>NC_073256.2:31083928-31386785 GCF_029289425.2 Pan paniscus | reverse complement strand
ATGTGTTGCCATAAGCCTCAAAATGTGCTGCATGATGCTTATGTCACCATTTCATTCACTTCAGCCTTGACCATCTATTTTATTCAAGGACCTGGTCTAAGGTACTGGCTCTTAGCCATTGAGGGTGCTTACCTATTATTAGCTTAATGGAGACTTCCCAAAAAAATTACTGTATTTTTACCCACTTTTCCCCACCTTTCCAAGTCATCCCATATTTTTTTAGTGGTTTTAGCTAGTTTAGCATGATAACATCTTGATGCATAAGGAAGTGGAATCATCACCAGGCTGAATGGTACACCCGGGTGAGCTTAACCTCAGATTGCAGGAAGAAATTGTGAGGTGTGTTCCAGTCTCCCAGACTGATCTTTAGGAGACTGGAGACAAAATATTCCAACAACAGGGATAGGCAAAGCTCAAGCTTTATGGCCTCATTGGTTTTAAAGGATTCCCCACAGTGACCCAGTCAGAATGCACTGAGAATCAAAGAGCTCACAGCTGTTTATTAGTCAGCACAATTTAGAGACAGACATGCTAACCAAGAGCTGTCTTTGTCATTTTGGGATGTTCACGGGCTGGAGTCCCAGTAGCCATCTCCTAAATCCTAAACCCTTCAGTTCTTCAGCCATTTTGCTGCCAGAGAGTGTGTAGCTGCTGCCTTTATCCAAGGAACTGACATCTTCCACACCTGTGAAACCTGGAAGCCCTTCTCAAGGTACATAGGGAACTTCCTGGCATTGGGAATAGGATGGTTTCTTCTCTCATAGGGTTTTATGCACCAAAAAGAGAAATGCCACTTCTTCTCTTTCTTCCTGAACTTTTAAAAAAGTAGTCCTGCCAAGTCTCATCATTTCTCAAGCACCTGTCCTTGGTCCTCTGCTTTTCTCTCTATATAATCTCCCTAGACAACCTCATCCACCTTTCTAACTGCAAGGAAAAATGCTGTGTAGATTTCTCAAAATCCTGTTTCCCTGAATTGGTCTTCTCATAAACCTGCAGATCCCATGCTCTCATCTTGCTTGACATCTCCACCAGGGTGACCTCAACACATTCGAACCTGAGGTCCTTTGCCCTCCGTGCACCTAAAGCAGCTGCCCTTTTCTTTCTTCTACCATCTCTGTCCTCCCAGTCACCTGGCACATTCTTAGACTCTGCTTCTTCTGGCCCTTCATAGCCCATGGGTGACCACCATCTGACAATTTTGTATCTGTACTGCTTTTATTTATCAACTCTGCTCCCTTCTTATTGTTTCTATTCTAGTTCTTTATGTCCCATTACTTCCCACCTAGATGATTACACTAATTGCTTAATCTGCTCTTCTGATTGCCAAGGCCGTCTCTTCCATAAAAGATAATTCCAGACAAAAAGCTTTTGTCTAGATTAATCTTTCTGTCCTAAGAATGTATCAGTTCTTGATCTAGATCCTTCTTACATTTATCACTAACCTTTGTATAAAGTATTATTTTATTCAACAAAGATTCATTGCTGAGCAGTCTGTGAGAAAAGCAATGGGGAGCAAAACAGATAAGATATCTACCCTCATGGCACTTATAGTCTCGTGGGATGACAAACATTAATCAACTAATCACAAATATCACAACTAAAATGTGCAACACCAAATTGCAACGCATACCTTGAAGGAAGACTGCAGAGTTTCTAGGAGAGCTCACAGGTTTCATCACTTTCCCAGAGGGAGGACTGTGTAGGATTCAGCCTTAGATCCTCAAAGTCTAGTCCAGAGCCCTGCACATGGAAGTATTGAATAAGTTGAAGGAACATATGCATCAAGAAAAAAAATTCAAAACAAACTAACAAACAAAAAACACAAAAAATGAAAAAAGAATAAAACAAAGAAAAAAAGCCAAAAGAACATGTGCATCTACTTCTGACATATACATGTGTGATCTTTTCTGTACTACACAATACTGAATAAAACACACACCGGATGTTCCCTCAAATACTGACCTCAACACATAGCCATGTTAGCTCTTTGCTTTTGTTTCCATGACCACACGTCCATGGGGCATCTAATCTCTAAATACATCCTATTTTCTTTGCCAGCATGACAATATGTAGAAACTTGTTATCCTGGTAGCATTACCAAGAATAATTGTTGCTTTATGGTGAAAGTTCTTAGGCATGCTTTAATACTTTGCTGTTATCACCAACACAAACCCATCATCCCTCTTCCCTACAGTTTGGAATGTTTGCTGAAGATGTCAAACAACATTGTTTCTTTTGCCCCTTGGGAAACTGGTTCATCCTCCAGCTGTCCTTTGTGTCATTTGCCAGCTTCCTCTCCATTTCCAAAGCTGTTTGAGTATTACCTCTTCATCCTCACGCTCTTACCTTTTGTCTGTCACTCTTTCATCATTCTGCTATTATGATCACGTAATTTTTGGAGTCAGCTTTTCGCTGGAACACTGAGTGACACATATCACTTGGCTTATTTTATCTCTTTTTTTTTCTTTTTACAATACTATTAGATAATTTGTTTCAAGAAGCACTTTTGTGCACAGAATCTCAGGTCTGATTTGGGTGTGTGTGTTGTTTGTTTCCAGCTTTGAACGAACAAGGACTGGAAAAGATGAGCTTATTTGTCATGGTAGGAAAAGAAAAACTGCAAAAAAATACAATAAATTTCACCAACAGAGAATGTGTTATATAAATAAGGGAGGAACTACATGTTAAAAAATGCAGAGCCGTGATCCTGAAGACAATTTAATGACCTGGAGATACAATGCAGTGTTAAATAAAAAGCAGTTTCACCCCAATATTTTAACATTATATAGTATATTTACATATATATAGGGGAAAATGCTGGACAACCATACGAAAATGTGACTAGTGATTTTCTCTAGGTGATGGAATTTTATTTTCATATATATATATACATATATATATATACTTTTTTTTTTGAGAGAGGCAGACTTGCTCTGTCCCTCAGGCTGGAGTGCAGCGGTGCAATCTCAGCTCACTGTAATCTCTGACTCCCGGGTTCGAGTGATTCTCCTTCCTCAGCCTCCCAAGTAGCTGGAATTACAGGCGCGTGCCACCAGGCCTGGTTAATTTTTTTGTATTTTTAGTAGAGACAGAGTTTCACCATGTTGGTCAGGCTGGTTTCAAACTCCTGACCTCAGGTGATCCACCCACTTTGGCCCCCCAAAGGGCTGGGATTACAGGCATGAGCCACCACACCTGGCCTCTTCTATATATTTTTTAAAGGGAAGGGGATTCTATGCAGTTTGCGAGCAAAGCATATCCCTATTTATAGCCACAACTCTTGTCTCATAAATTTTATTGCTATTTCATCACTGCTCTTACCAATGAAATATGTGAGGAGCAGTACCAACATAGCACTCTTTTGTTCTCTTTATTATTATTTTAAATTCCCAAGGGCAAAAGTACGAGAAAGTCCAATTGTTTCAAGTGTAGAAGTCACAATGACCTCATCATTCTCATTGTAAAAAGCTGTTTTATGTCTATGTCAAAAATAAATTACCTATTGTATTTACATCCTGTTTTTTAGGTGAAGGCAAATGTTGGCTCCCTGGCTAAGTGTCTTGATGAGATCTACCTATTAGTAATGGTAATCTTGGGTTTGTATGACAGTCAGCTCTAGGAAAAATGGAGAAATAGGGTCACTCTGTGTGTGTGTGTGTGTGTGCATTATGTGCACTTGTGCACTCACCTGCGCTCGTGTCATCCCTAGAGATTTGATTCTGGGGAAAATAAAGGGTGAATTTTGAGATAGTTGGTTTTTATTTTTCTCTGGAGATATTTTTTGAACTTTTTGGGGGATACAAGTTTTGAGATATTTTCAAATAAATTAATACTTAAGATTAGATCCTAATGTATGTTACTAGAAGTTAACGCATTGTAAAATAGTTTCAGAAAGCTGTGCCATAAGAAAATTTTGTTCGAAAACTATTTGCAATTGTCAAAGCACAGCTCTTATCTTCTGAGAGCAAGCAAGGCAATACTAATCTTCTTCAGCCTTCCTCTCAGAGTTCAAATAACCAGAGTTCTGTGACACTGATCTTAACCAAGACCTCTGGGCCTTAAATTACTTATCTAAAAAGAGAGAGCATTGAGTCAGATAATCACTGAGATCACCCACGGTTCTTAAAAGAAAATGCATTTTTGCTTAGATCTGGAGTGAAAATCATTCCATTGTAAAAAGCTATTTTATGTCTATGTCAAAAATAAATTACCTATTGTATTTACATTCTGTTTGTTAGGTGAAGGCAAATGTTGGCTCCCTGGCTAAGTGTCTTGATTATATCTACCTATTCGTAATGGTAATCTTGGGTTTGTGTGAAAGTCAGCTCTAGGAAAAATGGAGAAATAGGGTCACTCTGTGTGTGTGTGTGTGTGTGTGTGCATTGTGTGTACTTGTGCACTCACCTGTGCTCATGTCATCCCTAGAGATTTGTAGAGTTGTAAAATAAAGAAGGAATTTGGTGCTTTCTTTATTGCATTCATTTATGATCTAAAGGTTCAGTAGGAAAATTTCCCATTTTCCAAGCTGCATTTCAAAAGGCTGGGTGTGGAGTTAATAGTTGGTAGAAGCTTCTATTTAATTCATCCGAAAAATTTAGGAAGAACTTGTGAGATGGAAGAGGAAGGAGACTTATTCTGAGATGCTCCAGAGGGCAGACTTGGACCAGTGAATGCAAGTTACGAGGAAGAACATTTAGACTCAACTAGAGGAAGAGATTTCTAAAGTTTGAACTGCATAAAAGCAGAGCTTTTGCAAGAGGCACAACTCTTTGTCTCTGGATCAGCAGAGGAAGAGGGCAGCTCGTTTACTGGTGATGTTTGTAGAGGGTACCCATACATCAGACAGGAAGTCGTGCCAGACACCTCAATGTCCCCTCCTGGGCTGGGGTTCTTTGATGTGATATGACAATGTACTTTGGCAAATGGCAGAATACACAGTCTTTTCAGGTGTTTGGACAAAGAATGAGCCTAGAATTTTCACAACACAGGCTTTGCAGCTCTTATTTCTCTTTCCTGCTCCGATGGTGTCACCTTCTGTACTGGTGATGAAACTGGTTATGTTTGGAATAGGAGTCAAGTCAAGGTATAAGTAACGCGAGAAAGAGATGGCAAAGACTGGTTTCATCCAATTTATTTGAGGGATCCAGCTGAGACCAGAACAGGGAATCCGCCTTGGAGACCATGAAAAAATGTTTTCATGGATAATCCAGGAAAATGGCGTCCTAGTTTCGGCATAAGACTGCACATACCTGTTGAACTGGAATTTGTACTTTCTTCTTCCCATTTAATGTGAAAGAAGAAAAGAAAACAGAATAAGCAAACGAGAAAGAAAAGAAACTTTATCTGAGGAATGCAAGCCTCCTGTAAATGATCAGGCCCAGAGAGGCAAGGGAATGAGGCAGCAGTCAGGCTCCACTTCTCCCCTGGAGCTAAGCTAATCATCTCTTGAATCTGCTTGCTCTAGACTGACTGTCGCCACAAGTAGCTGTAAATTAACCTAACAATGCCATGCACTGGACACCATAACTAATATCCTATAGTTCAAAAATATATAGCTAATTACTAATCATTGTCATTTCTGGTAACCAATGGGAATTCCTGACAACTTGTCTGCCTTGTTGCCTTTAAAAACCTGCTTGTAAGAAAGGTTGAATGAAGCTCATATCCAAAGTTACTTGGGTCTGAGTCTTTCAGGCAGCTGTCCTCATCTTGGCTCAAGTAAACGCTTTAAAATTATATTTTGTGCCTTAGCTTCTTCCATGAGGTTGCCACAAATAACAATTATCAGTAGAAAGATGACTAGAAGCATTTTAAAAATCCAACTGAGCAGTCAAAACAGCCACTAAAGGTCAGAGAAGTTATTTTTTTCTTGTAGTTTGTCTAAAAGAAAAATAAATTACCATCAGGAAACAAAAACAACAAAACAGGAGAAAATGCCATTCGCAGGAGAAGATTGCAGGTGAAATAGCACAGAGGTTGAAGTCACTGCTCAGGGCCAGACAGGTGGGAAGTTTCCTTGGCTCCTCCATTATTTATTTATTTATTTATTTATTTATTTATTTATTTTTAAATTATACTTTTAAGTTCTAGGGTACATGTGCGCAACGTGCAGGTTTGTTACATATGTATCCATGTGCCATCTTGCTGTGCTGCACCCATTAACTCGTCATTTACATTAGGTATATCTCCTAATGCTATCCCTCCCCACTCCTACAACCCCACGACAGGCCCCGGTGTGTGATGTTCCCCTTCCTGTGTCCACGTGTTCTCATTGTTCAATTCCCACCTATGAGTGAGAACATGCAGTGTTTGGTTTTCTGTCCTTGAGATAGTTTGCTCAGAATGATGGTTTCCAGCTTCATCCATGTCCCTACAAAGGACATGAACTCATCGTTTTTTTATGGCTGCATAGTATTCCATGGTGTATATGTGCCACATTTTCTTAATCCAGTCTATCATTGTTGGACATTTGGGATGGTTCCAAGTGTTTGCTATTGTGAATAGTGCCGCGATAAATATACGTGTGCATGTGTCTTTATAGCGACATGATTTATAATCCTTTCGGTATATACCCAGTAATGGGATGGCTGGGTCACATGGTATTTCTAGTTCTAGATCTTTGAGGAATCACCACACTGTCTTCCACAATGGTTGAACTAGTTTACAGTCCCACCAACAGTGTAAAAGTGTTCCTATTTCTCCACATCCTCTCCAGCATCTATTGTTTCCTGACGTTTTAATGATAGCCATTCTAACTGGTGTGAGATGGTATCTCACTGTGGTTTTGATTTGCATTTCTCCGATGGCCCATCACTTTCTTAATTGCAGGAGAGAATTCATCCATGATTTTGGACAGTGGCTCTTTTCTTTCCCCACAGCAAAGCTTTTCTACATTTACTATTCAGGACGTATACAGGCAACTGTAAGGTAACATAGGTCACTTCTCTCAATTCTATCTGATTACAAATCGGATCAGCATAACCTGGAGCACACAATTTAAGAAAAATGTCAAGCACAATTTTCCTATATTCAAACTTAATACATGTTAAAAGAAAATTTTGTTTACACAAAGATTAACTTGTAATTTTGTAATCAAGATTCAAGAAATGTTCATGCACACTGTTTAGCCAAAAAAAAAAAAAAAAAAAAAAGGGCAGGCAGGCACAGAGGCTCATACCTGTAATCCCAGCACTTCGGGAGGCCGAGGTGGGGCAGATCACTTGAGCCCAGGAGTTCAAGACCAGCCTGGGCAACATAGTGAAACTCTGCCTCTACCAAAACACACACACACACAGACACGTACACACAAAATTAGGCTGGTGTGGTCGTGTGTCTGTAGTTCCAGCTGCTCAGGAGGCTGAGGCAGGAGGATTGCTTGAGCCTAGGAGGTCGAAGCTGCAGTGAGCCGTGATCATACCACTGCACTTCAGCCTGGGAAACAGAGGGAGACCCTGTCTCAAAAAAAGAAGACGAAAATCCTGCCACTTGTGACAACATGGATGAACCTGGAGGGTATTGTGTTCAGTGAAATAAGCCAGGTACAGAGAGACAAAAAACATGTGATCTCACTCATATGTGGAATCTAAAAAAGGAATTTAATCTAAATTCCTTTTGTTGCAATTTGGTGGTGGGGATATAGGTCAAAGAACACAAAATGTCAGATAGGAAGAATGCCTTCAAGAGATCTATGGTAAATATGATGACCATAGTTAATAACATCTTGTATTGTTGCAAAATGCTGTTAGTGAATGTTAAGTGCTCTCACCACAAAAATGATAGCTATGTGAGATAATGCATATGTTAATTAGCTAGATTTAGTCATTCTACTATATATATACTACAGACAATTTTATCTGTCAATTAAAAAATGTTTAAAGAAATGTTCATGCAAAAGAGAAAGCTATTTAAAATGGAAACAAAAATGAACACTTTTTCTCAAGATTGCAATTTATACCTAAATGTATAAAGCCAAATAAATGTATGCATTCTGTATACCTTAGCTTCAGCTTTAAAGAAACTCTGCAATGGTTTGGGGTTCTAGAGTTTGATATATCCAATTGTCATGTTTAAATGTCAGTAAAATTTAACGATAGAAATTATTTGGAATTATTCCAATATGTATTCATTCAGGATCCAGGAAATATTAGACAAAAAAGGGGAAAAATGAGGATTTGAAAAGGTATGTTATGTTTTTACTATTGACTAAGAAAAAAATTAGAAACAAACAAACAAAACACCTATTTGCTTCTCAGCAGATGAATTTTTAATGTTGCTGGCCAATTATTCTAAGGCAAGAGCAAAGTCAACAGTTTCCTCAGGGTGGTCTTGTCTTTAGGAGAAAATAACAGATGGAATCACATCATGTTAATAAAGCAATTATGTATGCATACAAAGTTTAAGGGATGTAAGGGATTTTCGAAATAATACGATGCAAATAAAGGAAACAAATGTTTACCCCTAAACTTCTGAAGATTCAGAATTGTATGACCCGGAATATAAAAACATCCATAATTGTGCCACCTACAAACATCATTGTTAATATTTTGGTGCATTTCTTTTCTGTCTGTCTGTGTCAATCAAAGTTGGGATTACATTGTATTCATTTTTACTTTAAATTGCATTTTTTGTGCAACATATCGTGTTGTTAAATAATCTACAAAACATTGATTTTTAACACTCTCATAATCTTTCATTTAAAAAGTATTTATAATGTGCCCTGTGGTGGACGAAACACAATGGTGCTTTAACTCATGTAATCCTCAGGAGATCCTGAGGAAGCATTAGTGTTATTATTGTTATGATCCCTATTTTTTCACAAATGGGGGAAACCGAGGTTAAGGGAGGTTAAGGAACTTGCCCCAAGCCAACAAACAGCTGGGCTGTGACTTGAAATGATTTGCATCTAACTCTAATGCCAATATTCTTAATGATTATGGTAAACTTTCTCTATGTGAGAAATGTAAATGATTCAAATGAAATGTCAAAATCTTTTTTTTTTTAACTTGTCAAGAGATCAAGTAACTTTTTTCAGGTGTACTGACTAAATCGCCATGACAGCTATGTGAATTGTATCTTTCCTTAGAGAGTAAATGATACTGCCTGTTTATCAAGGTCTTCAGTTTTCATTTGCACTTGTCTGATTTTTTAAAGGCCAATATATTTTGTCTATGCTTGGAGAATACGATAAGCCTACCTTAAAACTATGTAATGAAATCCAAATAACAATATATTTTGCTTCTTTTTCAGAATAGCATTATATGAATCACAAATTAAAATCATATAAAGTGTTGCTTTGTATATTGTCATTTACCATATGCCATATCATATTGTAATTCTCTCACTCTGTGTGTCCTCTCCCTTGTCTAAATTGTAAGCACCTTCAGTAATTATATCATTTATTGCATTTTCAGAGTCGAGTGCATCTTGTAAAATAGTTATTCAATATTTGCTTCCATCCAGCTACTTGGGGGGCTGAGGTGGGAAGATCTCTTGAAGTCAGGAGTTTGAGGCTATACTGTGCTATGATTGTGCCTGTCAATTGCCATTGCACTCCAGCCTGGGCAACATATCAAGATCCTGTCTCTTAAAAAAAAAAAGAAAATTAAAAAAAAGTTGTTTGCAACGTACATAATGTTGTTCATGTTTCATGTATCAGTAACTAAATACAAATTACTTAAAGACTAAACAATAGTCCTCTTAAATAAATTGGTCTTTATAGATAATATTGTCTCTGTGGCAGAGATAACGTTAAGTGATCAACAAACTAGGCTCAGTTACCTCTTGGGCACGCAGGAGACTACATAGCCCAGTCTCCTTTGTCTTTAAGTGGGACCACATCCATGTGACTTAGTTCTGGCCAATAGAATGTGGACAGAAATGATGCATGGCAAGTTCTAGTCCTCACTCTGTACAGCCTCCTCTATGTCATGATCTCTCTTTCTTGCTCTTTCATTCTCTGTCTCTCTTTGTCTGCTGAATACAGGTAGAATTAGTAAGGAAGAGAGACCCAAGAGATTGATGAATCTCCATGTAGAAGATCACAGTCTGAATTCTAAATGTGACTGTGATGTGAGCTATTGAGATTTAGGGGTTGTTTGTGATAGCCTCTAGCATCCTATTGTGTTTATCATGTATTGAGTTTCAGTTCTGCCTCAGGTACATACCAACACACCCTCTACTATCACATTCTCTTCCTTTCCCTCATACTGTTCTCTCAACATGACATTTCTTCTTTCTATATTTTTATCTATTAAAACTGTACTTATGACAGAGTTCAGATGCCCCTTACATAAAGCTTTGTTTCATATCACAGGCAAAATAATCTTGCTGCACTGTAACCCATCACAGAATTTTCTTCCCTTATTCCACATCCATAGTCGAGTGCTGGTCACCATCATGTCCCTAATGCCCAATGGTTGGCACTTACAATATTTATCCAACAAATGAATGAATTAGTGCATTTCATTTCTCTCACAGGTTTGATACATTCCCTGTGTGTAGGATCATGTCTCATTCATCTTTATACTTCCCAGTGACAAGCACAGAACTTGGAACATAGTAGATACTCAAAAAATGTTTGTGGAATGGCTAAAGTATTATTAATGATGATTGAGAGAGGTGCATTTTTTAAATATAAGTGTTCACAGTTTTATAATTCTTCAAGTATTTAATAACTTTCACAGCAGGAAAATTTGTCATTAAATTTAATCTAAATTCCTTTTGTTGCAATTTCAAGTTTTTAATGATTTTTGTTACCTTCAGTCACAGCACTTCTGAGCAGGAAGAGGCTCAGTTCTCAGAAGCTATTTCTGTCTTGACTGATATATTTACAGAAGGGGTGGTAATGATTCAACTGCTCTAAATCAATACTGCTGAATTATTTCAGGAAAGACAGGGTTTTTGGACACTTCTCCCTCCGTATATTCTTTTTCCCTTATGGTTTCTATAATTAGTCACAAATCTATGCTTGTATGAAGGTGAAAAATTGAATATCATTATTTAGGGAGAAGTGAGGGAGATGGCAATTGGTGACGCCTACTCTATTGCTGAAGGCTCAGTAAGTAGTACTATAAATAGAAAACAAACTAGGCCAGGCACAGTGGCTCATGCCTGTAATCCCAGCACTTTGGGAGCCAAAGAAAGAGGATCACTTGAGCCAAGAGTTTCAATCCAGCCTGGGCAACATAGTGAGACCCTGCTTCTACCAAAAAATTTAAAAATTAGCCGGGGTGGTGGCCTGTGCTTGTAGCCCCAGCTACTCAGGAGGCTGAGGTGGGAGGATCACTTTAGCCCAGGAGTTCGAGGTTGCTGTGAGGTATGACAGCACCACTGCATTCCAGCCTAGTGACAGAGTAAAACCTGGTCTCAAAAATGAAATAAATAAAATATTTATTTCCCAATTATAAAATCAAGAAATGTATATCATATGAGCAAAGTGGTAAAAATTGCATGGAATTAATTATCAAGGATTTGTAATTATCCAAAGTATAAACACAATCTTCTGATTTCAGAAAATACATCTAAGCATTGAAAAAGCCCACCATGGTTGTTATTGCACTGAAATGGCCTCCAGCCATACCCTGAAATGCAAAAATATATGTTTATTGCTAACTATTATAAAGACAGCAAAATAAGATTTTATAGTTTAACTGTACAGCTAATACCCAAATATATTTTTGTAAAAATTCAAACAACAGGGAAGATGTACAAAAGAAAGGGCCCTTTTGACAACCTCCTTCTCCCCTCACTTGCACTTTCCTTCCCAGAATTAGCCTCTTTTAAGGGTGTTTTATTCCTCTAGATTTCTGTGCAATTGCAAAACAACTATATCCTTATACAAATAGGATAAAAAGTAGCTTTTATTTAAATATCACTGAAATACTTTGGATATTTGTTCCCCTCCAAATCTCATGTTGACATGTAATCCCCAGTGTTGGAGGTGGGGACTAGTGGGAGATGTCTGGATCATGGGGGTGGGTCCCTCATGAATGGCTTATCACCTTAGTGATGAGTGAGTTCACGCAAGATCTGGTTTAAAGTATCTGGCATCTCCCACTCTCTCTCTCTTACTCCTGCTCTGGCCATGTGACATGCCTGCTCCTGCTTCACCTTCCGCCACTAGTAAAAGCTTCCTCAGGGCTCCCCAGAAGCCAAGCAGATGTCAGCACCATGCTTTCTGTAAAGCCTGCAGAACTGTGAGCCAATTAAAGACTTTTCTTTGTTAATTATCCAATCTCAGGTATTTCTAGCAATGCAAGAACAGTCGAATATCGTTGCTTGCTCATTTCACTTCCCCAATTTCATAGAGTTGGATATCTTTTTCTTACTGATTTGTAAGGTCTTTTTATTAATTCTAAACCCTCCTTTTTTTGCTATAAATGTTGCTAAATTTTCTCCCAGCTACGAGACTTCTAAATTTTGTTTCTCTTTTGTCATCTAAAAGTTTTCACTTTTTAGGGAGTCAAGGCTATTAATCTTTTTTATACAATGACTTCTGGGGTTCATATTTTGTTTTTGAAATCTTTCTCCTTCCTATGATTATAAAAACTCTTGCCTATATTTTTGTGTAATGGCTTTGTTCTTTATTTATTTTTGCTCTGGTGAGAGATAAGGATCATGTCATAAAAGCAGTATGTGTCAATGACCATTCTGACCTTCCATACTTCCATAGAACCAGGGTTTAGGGATGCGAGTCTCATTCTACCAATCAGAGGTTCTCACAAGAGACTTTGATTTGAACTGAGTTATTTTGAGAGAAACAAAGGGCATGGGGCATTCACTTTGCAGGTTTGGGTCATGGTGGAAGTAGCAAGGTGTGAAATCAACAACTATGGTGGCCGCTTCTCATCAGGCAGATGGATTCCTGTATTGGCAGCTTCCTGAGAAGTGGTGTGGTTCTGGTCACTGCTGTGGTAGAAACTTCTGATTTTTGCAGCTTCCCCTTTTGTAGTATATGCACCAGTTCCTCGGGCTGTTTAGTTCTGTGGTTTGGTTTTGCTGGTCATTCCTTAAAATAAACACTGGAATCTTTTTCTTCATGAATTCCCTGCAAGGATTGTGTACTCCACGTACCCTCTAATATGTTCCATTTACCTTAAACTAGTTTGAAGGAATTTTATTTTTTGAAACTATGAACCTTGACCAAAACAACATATGACATTCCGTTTTTGCCCCGAATCTATTTCAACACCATTTATTGTACAACCTTTTCCCTACTTAAAGGCCTCTTTTCATAAGTCTTCATAATTATATTTGAAGGATCAATTTCTGTATTTTAATGTATTTTATTGATGTGTTTATCTACTTTTGTACTGATTCCACACAGGTTTGTTTTGTTTTGTTTTGTTTTGTTTTGAGACAGAGTTTCGCTCTTGTTGCCAAGGCTGAAGTGTAATGGCCCCATCTTGGCTCACTGCAACCTCCGCCTCTCAGGTTCAAGCGATTCTCCTGCCTCAGCCTCCTGAGTAGCTGGGATTACAGGCGCGTGCCACCATGCTCGGATAATTTTTTTTTTTTTTTTTTGTATTTTTAGTACAGATGGGGTTTCTCCATGTTGCTCAGCTGGTCTCGAACTCCCAACCTCAGGTGATCTGCCTGCCTCGGCCTCCCAAAGTGCTGGGATTACAGGAGTGAGCCACCGCGCCCGGCCGATTCCACACAGTTTTAACTGCTATTTTTTTGTGTTTTATATGATGGCTTACTATGAGTAGGGATGTTTCTTTCCATTGATTTGCTTGTTCAGAATTTCTTCAGCTAGTCATGAACATTTTCCTTCCCAAATAAACTTCAGAATTATTTGGCTGAGTTGCATAAAATGTACCATCAACATTATGATTTCCTTTACATTAAATGTAGAGTTTAATTTGATAAGATGCTTTAAAACTGTGGTTTTCAAACCTTTTGGTGTCAAGACCCCTTTATATTCTTGAAAATTAATAAAGACGTTAGAGAGCTCTTATGTGGGATATATCAGTTAATATTTATGTCAGAAATTAAAACTGATAAAATTTAGAAATATTTATTAACTAATTAAATATAACGATAAAATGTATTGTATGTTTATTAGGAAAATAACTATATTTCCCAAAACAAAAGTATTAGTGAGAAGATTATTTTACATTTTTGATTATTTTACATTTTTGCAAATCTCTTCAATGTTTAGCTTGGTAGAAGAGACCTGGATTCCCATATTGGTTCAGCAATCAATCTGCTGTGATATGTTGTTTTGATTGAAGTATATGAAAAATATCAGCCTTACACAGGTATGGAATTGGAAAAGGAAAGAGTGTTTTAATAGCCATTTCAAATAAGTGTGGATATTTTTCTTTGCTACTGCACAACAGCTTGATAAGTAGTATTTTCATAGAGGTTAGCTAAAATGTTGAATCTGAAAATTTGTCAATGAAATTTTTTTACTTGGATACTTTAAAAGCCATTGATCTGTCCTGTACTTTTAATTAGATCTTTTATTCATGCATTTTGTAACATGATTCACTGATCATCTGGCAAACATTGGTTCACTGAGTTATGGTGATCTTCCAGATATTAACACATCTTATTATACGAAATCAAGATAGCACATTCATTAATATTACCACTGATCTGATTAGAAAAGTCTTCAATCATTGAAAAGCTGACAAGCTCATTATGATAAATCCAAGTTACCCAAAATTTTAAGTTTCATTTAAAAGCTTAAATTATTATTATTATTATTAATTTATTATTAGAGATGGGCTCTCGCTACTTTACTCAGGGTGGTCTTGAACTCCTGGCCTCAAGTGATGCTCCTGCCTCAGCTTCCGGAGTAGCTGGGATTACAGATGTGACCGCCCCCACCTGACAAAAGCTTAAATCTTCTCATTAGCAATAAACACGGTCAGTTGTTTTCTCTGAAGCAACCGGCCCGCTTCATTCCCTTTTTTTTTTTTTTTTTATTGAGACGTACTCTCGCTCTGTCGCCCAGGCTGGAGTGCAGTGGAGCGATCTTGGCTCAGCGCAAGCTCCGCCTCCCGGGTTCGCGCCATTCTCCTGCCTCAGCCTCCCGAGTAGCTGGGACTACAGGCGCCCGCCATCACGCGCGGCTATTTTTTTTTTTTTTTTTTTTGTATTTTTAGTAGAGACGGGGTTTCACCGTGTTAGCTACGGAACTCCATCTCCTAACCTCGTGATCCACCCGCCTCGGTCTCCCAAAGGACTGGGATTACAGGTGTGAGCCACCGCGCCCGACCACTTCTTTCCCTTTTTTTAAAGAAAATGTCTGCCCAATAGCGAAGAGTTTTCTGTTATTTGTTCTTTCAAGTAAAAACAGTATTCCATGAAAAAAAAAGAGAATACATTACCCGAAAAAAAAATTTTGTTTAAACTTTAAGTTGATAGAGCTTTTTGGAGGTCAGAATTGAGAATAAGGAAGGGTGGACCTGAATTACATTTACTTCATTACTGATTTCTCCATTTCATAGTTCACACCCGGGGGCTTATCATGATGGACTGAATAATCCGTTTATTCAGAAAAGGTCTTCAAGCAGTGGAAAGCGGACAAGCTCGCTAAGGTAAATTCAAGTTATCTAAAATGTTAAGTTTCACTGAAAAGCTTGAATTTTGATTTTACTATTTTACTTTATTTGATGTTTTTTCCTGAAAAATACATATCGAGCCCCTGCCATGGACTGAACCCTGTTCTTAGTCCTGGGTATGACTAAACAAAGTTGCAACCCTTACATTTTGATGAGGTTGAGAGGTGACAACGTGCTAGCAGCCCTCACTCGCTCTCGGCGCCTCCTCGGCCTCGGTGTCCACTCTGGCCGCGCTTGAGGAGCCCTTCAGCCCGTCACTGCGCTGTGTGGGCCCCACTCTGGGCTGGCCCAGGCCGGAGCCGGCCCCTGCTTGCAGGGAGGTGTGGAGGGAGAGGCGCGGGCGGGAACCGGGGCTGCGCGCGGCGCTCGAGGGCCAGCGCGAGTTCCGGGTAGGCGCGGGCTCGGCAGGCCCCGCACTCGGAGCCGCCGGCCGGCACTGCCGGCCCCGGGCAGTGAGGGGCTTAGCACCCGGGCCAGCAGCTGCGGAGGGTGCGCCGGGTCCCCCAGCACTGCCGGCCCGCCCGCGCCGCTCTCGAATTCTCGCCCGGCCTCAGCCGCCTCCCTGCGGGGCAGGGCTCGGGACCTGCAGCCCGCCATGCCCGAGCTTCCCGCCGGCCCGCCCCCCCAACCTAAGCAACATGAGCACTGGGGCAGAAACCTTTCTAGGCAGAGTGAACAGCAAGTGTTCTAGAAGCAGGCGTGTTCTAGCAGGTTTCAGGAAATGAAAGAAGGCTAGGGTGGCCACTGAAAAAGAGCAAAGAGAGTAGAAGCAGAGCCTGCTGTCAATCAAGTCTGCTAACGACTTGAGATGTTTTTCTCAGCAAGATGGCACGCTGTTCCAGGAGGGCCGTGAGCAGGGCGGTGACCAGCGAGCACTGTGTGTAACAGGGTGACTGGCTGTTGTGTGGTTAAGTAGGGGAGGGCAATGAATGAGTCCTGAGGTCTGGCGCTCAGGATCCTTTCCAGCCTCTTTCTAGAGTGCTCCACAGTCCTGCAGAGACCAGAAAGGGAAAACCACATGCCGTGGATTCCTGTGTAGCTGGGGTTCTGGATGGGACGGATGTAGGTTCCACCAATCAGAAGCACTCACAGGAGATTTAGGAAGGTCAGTTCTCCCACCTCAGCTTTCTGAGTAGCTGGGACTACAGGTACACGCCACCAGGCCCAGCTAATTTTTGTATTTTCAGTAGAGATGGGGTTTTGCCATGTTGGCCAGGCTGGTCTCGAACACCTGACCTCAAGTCATCTGTCCGCCTTGGCCTCCCAAAGTACTGGGATCACAGGCATGAACTACCATGCCCGGTATTATTTTAAAAACTCCGTAAACATTTACTTCCCCTCCTAATGTCTCTTCTCAGTGGCCAGCCTGTTGTTCCTCCCTGCATGATTCCTCACACAGCCTCTTCTTCCCCTGCAGATTTGCCTCTACTCTTCTAATCCTTTCTATTTCCCTCAGCCTTTCTTAAGCAGGGCAGTTCAGCTCTAGCATCTCTAATATGTAATATGCTTCCACCCCATCTCAAGATCAGCAAACAGACCCTCAGGTGACCAGAATTTATGCTCCCTAGGTAACATTTGAGGGGCTTTAAAGGACAAAGACATTTTTCTTATATCATTCAGCAAGTTAGTAAAACTATTTACCTTTATGGATATTTGAAGGATTCAGTGAGATATCAAATGTGATCTGCCTGGCTTAGTGCCTAACACATAGTATGTGATTAATAAAAATCAGGCCTTTAAAAATTATATAGACAGGGTCTTACTCTGTCACTCAAGCTGGAGTGCAGTGGTGTGATCCTAGCTCACTGCAACTTTGAACTCCCACCTTAACCTCCCCAGTAGCTGGGACTACAGGTACGTGCCACTACACCTGGTTAATTTTTTAATTTTTTTGTAGAGATGGGGTCTCACTATGTTATCCAGGTTGTGCTTGAACTCCTAGCCTCAAGTGATCCTCCCACCTCGGCCTCCGAAAGTGCTGGGATTACAGGCGTGATCCACTGCACCTGGCCAGAAATCGGTTCTTGCTCTTCCTGACCTTCAGTTCTCATTTATTACGATTTCTGATTTTATCTTTTTTATGTTTTAATATCATGGAAAACAGCTAATTCACAATTGGAAATCATTCCCAAGGAAGCAAAGTTTGACTCCTGCTGGTGTTCCCTGCCCTGTCGGCACATGGACAGGCACATATTAGGGTTCAGTGCATGCTGGTTGACAAGGACCAGCAAGTGGGTTGTGATTATTTAAATTGGTTGTCTTGGGAGCCAAACATAGGGGACTATGCTGATGTATCAAAGCACAATCAAAAAGATCTAAAAGTCTCCTTTGTTGTATTTTCATGCCTATCTCACTGTCCTTATCAGCCAGTTCCCCCAGAATAACTAAGAGATTAAAAAGCTTAAACTTAATTTTCTTGCTTAAACTCAATGTTCCAAGAGCCTTCCAACCTGACAGCAGTAAAATATTTAAGTCTATTAGTCTATGGTTCCAGGAATTTCAGAGAGATGCTTGTGTCAAATGATTTCCAGCAAGGACATATTAAATTGCCTTTATCTCATCTGTCTGTGAGGATCTTGAAATGGAAGCTGTTTATTGGAGGGGTGCAGCCAGACAGTCAGAGCCTTTTTTGAAGTCCTCATCATCCAGCTCTTAGTTTATGACATTTGAAGCACTTACTTGCTGACAGAGATGGAAGTTAGCTATTGATTCAAATGATTGGCAGTACTTAGCAGGACTAGGTACATGTAACTTAGACACTGGAATGGATTTTTAAATTAACCTCACTACTGGATCTGCTATTCAGCCCCCAGATCTGGGAAAACACTCCTTTCAGAATCAAATGCTAAGATTTCATTTTAAAGCTGCACCTACCTATTACAGTTCCAATTTGGAAATTTTTCCTTGCTAAATCATATTCAGCCATCACTCTGCATATGTCTGCCAGCCACCAAATTATCCCAAATATTGCTCCCTTCCTTTAGTTCAGATCTGTCTCCACACTCGCTTTGTTTTTTGTTTGTTTGTTTGTTTTTAGAGTCTCCCTGTTTCACCCAGGCTGGAGTGCAGTGGCGCGATCTTGGCTCACTGCAACTTCTGCCTGCTAGGTTCAAGCGATTCTCCCGCCTCAGCCTCCCGAGTAGCTGGGATTACAGGCACACACCACCATACCCAGCTAATTTTTGTATTTTTAGTAGAGATGGGTTTTCACCATGTTGGCCAGGCTGGTCTCGAACTCCTGACCTCAAGTGATCCGCCTGCCTCAGCCTCCCAAAATGCTGGGAGTACAGGCATGAGCCACCGTGCCAGGCCTTCCACACTCCCTTTCGAGATAGACCTTCTGCCTTATTCAATTTCCTAGCCGCCATAATGCACGTGCCTTACCTGTGGCAGAAAGAATTCAACAAATATTTAAGCATAAAGAAGAAATTAAATATGAGATCTAAAATTTGTAGTCCACTGAAGTTGTGTGCAACTTTGGAATACGATTCTTGAATTTAGGTTTTAACATCCCAGGAAGCCGACTGAAGCTGTTTGTGGAAGAATACCCTGATTACTCCTCCCCCAAAATCTTCTGTCTTCTCATAGGAAAGCAAAGTGGCCTCAGAGAATGCTTCACTAAATTATAAATATGGCCCTGTGTTTAGGGCTATCTATCCCACCTCCTAAACATTGCTGTACCAAGTATAACATGCTCCTCTGAGTCCAGGGTCCAGAAGTTTGGACCAAGGGCCATGGTCTGATTGTATTTTCTCAGTAAGGAAATTTTCAACCCAGTCAGCATGTTCTACAGCCCATAAATCAAACTCCGCATTCACAAACAGGCCCACCAGGATACAGCCATGTAGGAGCCATAGAATCAGAATAGTGAAGAGACAGAGACATCTAGGATATTATATTGCAATCCACTGTCATTAAAAAGTCGGATTAGGCCAGGCGTAACTTTAATTATATGGATTGATAGTAATGATGGCTAAGAAATCCTCTTAATTGAGCTGGGTTTCTTTTCCCCTTCCTTCCCTTCCTTTCCTTCCTTTCCTTCCTTCTTTCCTTCCTTCCTTCCTTCCTTCCTTCCTTCCTTCCTTCCTTCCTTCCTTCCTCCCTCCCTCCCTCCCTCCCTCCCTCCCTCCTCCCTCCCTCCCTCCTTCCTTCCTTCTTTTTTAAATCTGTAGAAAGAAACAAATAAAACTGTATTACTATGCCGTGCTTGGGAGCCGTATGCATTCGTCGGATCATAGCCTTCTTGTTATTGTGATGCAATTTTTTAATGAGCAAATGACATAGTATTCCTGGTGGATTCCTCTGACCAAGATTTCTATTAAGTTAATAGAAGAGATTAAATCAAGGTAATTGAAAAGATTTGTACTCTCTCTAATGCAATCACTCATTTGTAAATCTAATTACAGTGACGAGTGCTGGGCTTGAGTCACCCTTCTCTGTCAGGGAGATTTTAGTGCTAGGCAGGTCCCACCCCTGAGGAAGGCTGAAATATCAGTGGTGTTTTCAGGCTTTGATTTCAGTAAAATAGATGCAGTGGAAGCAGGTTAGCACCTTTAGATGTTCATTGGTGGTAACTACTAAAGAGATCATGGAGGAGGGAGAATCTTTCCTGCCCTCTCCTCATATATTCTGCAAATGGATAGGCTGACATAAAGAGAGTTCCCAGCTGAAAAATTAGAAATATTGCATAAATAACCATACCATCCAGGCTAGCGGGAACATTTCACAAAGGATGGCCTTGTGTTTGAGGCAGATGATGGGGTTTGGAGGAAGAAGGGAAGGGCTGCCCTCTGACAGGGATGGGAGGTTGCCTGGAGTGGGAGAGCCTCTCCATTGCACATCCACCTGTTCAAAAATTCTCCTTGACTTGTCTCCTCTTTCTCTTTCTATCGGTTGGAAATTAGTTTGCATGGAAACATTTGAAATACAGATAGCTCTGGGAGTCTGTAATCGCTGCTATATCTGTGGAACTTATTCTGATCACTTTAATTTCTCAATGCGATGGGGCATTCGAGGCAGGGAGAGGTAGTGGAAGGTAGTCTAACTGTATGTTTCTCATCTTTCATGTAGATACTAAATTTTTCATTCAAAAAATCAATAAATGGATATATTAAGTTGTACAATTTACTACCAAAAACACTGTCAAATAGAAACTGGAGAAAGTGCTGCCTTCGGGGGAATGGAACAAGATGAGGAGATTCTAAACTTTCCCTTTTAGAAGCTTCTAAATGGCTTGATTTCCTTTTCCTTCTGTCACATACAGGTATCACTTTAATGAAAACAAAAGAACTAGTTTAAAATAATTTTAAAAGTTCACTCTTGTTAAGAAGTGGAATTGCTGTGTTAAAGGGGTATGTGCCTTTAAACATTTTTAAAATCCTGCTCAATGACCAGCAAAAAATGACTATAATAACATTACTCCTACCAATACTGTAAGAAAGTTCTTATTCCACATCATCAATGTAAGATGTTTTCAATTTTTAAATTGCCACTTTTCAGGTCAAAAAAAAAGTTGTTCTGTGTATATTTCATTGTATACATTTTCCTTAAATATTTGATGATGATTGATTATTTTTTAGCCTGGTTAGTGAGTTTAGTATTTTTTTTAACCCTAGCTTATCTGCAGAGTTTGCTAAGAAAGTATGGGTTGTGCTGCTGGGTCTCAAAGCCAGTAGTTGGACTCCTGGACATGAGGACTGATGATTCTGTAGTGTATTGGTTGGTGCAGTTGGGGAGACAGGAAGTGGCCACCTGGCCTAGATGCTCTTTTTGCTGTGCCCCAACTGTTATGTTTATGGTTGCCTCCCTCTCTCTCCTGCTCTCCAGTCACCACCTCTAAGCTCAAGGTGCATTGCAACCCAACTCCCACTCCCGTGCTCTGTTACTTATGTTTTAGGCTATGATCCGCCAGTCAAACATTTCATCTCTTTTAGGCATTTTCCATAACTTCTGTTCAATTGAGACCATACAGTCTTATTTACTGGCATATTAAAAATACATACTTAATGTTATTTCTAGGGAATTAGATGCAGTGGGTGTATGAGTCCATTTTGCATTGCTATAAAGAAGTACTTGAGGCTGGGTAATTGATAAAGAAAAGATGCTCACCATTCTGTCGGCTGTAAAAGCATGGCACCAGCATCTGCTCGGCTTCTTGTGAGGCCTCAGGAAGCTTTTACTCATGGTTGAAGGTGAATGCAGAGCAGGTATATCACATGGTGAGAAGGGGAGTGAGAGAGAGAGAGAGAGAGAGAGGAGGAGTTACCAAGCCCTTTTTAACAATCAGATCTTGCAGTGACTGATAGAGCAAGAACTCGCTCATTACCACCATGGGGAGCACACCAAGCCATTCCTGAGCAGTCCACTCCCATGACCCAAACACTTCCCACTAGGCCCACCTCCAACATTGGCAGTCACATTTCAACACGAGATTTGGAGGGGACGAAACATCCAAACTATATTAGAGGGATAGGTTGCTCAGTCTGCCATCTTTCTCTAACCTCCTGGTGGTACAATGCCATCCCATCAGGGGTGCATTTGAAATAGACAGATAGATGGGTAAACGCATGTTGATTTCAAACCATTCCAGTCACGATCTACTCAATGATTGTCTACTCAAAGGTGAGGACAAAGTGGGAATTGAAAACCAAGTGGCCCACAGAATGAGCTTCTGGCTGTGCTCAGTGTGAGTTTAGGGTTTTAAGATGTGTACTTTTTGGGGTACAATGTGACCTCTGAATGCAAGCCAACCACTTCATCTGGTGCTTAGCTGAAGAAACAATGACCTGTTCCAACATGGAGGAACAGCTATGCTGGAATTACACAATTACCATAGGTCACTCTTCAATGTGGTGGCTTCCTACAGAGTTCTCAATGGTAGTTTTGACTATAGGATATTTCACCTTTACACACTGTCTTTAGAACCCACCCTCCACCCACAACATGAAAGGCATAACTCTATTGTATGAGCATGATCATTTTGAAAAGTTGAAAAATAATAAAGTATTTGAGAAAAGCATCTAGTCAAGATCATTGTAGAAGAAAATTTTGCTCTGAGGGCAAGATACATAGAGAAATGAGATAGGAAGTGATTTGGGAGCATGAAAACAGTAAGTCAGAGAGCAGTGGCAGGTGGAAACTGACAACTCAGGAAAGGACTTGAGGTTCCCACCTGCAACCTAATGGGAGTCCCACCAGACATGAGCTAGGGTAACCCACAACTCCGAAATTGACCAAATAGGACTTTGGGGCTTGGTCTGAAAACCATATTACAATCTTTTAAATTTAATTTTGTTTTTATTTTTTGTAGATAGGAGGTTTGGCTGTGTTGCCTAGGCTGGTCTCATACTCCTGGCCTCATGAAATTCAACTTCTTTGCCCTCCCAAAGCACTGGGATTACAAGCATGAGCCACCACACTCAGCCCATATTATAATCTTTCATGTTATATTTATTGAAAAATATATTCTAAGTTCTAGCAACCGTCTTTAGTTAGTCAAAGTATTGGCTATTTGTGTTTTTATTTCCAGATTCCTGTCAGCAATTTAATATTGATTTTTGCCATCTGTCACTTAGCTGTGTCTCTCAGATTTGTTTCAACTATGAAATTGCTACTGATGTACTTATCTAAATCATAGATAAAAATGTTAAACAAGGCAGAACAAAGATGTGAACTGTGTGATGCTTTGCAAGAGGGCACTCCACCCCCTGTCATTTATAACCTTTAGAATTTTTTGGAATGAAAGGATTTTTCAGAACACTGAATGCAACATACATATTACTGAGACACAAAGACCTAGAAAGTGCGTTGACTGGTTCAATGTCATACAACTAGTTATCCATTTATTAAGAAATCCTTGTATGTGTATTTTGTTTAATCTCTTACATGAACTACCTTTTGGTGGAAAAGCCTAGATACTCTGCAACACCAAGGCCAGGGCTGTTTTCCACTGATTCCTTTGATAATGCAGAATTAATCATCACTGTTGAATAGAGTTGTTTATGTAGTTCTCAAAGCCCTGACATGGTTTGGCACTGTGTCCCCACCCAAATCTCATCTTGTAGCTCCCATAATTCCCATGAGTTGTGGGAGGGACCCGGTGGAAGATAAATGAATCATGGGGGAAAGTCTTTCCCATCTTGTTTTTGTAATAGTGAATAAGTCTCACGAGATCTGATCATTTCATAAAGAGGAGTTCCCCTGCATGAGCTCTCTCTCTCTTTGCCTGCTGCCATCTGTGAAAGATGTGACTTGCTTCTCTTTGCCTTCCACCATGATTGTGAGGCCTCCCCAGCCATGTGAAACTTTAAGTCCAATAAACCTCTATTTTTGGTAAATTGCCCAGTCTTGGGTATGTCTTTATCAGCAGTGTGAAAGTGGACTAATATAGCCCTTGTGTCACTTTCATCTATATGTAAGGATATAATGGAATATTCTATGAAATATTTTGTTAATATTAAGATAAATTTGTCTGTACCCTTCTCCTGCCCTAATAAGTAAATGATTATATGGACTTAACTTGACATTGCTTGGATATTAATGAATTTGTTTTTCACTCCATCCTCGTCCTATTCCATTCTGTTATTCATTAAATTGAGGAAATCTTATCCATTGTGATGATTCCCAGAAATATATCCTCAGCCGCTATGTTTCCTCAGAGGTTCAAACTTTTCTCTTCCTATCTGTACTACAGACTTGGTAGAGTTTGAATGTGTGTTCCCTCTGCTCTCACATTGAATTGTAAATCCCCAGTGTTGGTGGTGGGGCCTGGTGGGAGGTGATTAGATCATTGGGGCAGACTTCTCCTGAATGGTTTAGCACCATCCTCTTGGTGCTGCCCTTGTGAGAGGGATTTCATGAGATCTGGCTTTTTGTTTTTTGTTTTTGTTTTTGTTTTGAGTCAGGGTCTTGCTCTGTCACCCAGGCTGGAGTTCAGTGGAGTGCATGGCTCACTGCAGCCTCAAACTCCCAGGTTCAAGTGATACTCCCACCTCAGCCTCTACAGTAGCTGGGACTACAGGTGTGCACCATCAGTCCAGGCTAATTTTTATATTTATTGTAGAGATGGGGTTTTACCATGTTGCTCAGGCTGGTCTCAAACTCCTGGCCTCAAGTGATCTGTCTGCCTTGGCCTCCCAAAGTGCTGGAATTAACAGACGTAAGCCACTGCACCTGGCCAGATATAGTCTTTTCTGCTTTCTCTGTGGGAAGTGCCTGTTCGTACTTCACCTTCCACCGTGAGTAAAAGCTTCCTGAGGCCTCCCCAGAAGCAGATGCCAGCATTATGCTTCCTCTACAACCTGCAGAACCACGAGCAAATTAAACTTCTTTTCTCATAAATTACCTGGTCTTAGGTATTTCTTTATAGCATTGTAAGAATGGCCTAACACAAGACCTCAAGCTCAACACATGAAAAACTAATTATCTTCCCTTTGCCAATCCCACTTCTAGATCTCATTTCTGCTATGGTACCACCAAATTTTTTTGACCCAATTTTTTAGGCTAAAAACCTGTTTCAGTTGCCTACTTTACCTATTTGCTCATCAAGTTGTATCAATTCTATCTCCAATAAATTGTAATTTAGATGCTAATTTTATCTCATTTTGATAGCCACAGTAGATTTTAAATTGATTTCCATGTTCCCATGGCACCACCCTCCATTGCCCTCTCCAGAATGTTCTTTCTACAACATCAACTCAGTTTTTGCTAAACTGGGCACCTCTAAAACCTCTAAAAATTTTGAAATATGCTAAAAGTTTTTACATTAAAAAAAAAAAAGATAGGCAGACTTTTAAGAAGGATCTCCAAGATTCCTGAACCCTGGTTTCTCAATCAAATACTAATCTACTTACTGCTGTGAAGGAATTTTGCAGATGTGATTTAAGTCTCAAATCCATTGGCTTTAAGATTGAAAGATTATCCTGGTGGACCTGACCAAATCACATGAATGCTTTGCAAGCAAAGTTTTCCTCATTGGTCAGAGAAGGAAGGACAGAGACATATGTTCTGGTCAGCCCAGAATGTAAACCTCCATACTGTGAAAGGGGCCTCTAAGAGCCGAAATCAACCCCCAGCTGACAGCCAGCAAGCAGATCGAGATTTCAGGTCTACAATATCAAATAACTGATTTCTGGCACTATTCACAATCGAAAAGATTTGGCATCAGCCTAAGTGTCCATCAAGGCGTGAATAAAGAAAATACAATACAGCCGAGCTCTGTGGCTTACGCCTGTAATCCCAGCACTTTGGGAGGCTGAGGCAGGCAGATCACCTGAGGGAGGGGGTTGGAGACCAGCCTGACCAACATGGAGAAACTCCGTCTCTACTAAAAATACAAAATTAGCCAGGCGTGGTGGCACATGCCTATAATCCCAGCTACTTGGGAGGCTGAGGCAGGAGAATCGCTTGAACCCGGGAGGCAGAGGTTGTGGTGAGCTGAGATAGTGCCATTGCACTCCAGCCTGGGCAACAAGAGTGAAACTGCAGAAAAAAAAAAAAAAAAAAAGGAAAAAGAAAGAAAGAGAGAGAGAGAGAAAGAAAGAAAGAAAGGAAAGAGTGATATATATGTATTCTTACTTATAAGTGAGAACTAAACATTGAGCACACAAGGACATAAGCATTGGAATAATAGACATTGTGGACTACTAGAGGGAGGAGAGAGGGAGCAGTGATAATAAGGTGATGTCATCTAAAATAAAAGAAAGAAAATGTGGTAAGTATATATATAGTGTGGTATATATATATACACACACGTACATATATATACAGTGTGTGTGTGAGTATATATATATATACACATATATACACATTATCTTAAGTGAAACAACTCAAAAACAGATAGTCAAATACCGAATGTTCTCACTTAGAAGCTAAACAGTGTATACACAAGGATATCTGGTGTGGAATAGAGACTGGAGACTTGGAAGGGTGGGATGGGGTGAGGGATGAGAAATTACCTAGTGGGTACAATGTACATTATTCAGATGATGGCTACACTAAAATCGCAGACTTCACCACTGTGCAACATATCATGTAACAAAGCTGCACTTGTACCCCTTAAATTTATACAATTAAAAAAAGAGAATGGGCTTGGTGGTGAATTTTCCCCCAGAGCCTCGGAACACTAACTCCCCTTGACCCACACCTTGATTTTAACTTTGTGAGAATCCGAGCTGAGAAACCCATGATGCTGTGGCAGACTTCTGATCTGCAGAACTGTGAGCTACTAAGAGAGCTTTTTTTTTTTTTTTTTTTTTTTTTTTTTGACAGAGTCTTGCTCTGTCACCCAGGCTGGAGTGCATTGGTACAATCACAGCTCACTGCAGCCTCGACCTCCTGGGCTCAATTGATCCTCCAGCCTCAGCCTCCTGAGTAGCTGGGACTACAGGCATGCACCACCACACCTGGCTAAATCTTTTTTGTATTTTTTGTAGAGATGGGGTTTCACCATGTTGCCCAGGCTAGTCTCAATATCCAGGGGTCAAGTGATCCTCCAGCCTCAGCCTCCTGAGTAGGTGGGACTACAGGCATGCACCACCACACTTGGCTAAATCTCTTTTGTATTTTTTGTAGAGATGAGGTTTCACCATGTTGCCCAGGGTAGTCTCAAAATCCAGGGGTCAAGTGATCCTCCAGCCTAAACCTCCCAAAGTGCTGGGATTACAGGCATGAGCCACCGTGCCCAGCCACAGGCTTTATTTTAAGCCGCTAAACACGTGGTCATTTGTTACACACAAATAAAAGACTAATAACTACATTTTGTACATACTGAGTTAAGCTTAACACATTTCTTTATTTCAAAAATTCTCAAATGTATATCGATGCTCATTAATGTTCTTATGAGTTTCCGAGAAGACAATCCATTATGACATGTTTCCTAAACCATACTGACCAGAGCACTAGGAAGGGACACTGTCCTACAAACACCATTTTGGGAAACTTCCTATAGAATCATTCTCCTTCCCTTAATTTATTACCTATGATGGCTTTCTATCATTTGCCCAATAATATTCAAATATCTTAATTTGGCTTTTGGGGACCTGCACACTCTAGTCTAGTCCCAGCCTACATTTCTAGCTTTGGCCCCTCTCATTTTCCCACATCCAACTGGGCTCGCCCTTCTAGACCAAGTTGTATCAGTTGAAACTTCTCTGACTTTACCCATCTCATTTTTTGAGACACATTCAAATATCACTTTTGTGATACGTCCCCCACACTCCCAGGCGGATAATGTTTGCCGTGCTTTTAAAGCTTCCCTTATGCTTTGCATATAGAGCCCTTATGTTCATGTCGTGTTGTATAATAGTTACAGTTCACCTCCTCCTACCCAACTGTGAGCTCCTTCGGGGAAGAGACTCTATTGCACTCATCTCGGCATCCTTCATGACGGACGCGGACATGAGGCTTAATTATCTGTCCCTGGATATATTCCTTTTTCTCTTATAAAAATTGAGATAACATTAACTTGTCTTTAATCATCTACCTCTTTTTTTCCCCTTGAATTAAATTTTCAAGGTTTTTCTTTTTTCTTTTCCAGTGGTGACCAACTAGGAGAAGTGGGTAAAGTAGAGAAATGGAGAGTGAGGAATATTGAGGCAATCTTAGGGAATAAGAATGAGGGAAAGATCAACGTGTGAAAAAGAGTTTCTTTTTTTTTTTTTTTTTTTTGAGACAGAGTCTTGCTCTGTTGCCCAGGCTGGAGTGCCATGGTGCCATCTCGGCTCACTGCAACCTCCGCCTTCTGGGTTCAGGGTTTAAGCGATCCTTTTGCCTCAGCCTCCTGAGTAGCTGGGATTACAGGCACCCATTACTGCACCCAGCTCATTTTTGCATTTTTAGTAAGATGAGGTTTTTCCATGTCATCCAGGCTGGTCTTGAACTCCTGACCTCAGGTGATCCACCTGCCTAGGCCTCCCAAACTGCTGGGATTACAGGCATGAGCCACCACACCCAGCCTGAAAAAGAGTTTCTGAAACTGAAAATCTAACTACTCTTGTCCCTTTCAGAAGTGCGTCCCCCTTGAGCATTGTTCTCTCTTTCACACCCCAACTTTGCTGCCTGTTTTCTTTTTGTCTCTCGCTTCACAGGGGCCATGCATAACTCTTGACTGTATTTCAGGCTCAGCCCATCCCCACTGCCTGTTCTACACATAGCTACCTGAGAGTGTTTCACATGTTCTGTGTAAGAATCAGTGCCTTTCTGATATTCAGTGTCAAAGCCATGTCAAGCAAACAGAAAGGGTGCACTATTAAAATAATCCTCTTCCTCCCTTGTTTTTCGATTTTGAAGACTTATTTTAAATGCTTCTATCTAATGTAGAAGCTGATGATGCTGACCACACCTCCCTTGACTTTCCTACATGCCCGGCTTCCTTTGCAGTTAAGCTGGCTATAAGTCTGCCCATTAGAATCTGGGGAGAAGTAACAAAAGTTGCTTTAAGTCTTGGTCTATAAGAGATCCCATACACTCCTTCTATCCTCTCTTCCCCTGCCACGGTGGCCTTGGAGGCCCTGTGTTCCAGAGAGCATGGTGGCTCACGCCTGTAATCCCAGCACTTTGGGAGTCCAAGGCAGGCAGATTCCTGAAGTCAGGAGTTCGAGACCAGCCTGGCCAACATAGTGAAACCCTGTGTCTACCAAAAATACAAAAATTAGCTGGGTGTCGTGGCACATGCCTGTAATCTCAGCTACTTGGGAGGCTGAGGCAGAAGAATCGCTTGAGCCCAGGAGGTGGAGGTTGCAGTGAGCCAAGATCACGCCACTGCACTCCAGCCTGGGTGACAGAGCGAGACTCTGACTCAAAAAAATAAATAAAATAAAATAAAATAAAATAAAATGAAATAAAAATAAAATAAATGAGAGCCAACTGATCTAAATGACTTTGTGCAAAGCTATTACTGATTTAACACCACCAAAATTTGGTGGGGGGTGGTGGCTCACACCTATAATCCCAGTGCTTTGGGAGGCTAAGATGGGAGGATTCACTTGAGGCCAGGACTTTGAGATAAGCCTGGCAACACAGGGAGATCCCTTCTCTACAAAAAAAAAAAAAAAAAAAAAAAAAAAATTTAAAATTAGCCTGGCATGGTGGCATGTGTCTATAGTCTCAGCTACTTGGGAGGCTGAGACAAGAGGATCACTTGAGTCCAAGAATTCTAGGCTGTAGTGAGCTATGGTTGCACCAGTGCACTCCAGCCTGGGTGACAGAGTGAGACCCTGTCTCTTAAAGAAGTAAAGCTGCTGAAATTTCAGGGTTTTGTCATTCATATAGCAGAGCCAAGCCACTTTGAGCTTAGCCTGACTTATACATTTAAGTAAATGTACACTTATACTTCAAAATTGTCCAAAAGAATTCACTGGTTGCAAATAAAAAAAGTAAAAATAGAAGATTACTTGGAAAGAAGTCATTCAAGAATCTCTGCAATTTTTTTTTCAAGTGAAGCTTTGTTGTTAAAATTTAAATGCTAAACAAATGCTGTAGATGCTCCAGATTACAATTAAAGCATCGGAAGGAAATAGATTTCCCACGCACAGATATAAATTTATCCAAGAACTAGGTTGTACCCCTTCCAGTATTCTTTCAAAACTCTTAATTATAGAGATTACTAGCTCAAGGAACAGGAGGTTAAACATCTGCTTCCTCAAATGAAGCCAAAAGCCTGAAACAAATTGGCTGAATCATACTTAAAGGAAAGAATGAGAGGCTAAAATTAAACGTCTCCACCAACATCTCATGCTTCTTCTGATGAAATAGTGTCATACATCAAGTACTTAATGGAGAGGGGCACAGTTAGGTGGTAGGGGCACCTTTGAGAGAAGCCTTCATGAATCAGTTTATTCTGTTTCTCTCTTCACATACACAGTCTGATCATTTCGCCATCTTTTGTGAACAGCTTATAGTAGTTTCAGACCTGAACCCTTGTCTGGCTCTCGTCCTTTGAGAGCCTTGCACCAGAGACAGCTTTTTCTACACTGCGATTAAAGAGATGGGGAATGCACTTCTTCCTTGGTTCCTTCTCTCTCTGGCCTTCCTTGATCTGGTACCTGAAATGTCCGTATTTATTACTTTGGTAAAAAAAGTTAAAGGTTTTTGATTCTTTCTTTCTTTCTTTCTTTCTTTCTTTCTTTCTTTCTTTCTTTCTTTCTTTCTTTCTTTCTTTCTCTCTCTCTCTCTTTCTTTCTTTCTTTTCTTCTTCTTTCTTAGATGGAGTCTTGCTCTGTCAACCGGGCTGTAGTGCAGTGGCATGGTCTTGGCTCACTGCAACCTCCACCTCCTGGGTTGAAGTGATTCTCGTGCCTCAGCCTCCCAATTAGCTGGGATTACAGGCACTCGCCACCACGCTTGACTAATTTTTGTATTTTTGCAGAGAGAGGGTTTTACCATTTTGGCCAGGCTGGTCTTAAACTCCTGACCTCAAATGATCCACCTGCTTCAGCCTTCTAAAGTGCTGGGATTACAGTGTGACACACTGAGATTGGCCTATGATTTTTGAAAGCTATGATGAGAATGTATATATCACTGCCTGTGAGTTACACATCACAGGAGATTTCCACCCATCTGGACTGGTACCTGAAACAGAAGGCTAAACAGGAATGCTAGAAACAAGGGAGGGAGGACAGAGAGAGGATGGAAAGAACAGGAGGGAGGAAGGATGAAGGATGAGGATGATAAAGTCAAATTCTTGCCTTTCGCAGTCCTACCCTGGGATTCGGAGTGTGATGGTGAAGTGCTGCCTGTCCCAGAGAAGGGCCACAGAGCTGTCTCCTCAATGTTGAGTCGTGCTTTCCTTTGACACACCTATAGGTTTGATTTTCATCATGGAATCTCAGAAATACCCCAGACGCAAAGGGCTGGGATTACAGGAGTGAGCCACTGTGTCTGGCAAAAGACTACATATTATACTCACAGGCTCAAGAGATAGGAGGTATGGCAGGTCATGAAGGGTCATGTGGGGAAGCCTCAGGGTGGTCAGGAGGTAGAACACAGGAGCAGGGCGAACGTGGAGGCTACAGCCTTATTGGACTTCTGCGGGAAAGTCAAGGCAGGGAGGGGAAACAATTTACGACTGGCTAATTGGAAAAATTTCAGCAGCTCTAGGCTATAGGTTGTAGGGGTGGTCCTAATTGCCTGGTACTTCTCCTGGGACGATTAAGGCAGAGGAGTGCCACCTCCTGAGCTGGAGGGGTTGGATGGAGGAGGGTGGTGGCTCTGGCTTGGTTAGTTTGAATAATATGGGCATGCTCTTCCTGGCTGACCTTTGCTGTCTCTAAGAACTGACTAGCTCTGGGAAGGGCAGTGTCTCCCCAGCCAGAAAGGTTTTTAAGATGTCAACACATCCTAATATACTGAAAATAAAAAAGCATAGAAACAACACAAAATCAAACAATACAGAAGCCTAAAAATGAAGCATGAACAATCTTATCCACACCCTCCCCAACGCCCGTGTGCAATTCCATCTCATCTGAAGTTAAGTTGGCACTTGAATGTGTATTCTTGCACATATGCTCTGTGCAAACACAGGTGCACAAACATGTTATACCCAAATATAGGTTTTTAAAATAAAAATGAGTTCACACCCTGTACATCTCTCTGCTTCTTACTTTTCACTTGAGTTGGTTTCATGAACAGCCCTTAACAGTGATGCAAGGAGATATAACTTTACTTTTAATCGATGCTTATAGTTTATAGGGTGGATATCCTAATTTATCCAACCATTGTCTCTTTGCAGACATATAGGTTATTTTCAGGTTTGTTTCTTTTAAAAAATAATTACACATAAGCTTCCATAAATACCTGTGTTCATAAATCCTCATATTCTCATGCCTCCCTTTTCCAATGGGATTGTTGCATCAAGAATGCATTGTAAATGTTGATTGATAGAGGAGATCGTGACAGATTTCTTCTCCAGAATGTTTTAGCAATTGAACCTGAGATCAGCAATGTGTGGAAGTGCCAATTTTTAAATTTTTTATATTTTTTAGAAGGGGATCTAGCTCTGTCACCCAAACTGGAATGCAGTGGTACAATCATGGCTCACTGCAGGCTCCAACTTATGGGCTCAAAGGATCCTCCTGCTTCGGCCTCTGAAGTAGCTGGGACTAAAGGCACGTGCCATCATGCCCAGCTAATTAAATAAATTTTTTTTTAGAGACAGGGTCTCACTGTATTGTTCAGGCTGGTGTTGAGCTCCTGGTTTCAAGTGATCTACCCACCTTGGCCTCCCAAAGTGCTGGGATTATAGGCAGGAGCCACCATGCCTGGCTCTGAAAGTGTCAATTTTATTAGTTTTACCATATCCTGGTTATCACTGGTTGTTATAATGTTTTAATGTTTACAAATCTGATGCATGATCATTTATAATTTTTCTAATTTACATTTTCCCAACTACTAATAACACTGAGCATCTCAGGCAAAAAAATAAATAAAACAAAAACAAACAAAACAAAAAAAAACAAAAAAACTTTTCTCCTTCATTATAGCTTATAAGACCTATGAGAACCATATTTTTCTTTTCTTTTTTATTTTTTTTTAGAAGGAGTCTCACTCTGTTGCCCAGGCTGGAGTGCAGTGGTGTGATCTCAGCTCACTGCAACCTCCATCTCCTGGGTTCAAGTGATTCTCCTGCCTCAGACTCCCGAGTAGCTGAGACTACAGGTGCGTGCCATCACACCAGCCTAATTTTTGTATTTTTAGTCGAGATGGGGTTTCACATGTTGGCCAGGCTGGTATTGAACTCCTGGCCTCTGGTGATCCACCTGCCTCGGCCTCCCAAAGTGTTGGGATTACAGGTGTGAGCTGCTATGCCTGGCCAAGAACCATATTTTTTCTCTTTATTTATTATTTATAAGAGGCCGAGAGAAAAATGAAGTTTATTTGCCTTGAGGAAGCTGCATGTGTTACTGCACAGCACACGTAAGTGCAGATGCTTGCTTTTGCCTGACATGCCTGTGTTATACAGATTCCGTCTTCCTGGAATAAGATGAAATAAAACTGGCTATTTCCAAATTCATTTGATCCAGGCTGTGTACAGGATATTTCAAAAATTCTGTTTGTTATTTTCCCATCTTGGAAGATAACGAAAAGACAACAGCTATCGGTTTCTTCCTTCTGACTATTGTAATTTATTTTCTTTGAGGAATTAACATTACATTGAATCTGTTTTGCTATTGACTATAGTTTGGTTTACAGCATGCCATAATTTTGTTCTATCTTTGAGACCTGATGACACCAGTGGTCTGTGATTCTCGGAATTGTTAAACCTTGTCTCATTACAGAGTATGAATCAGGGAACAGTAAAATTAAGCCCTGGTTTCTCGGAGTGAGTCTAACGGCAAATAAACCTGTGAGGGCTAATCCTTTAGTTTCTGATATAGTGGACTTAGGGGGGATATTAACCAGGTGGTAGCAGCCCTCTTTTAATAGTCAGGAATAGTGCCCGAGATCCGTTTAAGGTGGTGGGATGTGGGTGGAGGATGCTTAAGTGGTTGTGAGGCAGGAGACCGGCAGGATTTGTTTTCCAGCAGTGACCCTGCTGACCAGAACAGGTTGTGGTTGAAACATGGTGCAATGAAAAAGGCAGATGGCTACAAAAGTGACCTCTAGTTGTCCTCCCTGCTCATTAGCATAATGAGCTACACTCCCACTAGCAACATGACAGTATACAAATGCCATGACAATGACTCAGAAGTTATCACCCCTTTTCTAGAGATTTCTGAGTATCCCCCCTTAATTCGCATGTAATCAAATGTAGGTATAAATACAGCAAGCTACAGCCCACTGGTGCTGACTCTGCGCGCACTGCCTATGGGTTAACTCTGCTTTACAAAGAACAGCATTGGTTCAATAATAGATGCTTTCTGTCACCACAAGCTTGCCCTTGAATTCTTTCTTGGGAGAAGTCAACAACCTTCCTAAGGCTAAGCTCTAATTTGAGTGCTCCCCTGCCTTGAATCTGTTGTATCAGCCAGGGCTCTCCAGAGAAAGAGAATCCAATAGGATATCTATCTATCTACCTATCTATCTATCTATCTATCTATCTATCTATCTATCTATCTATCTACTGTGAGTTTTGTTTTAAACAACCTGCTCATATGATCGAGGAGCTGGTGAGTCTAAAATCTGTAGGTCAGCCTAGCAGCCTAGAATTTGAGGCAAGTGTCAATATTGTAGTCTTGAATCCAAAGGCTGGAAATTTGAGCAGAATTTCTATGTTGCAGACTAGAGGGAGAACTCCCTGTTTCTTTCTTAGAAACCTCAGTCTTTGTTCTTAAGGCTTTCAACTAATTGGATGAGACCCACTCACATTGTATAGGGTAATCTGCTTTACTTAAAGTCAACTAATGATAATTGTTAATCACGTCTAAAAAATACTTTTACAGCGACATCTAGGCTAATGTTTGACCAAACAACTGGGCACCATATTCTAACCAAGTAGACACATAAAATTAACCACAATAGCAGAATGTAGTTTATTTGCTTCATGTGAGTTCAAATGATCCAGCTGCTATGCATTTCTCTGTTGACCAAGCAACTTAAAATGGAGTCTTGTTATAGTCATGCTATCATCCAAGAAGGATCCCTGGTATCCCAATCATTTTCAGCACATGTATTCCCATGAAGAAACATTGCTGAGACCATGAGCATAACATGCTTCAGGAAGGGAGCAGGAAAATATGTGGAGAATGCATAAGTCTCTTATTCTCCAACCCTCCTTCTTTTTCTCCTTTGGCCACTTAACCCAATAAGTTGACCTCCTTTTTTTTTAAGTGTCTGGTGTTAAGAGAGCTCAGTTGAAATGAAATAATTCATTTCCTCTGGCACAATTCTTCTGGCTGATGGAAAAAGGCATTTTGGAACATATGAACAAATTTTAAGTAGAATTTGCATCTGATTGTTGGCCTTTGCATTGATATTGATTAAATACATTGAATAATTTTTAAATGTCCATTTCTCTTTCGCGTGTATCATTTAAAAATAATTTATTAAGGTAAAATTCACGTAACAAAATTAATCATTTTTAGTGAACAATTCATTGATATTTAGTACATTCAAAATGTTGTGAAGCGCCACCTATGTCTAGTTTCAAAACATTTTTGTCTCTCCAAAGTCAAACTCTTGCCTATTAAGCAGTTTCTCCCCCTTTCCCCTGGCAACCACCCATCTGTGTTGTCTCTGTATGGATTTATCTGTTTTGGACCTTCCATATAAATGAAATCACACAGTACGTGGTATTTTGTGTCTAGCTTCTTTCACTTAGTATAATGTTTTGGATGTTCATTCACATTGTAGCATATATCAGTACTGCATTTTTTCCATAGATGAATAATATTGCATTTTCTGTATATACCACAATTTGTTTATCTCTTGTCTGCCGATGAACATTTCTGCTGTCTCCACATTTTGGCCATTGTGAATAGTGCTGCTATGAACAGGACCTGCTAGGTTCTTTTTGTTCTTAATGCAAGGCTCTTTTATCTACCCAGGACACATCTATGCTTAGAGAAAATAGAAAACCTCCTCTTCTGAATCTAGCCATTTTATGTGAGTTAGATTAAAATGAACATAGAAGCTAATCTATGGTAAATGCAATCTAGAACATAAAGATTAGTAAAGAAGACAGCTGGAAGTGTCCTAAACACACAATAAGCACTCTGACTGGTAAGCTGGTACAGATTGCATTTCATATCCAGACAGCAACCATTACTAGCAGTCTTTCTGTCTCAATTTGGCATGAACCCCTCGAAATTCAAAGCCCAGAGAAATTGAAGTTTCCTAATTCTGGAATCACTTCCCCTTGAATCAGTGTAAGCCCAGTAAACATATCTTTTTTTTTGGAAAAGAGTCAGTAACAATCACAACCAGGAAGAAAACCCATTGGAAAAAATAAATTGAAGATAAATATTTTCTAATTATCTACACATTTCTCACTATTGTGAGACCTCAGTTTGAGAAATCTTTACAGGTAGTTGAAAACGGTAACAGACCTGCTTTGGACCTTACTCTTTTTCTTAGCACTGATTGCAAAACACAAAAACCTCCTGCAAAAGTGGAACATGTTGTCATGCCGTACTGAATACAACTTCCTTGCATTTCCAAATAATGCTGTTTTGCAGAAGAAATTAAGTTGCATGGTTTTTGTTTCTTAGCTAAGTAACAATATGCGTGAACGTGACATAAAACCTAGCTTCTGGAGAATAAATGCAAATGAACACCAAATCTTTTTGTGAAACCAATGCTAGAATATTATTCATACTTTAGTAAACTTTAGTCCTAAAATCCATCACATTTCACGAGAACCAATTACTAGAGGGAAAACTGGGAAACAAAGGTTAATAAAACAAAAATAATAACAAGAACATTATTTATAATACAGTTCTTTAACATTGTGAGAATATTTATTTTCAAAATGGCTATTTTACCAGCATGGCAGAAACAACTTTTCAAGTCTTAAGGAACATTTTATTATAAACACTTAGTAGCCATCATAGAGTGAAGAAATTGAAGATAGAGTGAAATCAAATCAAAGGTGAAATTATCAATGTGACTTACACGAAGTTCACATATTTGCATCAACCCAAGTATATGGAAAATCAGTATCTGCTGACCTTGAGTTTGGAAATGACCAATAATGTATCTTTAAAAACTGAGGACATGGAGAAAACTATTTGCAATAATAAACATATTCCTATTATAAAAAAAGGAAAGAAAAAGAAAAAAAAACAGTGTCTTCTATGGAAAAGGTGCTTTCCCATAGAAAAGCACTTATTGTATAAATCGTTATTTTAATTTTAAAAGTGAAATTGCTTATTAATTATTCATCCCTTCATCAAACAATTTTGAGTACCTCCAATGGGCTAGGCAATATTTTTTATTTTTATTTTTAATTTTTGAGACAGGGTCTTGCTCTATCACCCAGGTTGAAGTGCAGTGTCGTGATCATAGCTCAGTAATGCATTTCTTCCACAGCTGAATAAAATTGCATTTTCATGTACAAATTGCATTTCATATCCAGACAGCAACCATTACTAGCAGCCTTTCTGTCTCAGCTTTGCACGAAACCCCTCAAAATTCAAAGCACAGGGAAACAGAAGTTTCCTAATTCTGAAATCACTTCCCAAATTTTCTTTTTAGTTCATATTTTTAATTGACTCAAAGTACAAAGATCCTCCCAGGAGGCTCTGGAGGAGGGGAACAGCCTTGGAGAGGCAGAGATGCACTGCAGCAGCCCACCCCCACCGGCTACCCACTCCCCCACAAGAGTCCCAAACTCTTTCAATAATCCTAAAAAACTGGATGAGAGTGCAGGCAGATAAGGGCTCCTTCATCTTCACACAGGTGACAAGCCACCCTGCCCTGTCCTGCCCAAGGCCCTGGCCCTCCCCACCCAAGTCAGGCTCCCAGCCCAGACCCTGACCCTGGCAAGGCGGGGGACAGCAATCTGCTCCTACAGGAGTTGGGGCCGCCATCCCCTCAATCCCTTGGGTTGAATTGATTCTCCACTTCAGCCTCTTGAGTTCCTGGGACTACAGGCATGTGCCACTGGGTCCAGCTAATTTTTATGTCTTTTTTTGTAGTAGAGACAGGGTTTCACCATGTTGTTCAGGCTGATCTCAAACTCCTGGGCTCAAGCTATCTGCTCCCCTTGGCCTCCCAAAGTGTTGGGATTATAGGCGTGAGCCACTGTGCCCAATCGGGCCAGGCACTTTTAGAAACTTGGAGAACATTAGTGAACAAAACAAATAATCACAGCTCTCATGGCCTGTATGTTGTAGAGGGTGGTGGGTGGCAGACACAATAAACAATAATAAATAAGTTATATAGGATGTCCAAAGGTGATAGACGCTTTGGAAGAAGAAGAGCAGACTGGAAGAGATCGGAAGGGGGAAGCGGTGGGAAGTGAGGGCAAATTGCATTTTATTTATTTATTTATTTATTTACTAGAGATGGGGTCTTGCTATGTTGCGCAAGGTGGACTTGAACTCCTGGGCTCAAGCTCTTCTCCCTTCTCGGCCTCCCAAATAGCTGGGACTCCAGGCCTGCACCACCACACCTGGCTTAGGCTGCATTTAAATGCAGTAGCCAGCAGAAGCAGCAGAGCCGATACTGGAGCTAAGATTTGAAGGCAAATGCCAGCCTCGCGGGTACCTGGGGGAGTAATCCCAGTGAAAGGAAAAGCAAGCACTGAAGGCAGAGGAGAAAAGATCTGAGCGGCAATGAAGTGCAGTCCATATCCTGGAGTGTCTTTGGCTTTCTCCAAGGGAAATTCGGAGACCTTCAAGGGGTTTGAGCAGAGGAATGATGTGATCTGACTTTAAAACATTATATATACTTAAGATGTACAACAGGTTTTGATACACATATACATATTGAAATGATTACTGTAGTCAAGCAAATTAACATAAGCATCTCCTCACATAGCTATCATTTGTGTGCATGTAGTGAGAGAGTTTGAAATCCATTCTCTTTGCAAATTTCCAGTATGCAGTTCAGAATTATTAACTGTGGCCATTACGCTGTTCATCAACTGTCTAGATGTATTCATCTTACGTAAATGCAATTTCTACCCTCTGACCAACACCTCCCCATTTCCCCCATTCCCCAGACCCTGGAAACCACCATTCTACTCTCCTCTTCCATGTATTCATCTTTTAAAAATTCCACATGTAAGTGAGCTCATGCAGTGTTTTTCTTTCTGTGTCTGGCTTGTCTCAGCATAATGTCTTCCAGCTTCATCTATGTTGTTGCAAATGGCAAGCTCTCCATTTTTAAGGCTGAATAATATTCCATTGTACAGAATATATATACTGTATAATATGGTATATACACATGTATGGTATATACATATGTGTGGTACATACATAGATCTTTTACATTTTCTTTCTTCATTCATCCATCAACAGACCCTTAGGTTGTTCCCATTATCTTGACCCATGCTGTAGTAAACATGGGAACACAGATGTCTTTGAGGTGTTGATTTTATTTCCTTTGGATATATCACCTGGAAGCAGGATTACTAGGTCATATGGTAGTCTTTTTTTTTTTTTTGAGACAGGGTCTTGTTATGTTGCTCAAGATGGAGTGTGGTGACAAAATCACAGCTCACTGCAGCCTCAAACTCCTGGGCCTAAGTAATCCTCCTGCCTCAGCCTCCTGGGATTACAGGCACATGCTGCCATGCGTGGTTAATTCTTCTTTTAGAGATGGGGTCTTGCTATGTTGTCCAGTCTGGACTTGAACTCCTGGCCTCAAGCAATCCTCCTGCCTTGGCCTCCTAAAGTGCTGGGATTCTAAGCATGAGCCACTGGACTTGGCCAGTAGTTCTATTTTTAAGTTTTTGACTTTCCTTTCAGAAAGGATCACTCTGGAGACTGCAGTATATAGAAGGCAAGGACAGAATCCAGGTGACCAACTGACGAGCGGCTGAGATTCTCCAGGGGAGAGATGAGGTGGCTCAGAGCAAGACAAAACCGCAGGCTGGTGCTGGAGTGCTCAGATTCTGCAAGGATCACTAAGGCCCATGGTTGCCCTCCTGCTTCAACATTAAAAAATTGAGACCAGACAGAATAAGTCAGTTCTGCACAACTGTTAAAGAAACTCATCTTGAAAGCTAAATGTAACAAAAAAAAATTACTTTCAACTTGTTTTTAGTAAGAATTTGCTCTTCTGAAATTTTTTTATTTTTATTTATTTATTTATTTATTTATTTTTATTTTTATTTTTTGAGACGGAGTCTCGCTCTGTCGCCCAGGCTGGAATGCAGTGGCGCGATCTCCATTCACTGCAACCTCCACCTCCTAGGTTAAAGTGATTCTCCTGCTTCAGCCTCCAGAGTAGCTGGGATTACAGGTGTGTGCCAACATGCTGAGCTAATTTTTGTATTTTTAGTAGAGACGGGGTTTTGCCATGTTGTCCAGGCTGGTCTTGAACTCCTGACCTCAAGTGATCCACCTGCCTTGGCCTCCACCTGCTCTTCTGAAAAACGGATACTATTCTGATAATGCAGTTGTCCTAAGGAAGACCAGTTTTTATTTCAGAAATTATTATTTTTTTGTATTCATGCATCTGAATTAGTTATGTATCTATTAACGTGAAGACATAGTCTATATCTAAAAAATACTCTTTGGAACAACCTAGACTTAATAATTGATTTTTTGGACAGTTTGACTATTCATATTGATCATATTCACCATATATTTGTCAACTTTTTTCTTCATTTCCTACTATTTATTTGCTTATGTATTTATTTAGAGACAGGATCTTGCTCTGTCGCCCAGGCTGGAGTGAAGTAGTGTGATCATAGCTCACTACAGAAGAATCAAGTGATCCTCCTGCTTCAGCCACTCCAATAGCTGGGACTAGAGACACATGCCACCACACTCAGCACTTTGAGAGGCCAAGGGGGGGTGAATAATTTGATCCCAGGAGTTAGAGACTAGACTGGGCAACATGGCAAGACTTTGTCTCTAAAAAAATACAAAAATTAGCCAGGTGTGGTGACATATGCCTGTAGTCCCAGCTATGGGGAGGCTGAGGTGGGAGGTCAAGGAGGTCAGGCTTGAGCCCAGGAGGTCAAGGCTACAGTGAGTCATGATCACACCACTGCATTCCAGCCTGGGTGACAGAGTGAGACCATGTCTCAAAAAAAAAGAAAAATATTTTTTTTGTAGAGACGGGGTCTTGCTGTGCCACCCAGGCTGGTCTCAAACTCTTGGCCTCAAGCAATCCTCCTACTTTGGCCATCTCATACTATTTAGAAACCACCATAGTTAGAAAGGTGAAGATCCTTTTTTATTATTTATTTGAAGAACAAAACGACTGTTATAGAAATGTTTTACTTTAAAATGTTTACTCATCAACATCCCCAGAGCCACAAAATCATGAAATTTACAATGAAAAATTATGGTTTTTCAATTTTGTAGTTCTCTTATCATTTTATTTTCTAACATATTTGCCTCTGGCCTACCCAATCTATTAGGTTGGTGCAAAAGTAATTGTGGCTTTTGCCATTAAAAGTAATTTAAAGTAACAGGAAAAACCACAATTACTTTTGTACCAACCTAATAGTTTACAAGTGTTTGACAAAAACCATATGATTGTCTCAATAGATGCAGAAAAGAAAGGCCTTCAATAAAATTCAGCATCCCCTCATGCTTACAAACTCTCAATAAACTGGGTATTGATGGAACATATCTCAAAATAATAAGAGCTATTTATGACAAACCCATAGCCAATATCATACTGAATGGGCAAAAGGTGGAAGCATTCCCTTTGAAAACTGGCACAAGACAAGGATGCCCTCTCTCACCACTCCTATTCAACATAGTACTGGAAGTTCTGGCCAGGGCAATCAGGCAAGAGAAAGAAATAAAGGCTATTCAAATAGGAAGAGAGGAAGTCAAATTGTCTCTGTTTGCAGATGACATAACTGTGTATTTGCAAAACCCCATGGTCTCAGCCCAAAAACGCCTTAAACTGATAAGCAACTTCAGCAAATTCTCAGGATACACAATCAATGTGCAAAATTCACAAGCATTCCTATACACCAACAATAGACAAGCAGAGAGCCAAATCATGAGTGAACTCCCATTCACAATTACTACAAAGAGAATAAAATACCTAGGAATACAACTTACAAGGGACATGAAGGACCTCTTCAAAGTGAACTTCAAACCACTGCTCAAGGAAATAAGAGAGGACACAAACAAATGTAAAAACATTCCATGCTCATGGATAAGAAGAATCAATATCGTGAAAATGGCCAAACTGCCCAAAGCAATTTATAGATTCAATGCTATTTCTATTAAGCTACCAATGACTTTCTTTGCAGAATTAGAAAAATGTAAATTTCACATAGAACTAAAAAATAGTGCATATAGCCAAGACAATCTTAAGCACAAAGAACAAAGCTGGAGGTATCACACTACCTGACCTCAAATTATACTACAAGGCTACAGTAATAAAAACAGCATGGTACTGGTACCAAAACAGACATATAGACCAATGGAACAGAACAGAGACCTCAGAAATAACACCATGTATCTACAACCATCTGATGTTTGACAAACCTGACAAAAAGAAGCAATGGGGAAAGGATTCCCTATTTAATAAATGGTGCTGGGAAAACTGGCTAGCCATATCCAGAAAACAGAAACTGGACCCCTTCCTTACACCTTATACAAAAATTAACTCAAGGTGGATTAAAGACTTACATGTAAAACCCAAAAACATAAAAACCCTAGAAGAAAACCTAGGCAATACCATTCAGGAATAGGCATGGGCAAAGACTTCAGACTAAAACACCAAAAGCAATCGCAACAAAAGCCAAAATTGACAAATGGGATCTAATCAAACTAAAGAGCTTCTGCACAGCAAATGAAAGTATCATCAGAGTGAACAGGCAGCCTACAGAATGGGGGAAAGTTTTTGCAAGCTACCTATCTGACAAAGGTCTAATATCCAGTATCTACAAGGAACTTAAACAAATTTACAAGAAAAAACCAATCCCATCAAAAAGTGGGTGAAGGATATGAACAGACACTTCTCAAAAGAAGACATTTATGCAGTCAGCAAACAAACAAACACTCATCACTGGTCATTAGAGAAATGCAAATCAAAGCCACATCTTATGCCAGTTAGAATGGCAATTATTAAAAAGTCAGGAAACAATAGATGCTGGTGAGCCTTTGGAGAAATAGGGACGCTTTTACACTGTTGTTGGGAGTGTAAATTCGTTCAACCATTGTGGAAGACAGTGTGTCAATTCCTCAAAGATCTAGAACCAGAAATATCATTTGACCAGCAATCTCATTACTGGGTATATACCCAAAGGATTATAAATCATTCTACTATAAAGACACATGCACATGTATGTTTATTGCAGCACTATTTACATTAGCAAACACTTGGAACCAACCCAAATGCTCATCAATGATAGACTGGAAAAAGAAAATGTGGCACATATACACCATGGAATGCTATGCAGGCATAAAAAATAATGAATTCATGTCTTTTGCAGGGACATGAATGAAGCTGGAAGCAATCATTCTCAGCAAACTAACATGGAAAAGAAAACCAAACACCGCATGTTCTCGCTCATAGGTGGGAGTTGAACAATGAGAACACATGGACACAGGGAGGGGAACATCACACACTGGGGCCTGTCGGGGGTTGGGGGCAAGGGGAGGGAGAGCATTAGGACAAATACCTAATGCATGTGGGGCTTAAAACCTGGATGACAGCTTGATAGGTGCAGGAAACCACCATGGCACATGTATATCTATGTAACAAACCCGCATGTTCTACACATGTACCCCAGAACTTAAAGTACAATAATAAAAAAAAAATTGGATGCCTAAGAGAACAAGGTGTTTCACATGATTTTTGGGATTAAATAAGTTCTAGCTCAGAAAAGAAAAAGCAGAGGAGGGCATATTTTAGAAAATCTAGCTTTCAGATTTCCTTACATTTATTATCACATTCTCAGTAATTCTTTATCCATCAACTGCTATTTATAAAGCACCTACTCTGTGTCAGGGATTGGATGGAATGAACAGGGAATAGCTGTGAATAGGTGAAAGAACTTGTCCTATTACCTGTTTTTAATCATTAAGATTCTACTTTCAAATACAAGGATGCTATACTCCATTAAAAAATAATTCGTACTTAAAAAAATGGTTATAAGCAGATTCTGATTTTTGTCAACTGAAATGTCTTTTCTTTCTTTTTCTAAACCAAAACAGAATATACTAAATTGCTAAGCAGCTAAACTTTTTTAGTCATTGATGAGAAAGCAAGCAGGTTTAGCAATTGAGAGAACAGAAGATTTTGGATATTAAAATCAGGGATCAAAACAATTCCAGTATTAACCACTGAGTGTTACTAATACAAAGACTCACAACAGCAAGAACACTACTAAAATTCAAATGATTGTATTCAGCTAAGATACAATTCTTATGGAGCTTACCTATGAATCGCTCAAACATATCTATAGACACACATCTCCTGGTTGAGAAGCATGGGTGCTCCATAGATTAAATATGATAAATGTGTACCAGTTAAGGGTCCAGTAACTACTGATAGAAGAAAACTTGAGAACCTTGGTAGCCTAGGAAAAGAAAAGTTTATTTTTTCTAATGCAGAAGTTGTAAGATTCAAACTGGAGCTACAGAAGGCCATCAAGAGAGGACTCTCATGCATGATTTGCCTGATAACAGAAACTATCACAGGAAGTTTTTCTGTTGTTTTTTTTTTTGTTTGTTTTTTCTTTTTTCTTTTCTTTTTTTTTTTTTTAAGATGGAGTCTCACTCTGTGCCCCAGGCTGGAGGTTTTTTTTTTTTTTTGGGGACAGAGTCTCGCTCTGTCTCCCAGGCTGGAGTGCAGTGGCACGATCTCGGCTCATTGCAAGCTCCCCCTCCTGGGTTCACGCCATTCTCCTGCCTCAGCCTCCCAAGTAACTGGGACTACAGGCGGCTGCCACCACGCCCGGCTAATTTTTCGTATTTTTTAGTAGAGACGGGGTTTCACCATGTTAGCCAGGATGGTCTTGATCTCCTGACCTCGTGATCCACCTGCCTCAGCCTCCCAAAGTGCTGGGATTACAGGCGTGAGCCACTACGTCTGACCTTTTTTTTTTTTTTTTTTTTTTTTTTTTTAAGACAGAGTCTGGCTCTGTTATCCAGGCTGGAAAGCAGTGGCGCAATCTCAGCTTACTGCAGCCTCTGCCTCCTGGGTTCAAGCGATTCGTGTGCCTCAGCCTCCTGAGTAGCTGGGATTACAGGCGTGCACCATCACACCCTGCTAATTTTTGTATTTTTAGTAGAGGTGAGTTTTCACCATGTTGGCCAAGCTAGTCTTGAACTCCTGACCTAAAGTGATCCGCCCGCCTTGGCCTTCCAAAATGCTGGGATTACAGGCGTGAGCCACCAGGCCTGGCCACAGGAAATTTTTCTAAACCACAGCTTACTACATGAGTCACATGAGCACAGCTAGGCACATATACAAGAACATTTGCCTGGCACACTGTCTCACAAACCCAATCCAAAACTTCAAGGGCATATTCCTAATTTATTTGGCTATCAGGCCATAACTAAATAAGATAACGGGTCCTACCAGCAACTTCCAACATTTGCCAATCAAAACTCGCCAGCCCTTGTAAGACTTTGCCAATGCCAATAAGCTTTCTTTCCAAACAATTTACACACCTCCTATTTCCCCAAGAAAAACTTAACCTTATCTTTTGTTCTCTGGACATACTAGAAGCCACCACCATCCATATTTATGTCCTGGATTTCAATCCTTCTTCTTATATATTATGCCTAAATAACAACTTTTTACTTGGAAATTCACCTCTCTATATTTTCTATGTTAATACTAATATAAAGGCTGGTTGAGACTTGGAATTACTGAGCCTTTGTCATTCAAAATCTTTCCTTCGAGTTTTACTTGTTACTGTTTGTGGTCTAGAAATAGTCAACTTTTCCAACTCTGCAAGGCTCTACATTTCTAGACTATAGTCGTCCATCTGTGAGGGGATTAGTTCCAGGACCCCCGAGGATACTAAAATTCTCAGTTGCTCAAGTCCCTGATATATAATGGTATAGTATTTTCATATAACCTATGCCTATCCTCCTTTTTACTTTAAATAATCTCTATATCATCTCTATATTACCTATAATACCTAATACAATGTAAATGCCATGTAAGTAGTTGTTATACTGTATCATTTTTTTTTTGTATCCCTTTTTATTGTTACACTGTTATTTTTTATTTTGGGGGGTTTTAAAGAATATTTCTGATCTATCATTGGTTGAATCCTCTGACGTGGAGCCCACACTTGTATTCCCTCTTATTTCTGCTTGAAAATTGGCCAATTTACCTCTTTCCTCTACTGTTATGCTAATCACAGCCTGTAATGACCAACGCTCACCACTGACATTCTTATTTTCCAACCTCTTTGCCTCAGCGGGCTAGCAGGCTGCCTTCTGGGTTATCACAGGCAGTGATTAAATGTTCTGCCCTGCACAGCACAGATCTCCAGTTTGTTGGTCTCCATCCTCATATGGCAATGTCCTCACCTCCCACTGCCTGAACTCTAAGACAAGCTTTTAGGTTTTTGTTAAAGCAGCACTCCACTTATAGGCACAAATTTCTCTATTAATTATGGAGGGATAACTGCTGCAACACATAACCCCCAAATCCTGGTTACTTAACAGAAGTCTATTTCTTGTTCACATGAAATCCATGAAAGGTTAAGTGAGACTTATGGCTTGCTTCAAAAAGAAGTAAGGAAGATTTTGAATCCTACTCACTGTGTTGGATTTCTGAAAAGAGCCTGCTTTATCCCAAGTTCATAATTTCTTTCTTGTGATTCATATTTAATCCAATAGCTTCAGGGATCTTGGAAGCTGAATAAAATGCCAGATCTCATATAAATTACTTCTAAATACAAGCTTTTGCTATACTAGCTTCCTCTCATTCTTTATAATCATTAGGATAATGCGATTGCCCATGAATATTGGGAGGAATCGCTGATTGTGAAGCAAGTAATGAACACATGTAGCAACATTAGTTCATCCATGCTGATTTGAAGCAAGACAGAAGCTCCACTCATGAGAGGTCATCATAGCCTAGTGTGGAAGAGGCTGAGCTTTGGAGTCAGATAGAGCTGCATTCAAACATCCGCTGTTTACGAGCTCGTTATCCTCGTTGCATTTCTTAGCCTCTATTTATTCATTGCCTACCTGCGGAGCAAAGGGGAAATGGAGTCATACATTTCAGGTCTTTATCCTGATGTTTGAGAAAAAAAGGGTAGGCACTGCTTTTAAGAAATCACCTTCTGAGCCAGGTGCGGTGGCTCATGCCTGTAATCCCAGCACTTTGGGAGGCCTAGGTGGGCTGATCACCTGAGGTCGGGAGTTGGAGACCAGCCTGACTGACATGGAGAAACCCCATCTCTACTAAAAGCACAAAATTAGCCGGGCGTGGTGGCACATGCCTGTAATCCCAGCTACTCGGGAGGCTGAGGCAGGAGAATCGCTTGAACCCGGGAGGTGGAGGTTGCGGTGCTGAGATCGCGCCATTGCGCTGCAGCCTGGGCAACAAGAGCGAAACTCCGTCTCGGAAAAAAAAAAAAAAAAAAGAAAGAAATCACCTTCTGGGTGCTAGGTGTAAGCTCATTGCTACTGAGATCTCATTGATTCTAGGCCGTCTCAGCAGACCAAGCCAGGATATTGATGTATGTATATACAGTCATACAGATATATGTTTGTGCATGTGTGTGTGTGTACCTGCATGTATCTTGCACATAATTTCAATGTTTCCACTGATATGTGCACCTGGATTCATTATAGCAGGATTTCTGCTTCATTTTGATAGGCTTTTTTGCATGTAACACATATTCAGATAGCAAGAGTTCAATCAGCAAGGAGTTAGGAGGTGTCTGGTGCATAGTATCAGATAAACATTTTTCCTCATAATTTATCATAAATACAGGTGGTATAGATTAGCTCTTTGTCCTTTGTTCTTAGGCATCATGTGTAAATAATTTGAAGGATGTGATTAACTAAGAGCTACAAAGTCTGTCACAGAATGGAATCTGTGATAACCTGCTATTATAACCTGCAACAGAAGTTATTACATACACGAAGGTAAAGAAATATAAATGGCTGGGCATGGTGGCTCACACGTGTAATCCCAGCACTTTGGGAGGCCAAGGCAGGCAGATCACAAGGTCAGGAGTTGGAGACCATCCTGCCTAACACGGTGAAACCCTGTCTCTACTAAAAAAAAATACAAAAAAATTAGCCAGGCGTGGTGGTGGGTGCCTGTAGTCCTAGCTACTCGGGAGGTTGAGGCAGGAGAACGGTGTGAACCTGGGAGGCGGAGCTTGCAGTGAGCCGAGATCGTGCCACTGCACTCCAGCCTGGGCAACAGAGCAAGACTCCGTCTCAAAAAAAAAAAAAAAAAAAAAAGAAATATAAATATATATTAAACATGCCTAAACCTCAGATATTGTCCTTTTGTCTAAAAGTAAGTTGAGATTTTTGTCTAGAGGGTGACATGACATCCAACTTGCTAAAGTGCCTGTCATTTCTGGACAGAACACGAACCTATCAATGGGCAGATTTTCTCTGGGATTATTCCTAGATAGGGTATTAGAATACTTTGCTTTGATTTTTTTGAGACAGGGTCACTCTGTCACCCAGGCTGGAGTGCAGTGGCATGATCTTGGCTCACTGCAGCCTCAACCTTCTGGGCTCAAGCAATCCTCCCATGTAAGCGTGTGCCACCATACCTAGCTAAGTTTTGTTTATTTTTTGTATAGATGGAGTTTTGCCCAGTTGCCCGGGCTGGTCTTGAACTCCTGGGCTCAAGAAGTCCACCCACCTCGACCTCCCAAAGTACTTGGATTACAGGTGGGAGCCAAACGCCTGACCTATCAAACCTTTGCTAAATTTTTCTGAAGAGAAGTTAGCCACTGTCAGGTAAAATAAAATTATATTATACTATTTGTAAGAGTAATATTTATTATTACATTTAAAAAGTTAGGGTAAAGAGAGACTTACTTTCATACTATCACAAGTAATTTCTCAAACCTATGTTATTGATAAGCCTGACAAGTAAACAGCTGACGGAATATTAATTGACTTTATTATCTATTTGTAAACTAATTTGGTGGATTTTTACTTTACAATGAGTAGACATTGAGCATACAATGAACAGCAAAATTAATCTTTAACCTAGGAGTCATAAAAATTTACTTTGGAATGAGCTGACAGCTATCATATAGGCCATTATTACTTTATTAGACAGAAAACTTGCTGATATTTCTATAATGCTACTTTGTTTGTTTGTTTGTTTGTTTGTTTTGAGACAAGGTCTCACTCTGTGGTCCAGGCTGGAGTGCAGTGGCATGAGCTCGGCTCACTGCAACCTCCACCTCCCTGATTCAAGCGATTCTCATGCCTCAGCCTCCCAGGTAGCTGGCACTACAGGCAAGCGCCACCATGCTTGGCTAATTTTTGTATTTTTGGTAGAGATGGGGTTTCGCCATGTTGCCCAAGCTGGTCTTGAACTCCTGGCCTCAAGTGATCTGCCTGCCTTGGCCTCCCAAAGTGCTGGGATTACAGGCATGAGCCACTGTGCTGGGCCCTGTATTACATTTTTAATGTTAATGAAGAGGACCACAAGCTTTATAGCCAGGGTTATTATTATTACTTTTCACAAATAAGTTGTGTTTCTACATTTCAACAAAATAATTTCTATCATTGAGTGTTGATATGGGAATCTCACATGCACAATTAACTGTATTTGGTAGTTGCAGTTTACAACAAGGTTGTCTTGTGGCCAGAAAGAGTTAATGGAGTTTCTGTAGTGCCCAATCTATTATAGAGAATCATTGAATTACCTCTGTGTGGCATGGAATCAGGTAATCTGAGAATATAAGTTACCTAAAGATGCTCTAACATCATTCTATAACTTAAAAAACGAAGGAATTTACATTCAGAAAGGTGATGTGACTAGCTCAAAATCAAAATTAGTGGAAGTAGATCCAGAATTCAGGCCTGAGACTCTGGTTCCGAGGACTTCATGCCTAGTGAGCCCTCTTTAAAAATATGAGAAATGAGCAAATCAACTGTACAAAATCACATTCATCTATCAGTTACTCTGAGGTTTGTCTAGGAAATTATCAACTAAGCAAGACTTCAGCATTGGTAACACTAAGAAGCCTCAGAAAGTAATTCCCAGGAGAATTACAAAAGCATATTGACTTGCATTTGGCAACTCTAATGTTACTTTCTGTAAGATTAGTTAAATTTGTAACCATGGCAGCCCTAACTGTAATATTAAAAATATTTTTACAGGCAGGGATTTTATTTTTCAAATAGCTTCATTTTGTAACCATGTTATTAAGTCACAGTACATTTGCTCTAAATATAATCTGCTAAAACTTTGTTTTGATCCTTTCTTGTTTTCTGTTTTGTTGATTGGTTCCTTGGTTGTCAGGTTGCTTTGCTCGTGATTTATTTATTCTCTTGTTTGCGGTTTGTGGTCTAATATCAGTGCTACGTAGGATATGGTGAGTTTGCAGTTAATGCTAATTAAATGTACATATTTCGGGATTCTTTAATCACTGATCCTTCACCTTGATGTTGAACTGCTCATTATACCCTGGAGCACAGAAAAATGCTCCTTTTTAGACATCAAGTACATCCACTTAGTACTGAGAATTAGCGTGGGTTTAGTTCTCTTTAGGCATTTTATGGTCAACTGTATAAAAGCACAATGAAAATAATCAGAATTCTGGAGGGTTTTTTTATAGAGTAGAAATAATGAGCCTGGTTCTCTGACTCACAGGTCACACATGCATCCCACTCTCAGGTCAGCTTGAGAGGAGGAAAGCAGAAAAAAGCTTCCTCTTTCCTGGTGGTTGGTATCGGATGTCTTGTTTCTTAAATCCCAGAAACTACTGTGTACCTGAAACTGAGCTGCCCATAAAGCCCCTTTGCTCTGGCACTGCAGACTCATCACTGTTCACAGTAGCTTTTGAGATCAGCACAGAGAGCTCCAGGGTTCACCTGAACCCATGCCCTACAAGAGCCACCAGGCAAAGCCAGGCTTCATTCCTTCTTCTTTTCCTATACATAGGGGGGGCTTCCCTGAGCTCATGACACTGCCAATGTCTTTGTGATGGTCATTTCGGATAAAGGAGCAAATGAGTTTTTGTTCGTTAGTGTTTACTGATGATTATTTTTAATCTTATTTAGGACAGAATTGATTTTTGTTTTTTTGTTTTGTTTTATTGAGACAGGGTCTCTCTCTGTTACCCAGGCTGGGGTGAAGTGGCATGATCACGGCTTACTGCAGCCTCAAACTCCTGGGCTCAAGTGATCCTCTTGCCTCAGCCTCCCAAAGCGCTGGCACCATAAGCATGAACCACTGTGCTCAGCCTGAGTTTTTAAATTATAGTTCGATGACTATGAGGAAGCTAAGGACCAAAAGACGGGGCCTTTCCCAAGGTCTATAACCAGCAAGTGAGTGGCAGGGTTTGCATTCATTCCTTTTTCTCCCATTTCAGCTTTTATTCCTTTTTCTCCTCAGCATGTAGTACATACTGGTTACTCAATACATTGTTACTGGATTATTTATTTATTTATTTATTTATTTTGAGACAGAGTCTCATTCTGTCGCCCAGGCTGGAGTACAGTGGCATGATCTTGGCTAGCTGCAACCTCTGCCTCCTTGGTTCAGACGATTCTTCTGCCTTAGCCTCCTGAGTAGCTGGGACTAAGGGCATGCACCACCACACACGGCTAAGTTTTGTATTTTTAATAGAGATGAGATTTCACCATGCTGGCCAGGTTGGTCTTGAACTCCTGACCTCAAGTGATCTGCCTGCCTCGGCCTACCAAAGTGCTCAGATTACAGGCGTGAGTCACCGCACCCTGCTTGTTGCTGGATAAATTTGATTCAGTTAAATTAATCATCATATTAGTTGATTAGTCTTTTGGGTAGACAGGTATGTTTGCTTCTCCTTCTGTCAGTTTTTTGCAACAAAGTCTTTAGTATAGAAAGCAATGACATGTTCTGCAACATTTTTTTCCTGGTAATTTCTCAGCACCCAGAAGCTTTTTAGTTATAAACTTCAAAACACATTTGTTTATAGGAAAGAATAGAATGTCAGAGATATCAAGCATAGACATTGCTTTCAGCTTTCTGGTAGGCTACAGGAAGTGTTTTTACCCAGCTCAGTGAAGGAAGGGCAGATAGCACAGCACGGCGAATTCAAAGTGTTATGACACAGCAAAACCAATTTCCAACCTTAAAATATTGGAATGAGTAGAGAATGTCAATTGAGGTCAGTTGCTGAATTTTGGAAAGCATGTTATTAAGGAAAAACAAGTATTGAAAGGGGGCTCTAAAATCTCTTATGACCTCATTCATCCCACCGCAAATCATCTTACATAAATAACAAATTTGAAATACAATATGGAGCTTGAAAAAGAGGTGTGATTGGGAACCAGAGATCTGGCTTCTAGCACTGGCCCCCACTAACCTGATGTTTGAACTTAGGAGAAGTACTCTGCCTCTTCCAGTCTAGGTAGTGAGAAAAATATTGAAACAAGGTTATTTGCTGGCTTTCTTATTTTACACCCCAGGATTTTCTAACCTAAGAGCACACACACTCAAAAAAGTGGAGATCATTATTCCTATCAAAAGCCAAGATTTTAAAAAGTTATGTCCCCACCTTTTTTTTCTGTTTTGTTTTAAGGAACGGAGAGTATAATAGGCAAGAAGGAAGGGAGAAGACAGAAGGAAAAAGCTCCCCCATACAGAGACAGAGTGAGGGGGGCTCCAAAGCCAAAAGAGGAGGTCGCCATATGTCCCCTTTTTTCCCTGGTATATGGCCATTATTGTTGTGTTTTTCTAAAAATTGAGTATTAGATTTTAAAATTATAAAGAATATGAATTAGAAATTTATATAAAATATAAATTATCTATTTTGGCAATGAGTTGGATGTGCAGAGCAATGAAGACTCCAAGGTTTCCAGCTTGTGCAACCAAGTGACAATATTTTCATTTACAAATACATGGAATCTGGGGGAGAAAGCGGTGGGGCACTGGGGGTCATGAGTTCAGTTTGGAACATGATAATTGTGAGGTGCCTCCGAGGATGTCAGAAAGATAGTTAGACATACATGTATGAGCTCAGAGGTAACTTATGGGCTTGAAATATGGTTAAAATATACTCAGCACTTGCTAGGCCTTGAAGCTGGTGATGAAAACCTTGTCGGAAGTTCACAAAAGAACTTCAAATATTGTTAGGGATTGCTGTGGTTTCAGTTTGTCCCTACCAAAACTAATGTTGAATTGGACTCCCATTGTGGTGGTGGTGGGTGGTGGGGTCCAGTGGGAGGTGTTTGGGTCTTGGGAGTATTTCTCATGAATGGCTTGATGCCCTTCTCACAATAGGGAATGAGTTCACACTTTCAAGAGACGGGATGAGCTCTTGTGGGAATGCTCCTACAAGAGTAGGTTGTTATAAAGCCAGGGCACCCCTCCGATGTTACCTCTTCCCGTGTATTTGCTTCCCCTTTGGCCTCCCGCCATGTATTGACCCAGCAACAATAGCTCTCAGCAGAAGCCGAGCAGATGCCAATGCCATACTTGTTGAACTTCCCAGCCTGCAGAACCATGAGCTAAATAAATCTCATTTCTTCATAAATTATCAAGTCTCAGCCATTCTGTTAGAGCAACACAAAAGACAAAGACAGGGATTTTAAAACAACATCTACGAAAAAGTTTGTGTCAGTGGTTCCCAAACTTTCAGAAATCGCAGATGAGTAAAATTAAAACAGACAAACAATTGAGAAATTGGTTAAAAGTTGCAAACTTCTGTTAACTAAAGACATTAAAAAGGAAGAAAAATCCACTATCACCATAATGTCATAAAAATACCCCCCAAATAGATAAAATTAAAAAATACATATCCCTACATTAAGTAATTTGTTTAAAAGGATATAATTAACTTGGTGAAAAAAGTCACATTATCCTTATTTTTATTATTTTCTGTGAATCTTATACCAATACCGTAGACTTGTGACCTCACTTAGTTGGTTGATACTTCAGTGTTATGTGAAAAGAAGGACAAAGTTTGGTGCATTCATTATCTCTCATGTAGTCTACATGAGGCTTCTGCAGCCCCCTCGCCCATCTGTCGCTGTCCCTCTCCTGCTATTTGGCTCTGTTGCCCTGGCAGTAGCCCCACTTCAGGACACAGATGTTCCTTTCCCAGTTCTCTGCAGGCCTGCTGGAGCTGTGAGAAAGCTCAGACTTCCATCCCTACATTGCTGAGAACTGGCAGTGTTAGAATAAAGAAGAAACCCCTCCGGACTATCCGACCAAACATTTCGTCTCTGAGAAATGTTCGCTCACCCTAGCGTGTGGAGCTGAAAGTCAGTCAGTCTATCCAATTGATCAAGAGATATTTCCTGGGGCCTCCTATAGGCTTGCTTCAGTGTCAGGCACTGCAGATGTAGATACACAAGACATGGTTCTCCTTCCTCCAAGAAACTCAAAGGATAGAGAGGTGTGTCTGGCCAGGGCCAACCTTTCTGTAGGTCTGATGAGCACAACTCAAAATTGCCTCCTCTGGTTGTAGGTAGAGCCTGGAGTGCCCGGTTAACGTTTCAAAGGCAAGTTCATGAACCGCCCATGAAGTTCATGCCTAGTGATGTCTTGTGCTCACCCAAGACTCCTAATTGGGGCACTCCTGTGAGCACCTGGCAAGGCAGTGGGGGTGAAGCCACTTAATTGATGGTTATGTACAACCGTATCTGTTGCACAGCCTCGTTACTGGTTTGAAGGTAAACAACAATAAAAGCAATCTAAATCCTAGTTGTCATTCTTTCCTGTCTATGATGCTGAACCAGCTGTTTATTGCCTGCTGCAGTTGATTTGGAGTCAGCAGGTTGGCACAATGACTTGTGCCCTGGTGGAGAGTGGGAAGAGTGGACAGCATGTGAGCTCTCTCAGCCACTGTGAAGGCCTGCTGTGCCACGGTCATCAGTGACAACTGGGCTCTGTGCCCCAATGCACATGGATATTTTGGGAGAGAACTGAGGTGCACCTATTGCCACAACCAGGTTCCTTTCTGAGACTGGCACTAACTAGGCCAGCGCCCAACAGAACCAAAACACAGATACATTTGGAGCAAGTTTGGAAAGGGGAGAATATGGCTCATGTCCCATGGGGGACAGAAGCCTGAGCCCAGGTGTTAGTGGTAACAGTGACCCAGCCCGTGCCTGAACATTGTCACAACCATTCTCTGAAATCCCAGGGGTCCTCTCACCACCACCTCATTCCATGGGTATGTTCGAGGTAGGGACCCCCACAGTTATGACCGTCCCTCTCCAAGGACTAGCATTACTTCTAGGCAGGCACCCAGCAGCTAATGCAGTGCTGGTGAGAATTGCCCACTAGCACTAGAGCGTAGGACATGCTCCCAGACTCATGCAAAGCCTTCCATGACAGCAGGGGTGCTTAGCATGTTAGTCACAAACTGAGCCCTGGCTTTGGAAAGAGGCCTGAGCCTATTGCTAGTGCAACAGGCACAAAGGTGGCCCTGGTGATGTAATCTAGGCTGCATCCAACTAAGCAACAGAAGGATCCGATGCTAAGGAGAGTGTGTCCCTCTTCCCTGGAAGCAGGTGTGGGAAGCTCCTTTGCAAAATGAGCCTGTGCTAAGGAGGACTGGACCTGCAGTTGTCCCCTGGAGGTGGTTAGCCAATGATAGGTTAGCTGAGAGGCTTGCTCTCTGGTCCCAAAACTGAGGACGGAGGGGACAGTGGTGGTGCATGTGCCTTGCCTGGTATGAGGCACCCAACCTCTTGAGTACTCACCTAGACTAAGCCTGTGGTTCTGAGCTCTATGGCTTGCAGGGCTTCTCAACTCTGGGAGGTGCAGGGTCTGTGTCATTCCAGGTGCACCTTGCATGTAATAAATAAGGTACCACGGAGCTGCATCTGCTTACACAATTGTACCTTTATTCTGAACATCCTATGTCTTTTGCTGGCCCTGAAACCTGGACTGAAGTTTTGAGGTCTGGTGCAGCACACAGGGGAGACAGAGGCTTAAAGCAGAAAACTATTCAGTGTGGTAAGAGCAGGGTTAAAGTTGGATGCATGGTTTTATGGAAGCACATACCGGGAATACCTAATCCAGCATGAGGTGTGGGATCAAAGGCTTCAACTCCTGTGCTCAATTATAAGGAATGAAGAGACGTTATTCACAAGAAGGTCGGTGGGGAGGGATGTGTAGAATAAAGACATTCCAGGCAGAAGGGACAGTGTGAGCAAGGGTATGGAGTTTAGTGAACTAATGGCTAGGTTGTGCAATCATTAATTCCAAAATTGGTAAATACATCCCAAGATTCTGATGTAGAGTTTCTCTTTTCCCTTCCTTCCTTCCTTCCTTCCTTCCTTCCTTCCTTCCTTCCTTCCTTCCTTCCTTCCTTCCTTCCTTCCTTCCTTCCTCTCTCTGTCTTTCTTTCTTCTCTCTCTCTCTTTCTTTCTTTGCTTTCTTTCTTTCCTTTCTTTTTTTCTTTCTTGGTCTTGCTCTGTCGCCCAGACTGGAGTGCGGTGGCATGATCTCGGCTCACTGCAGCCTCCGCCTCCCGGGTAGAGTTTCTAAAGAGAATTGTCTATTAATGCATTCAGTCATTCAACAAATATCTGCTGAATGCCCACCCTGTACAAGGCAAAAAGTGTTCAAAGATCAATAAAACTTGTTTTCTGTCCCCAAATAACTCACAGCTTAGGAATTATTATTTATAGAGACACAGGTGGTAGTGTAGATGTTAGAACAAAATGTTATAAGAACATGAAGAATGGAAGGATTACTTGTAATTAAGCAGGTCAAGAAGGCTTCACAGGGGAAGAGATTTTGAAATTATTAAATAGAACAGAAAAGGGCCATTTGTTCAGAGAAGTATGGGCAAGATGTTTAAATACGTTTGTATCTATTTTAGTTTGCCCTATTTATAAGAATGTTTCAAATGTTGAGATGCTTATAAATTAGATGTTAATTAATTAAGTGAAAATGATGCAGGAAGAGATGCAGATTTATGTAAAAATAGCGTGATGGAATTGGGCTCTGTGCTAAAGACAAGTTATGCAAATACAACTGACTGCATTGATAATTGTAAGAGAATTTATCCTTCTAAGAAAGGAATGTTATTTAAATATGTTAAATATATTCTACCAGATAGTGAATATTTATAATACCAACTAATTTTCTATTTAAGATGATGTGTATTTAATGTTATGCATTTCTAGTTCTTCTTTGGAAATAATTTTATCTTCAATATTAGTGCTTTTCTTCTCTTATGCATGAGTATATAGGTCTCATATTTGTTACAGTTTCTCAAACTTAACTTTAAGTTTAAATCTTTTGCCCATTTTTGAAAGTTAGATTGTCCTCTTTTGTCCTTCCTTCCTTCCTTCTTTCCTTCCTTCCTTCCTTCTCTCTCCTTTCTTTCTTTCCTTCTTTCTTTCTTCTTTCTTTTTTTGACAGAGTATTTGTTATAGAACAATTTCTCAAATTTAATTGATGCTTTTATTTTCTATCTTTGCTTTAAAAAGCAATTTTATTTAGTTTTAATGTACACACCTGCACAAATCTTAAATGCACTACTCGATTAGTTTTTACAAATGTATATATTGACATAACTAACATTCAGATCAAAATATAATACATTTGTAGAACCTTAGAAGTCACCCGCCATACCCTCTCCCAATTCATACTCAACCCTGCAGAGGTTACTGCTGTTTTGATTTCTATTGCTGTCAGTTCATTTTGCCTATTTTTGAACTCTATGTAAGTGGAATGATATAAGTTATACTCTTTTGGGCCTGGCTGTCTTCCCTCAATACCATGTCTCTGAGATGGAACCATGTTGCATATGGTTTGTTCTTTTTCATAGATGTGTTATTAGATGCTATTTATGAATATACCAAAACTTATTTATTTCTAGGGATGGACAGATTGCCAGTGTTAGACTATTATGAATAAGTCTTACATATTAATTGGGTAGACATACGCACTCATTTCTCTAGAATAAATTGGAGTGGAACTGCTGGGGCATAGGATAGGCCTATATGGAACCTTAATAGATATTTTGCTAAATAGCTTTCTGAACTGTAACCATTTAAATTCATGCCAGCAAGGTATGAGAGAATGGGTATTGTCAGCTTTTCGAACATTTTAGCCATTCTGGAGAGTGTATAATATATTGTGGTTAAATTTGCATTTCCCTGATGATTAATTTTGTTGAGATTCTTTTCATATGCTTGTTGGTCATTTGGATATCTTCTAGTGAAGTGCCTAAGGCCTGTTTAAGTCTTTTGCCCATTTTTGAAAGTTGCATTGTGTCCCTCCCTCCCTCCCTCCCTTCCTTCCTTCCCTCCCTCCCTTCCTCTCTCTCTTTCTCTCTTTCCTTTCTTTCTCTTTTTTTTGACAGTCTCACTCTGTCACCCAGCCTGGAGTACAGTGGCATGATCTCAGCTCACTGCAACCTCCCCATCCTGGGTTCAAGCAATTCTCGAGTCTCAGCCTCCCAAGTCGCTGGAATTACCGGCACGCACCACCATGCCCGGTTAATTTTTTTTGTATTTTTAGTAGAGATGGGGTTTCTTCATGTTGGTCAGGCTGGCCTCAAACTCCTGACCTCAAGGGATCCACCTGCCTCGGCCTCCCAAAGTGCTGGGATTACAGGCGTGAGCCACCATGCCCAGCCTGGATTGGCTTTTTCTTATTAAACTATAGGATTTCTATCCCAAACATGAGTTTTTTTAACAGATATATATGCTGTGACTATCTTCTCCTAGTCTTCAGTGTCTCTTTTTACTCTTTGAATGGTGTCTTTTCGTGGTTAAAAATAAGTTCTTAACCTTCGTGAAGTTTAGATTTATCAATCGTTTCTTGTATAGATAGTACATTCTATGTCCTGTTAAATAATCTTTTGCCTCCCCAAACAAAAAACCATCATGAAATGGAAACAAAAGTTTTAACATTTCTCATATAACCTTCAATCTTCCACAAATACATATTTAAATTCCCACTTTGACTGTAATCCTAGCACACTGGGAGGCCGAGGAAGGTGATCACTTGAGGTCAGGAGTTTGAGACCAGCCTGGCCAACGTGATAAAACCTCGTCTCTACTAAAAATACAAAAATTAACTGGGCATGGTGGCACACACCGGTAGCCCCAGCTACTCAGGAGGCTGAGGCAGTAGAACCTGGGAGGCGGAGGTTGCAGTGAGCCAAGATTGCACCACTGCACTCCAGCCTGGGTGACAGAGGAAGAATACGTGTCAAAAAAATAAGTAAATAAGTAAAAATTCCCACTTTGAGAGCCATTGCTGTACTACATTGTTATGGAACATCTGTAAATAAATAGCTTATAAATAAATAGCTTTCCTCCCCACAAAACACCAAAATACCTACATGGGAGTACTGAATTTTAAACTCAATTGACAAGGAGTTTTAACTTTAGAGGAGTACTCAGAAATTGTATATTAAATAAATATAATGTATATATTGTTAAGTATATATTAAATAAATGTTTATGCTCTACTGTGTTTCAAAGGTTCAGTAATATTAAAAAATTCTAAACAAAGGAGTGTAAGATAAGGAATCAATTCACTTAAAAGCTTTGGAGCAAATCCCTGCTCCTCCCTCTGCCTCGATGCCCGGTTGAGACCACTGATCTCTCCCCTTGACCCACTTTTTATCACCACACAACACACACACACTCTCACACACACACATACACACACAAAGGCATTGGTCCCAAGGGAAGAACACACACAACTGAAATATTTCAGTTAGAGCATTTGAAACTTGCTCTAATTGGGCAGACCACAAACACAACAGATGGCTTATAATGACTGAACTATTGCTGAATTTGTCTTTAATGATTAATTACGTGCCCATTTTTTAAAATAAAAAAATACATGGAGAGTCATTATTCCAAACAAAGGAATGTGCTTGCATTTTCCCATTCTCATTAATCAGATTATCATACAATTACATATCTATGCATATGTGTATATATATATATATATATATAAGATTTCAACTGATTAGGCATATTAAAACATAATTACTAGGCCAGGTGCAGTGGCTCACACCTGTAATCCCAGCACTTTGGGACGCTGAGGCAGGCGGATCACTTGAGGTCAGGAGTTCGAGAGCAGCCTGGCCAACATGGCAAAACCCTGTCTCTACTAAAAATACAAACATTAGCTAGGCATGGTGGCATGTGTCTGTAATCCCAGCTACTTGGGAGACTGAGGTGGGAAAATCACTTAAACCTGGGAGGCAGAAGTTGCAGTGAGCCAAGATCATGCCATTGCACTCCAGCCTGGGCAACAGACTGAGACTCCCTCTCAGAAAAAAAAAAAAAAAAAACCCACAAACAAAAAACATAATTACTGAACCTAACTTTTCTAATTTTTAAGGCTCTAAAAAGTTCATAAACATTGGGGTCTTAGGTAGTAGCATGCCCTTATTCAGTAGCACCCCAAAATTCAAATTAGTCTTTCTACATGGCTTCTATGTATAAATGGGAATTTACTCTGTAATTACATACAAAAGACTTCTCTCTCCAATGAAGTTCTAACTACAAATAGAAACACACTAAAGGTTAATGTGCCTCACTAGAGTCAGAGAAAATCAGTGTAATAGTTGACATTCTATTTAAAATCTTAAAGCTGAGAATCTTCCTTCGACATCCAGTGATGAGAATTTACAATACCAAGAATATGTATTTTCTGAGTGTGGACCTTTTCCAGTTTCCCATGATTATTATGGAAAAACCCTCAGGGCAAGAATATTAAGTACATTTTTCTTCTTGTTAATTCATTTTCTAATACCTTATTTATGAAAATTTTTGTTCAAATGTGAACAATAAATGCGGCAAAGGATTACATGTGCTTTGCTAGAAGGGGCTAAAGAAAGCAGTGAGCTGCAGATTGAGAAGGTCCGTTCCACTTAGGATGGAGAGTGACTCCAGAAGCTTTACCTAGCCATACAGCCACTTCCGAAAGAGGACCAGCCTCAGTGCTTCTCCTTCATGTCTGCTCTTCCTCTGTGTTCTTTTCCTGTTCTCATCACTGTTGTTCTGTTTTCCAAAAATGCTTCCTTAGCTATCTTATCACTAGCACAATCCAATCAGTCAGCAGAGAGTAACTCTACAGGAATACTCTTACAGCTGTGAGAATATGGAGGTGGAAGGCAGTGATCTGGAAGACTCTGTATTAGTCCATTTTCATACTGCCATGAAGAAATATCTGAGACTGGGTAATTTATAAAGAAAAAGAGGTTTAATGGACTCACAGTTCCACATGGTTGGGGATGCCTCACAGTCATGGTGGAAGATGAAAGAGGAGCAAAGGCATGTCTGACATGGCAGCAGGCAAGTGCGCGTGTGCAGGAGAACTCCCCTTTATAAAACCATCAGATCTCATGAGACTTATTGACTATCTTGAGAACAGCACAAGAAAAATCCACCCTCGTGATTCAATTACCTCCCACCAGGTCCCACCTATGACAGGTGGAGATTATGGGAGCTACAATTCAAGATGAGATTTGGGTAGGGACACAGCCAAACCATATCAGTTTCCTTTAGTGTCTGCTTTGCAAAATTCATGTCTGCCCTGGGCTCAATGTCAACAGACCACTGATGAATAATAAAGTAGCTAAGAGACTGCTGAGGGTGTATGCTTACAAGAAGACCTCAGACCAGAAAGATACCTTATAGCTATGGGAAAGCTCTAGAAGCCTGACTTAGGTGGCAAAGGTACAGAAAATTTAATCATCCGTGCTTTAGCTTTAGCATTCTAATAAAGGTTGGATTTGCAGTGATCCATTCTGTGTTGGAATGTTCCCTCCTGTTCTTCAGTACATTTCATTCTGTTCTATTTGGAGCAGAACCAAAGTTCAAATAGCAAGAAGCATTCTAATGCTATATTTTTAACAATTAGATCTCCTTAGGAGATTTTGTGAAATAATTAGGATGGATATGAAATGGAGTGCTGGTGAGCTGCTCTCCCTCAGCTCACAAAAAGTGTGTGTGTATGCTGGGTTGGATTCCAAGGAGGTCTAGGTTTCCACTAGGTTTTTTTTTCTTGCTTTTCCTGAAACTTTACAACTAATACTTGAACACCATCCTCACCAGAGCAATTCTGAAAACCAATTTATATGTATTTACATAAGAAAAATGAAGAAATATAGACAGAACAATCTGAGCCAAAGAAATTGTGCCTTATGCATTTGACAAAAACCTCCTAATTCTTTCAATCATAATGTGCTAGACTTGTCAATCCTCCCAGCTTATTTTTGTTTTTTTAATTCTTTCCCAAAATGTTATACTTATTTATTTGTTGCACTGGAGCAAAAAATATTTCAAGATTATATCTCAATAATTTTAAATTTGGAGGACATTTTTATTAAATGGGAAGGAATTTGGGACTTTTTGAAGGTTTGAATCTCTCAGTGGGAAGGAAAAAAGTAGGGAGTGAGAGAGGGAGAGAATGTGTGTGTGTGTGTGTGTGTGTGTGTGTGTTGTCTTAAGAGATACAGGGGTATGGTACAGGGGGAAGAAAGAGACATTTGCAAGGAAATTACAATCCTTTCTGCATTGTGAATTGAAACAGTGCAAATCTTCTTATGGTCTAATACTGCCTAGATCTGGGGTAGTAAGCTATTATAAATACTGGCGCCTGAAATCCCTGATTATTTCTCCATGTGAGACATACAGGATCAAGTGGAAACTGTATAATTTTGTTCTAATTACTTTGTTCAAAACGTGTCTTTACCAACTATAAGTCTATTGCCCTAACTTCTGATGTTGTCTTTTAAGACCCCCAAATTAAAATCCCAGTTCTGTAGACATTGTTACCAGCAGATATCTTTTTTCTTCTCTTTTCTTTTAAGAGACAGGGTCTTGTGCTGTCAACCAGGCTAGAGTGTGGTGGCACAATCATAACTCACTGTAACCTCGAACTCCTGGGCTTAAGTGATCCTCCTGCCTCAGCCTCCCAAGTAGCTAGGAATAGAGGCATGTACGACCACACCTAGCTTATTTTTTTAAAAATTTCTGTAGAAACAGGGTTGCCCAGGCTGGCCTCGAATTTCTGGCCTCAAGCAATCTTCCTTCCTTAGCCTCCCAAATTGCTGGGATTACAGGTGTAAGCCACTGTGCTCAGCTCACCAGCAGATACTGTGATGTTTCCACAGATAAATTGTCAAGATTCAGGTGCCCAGTGTGAGTGGAAAAGGTAAGACTCACGTTTAACTGGGCTTATACTTATTAATATTTTAGTGTACAACTCCTGACATTTGTTCTGATTCACTAGGTCTCTAAAACTGTTATAGAACACATGAGATAAGACATCTTTATGCACACATAGGTGAAGTAGAAAACCACCTAATTCATAAATTTAAAGCTCAAACATTTCCCTACTTTTAAACATTTTCTGTATTGGTTTGAATTGTTTTCCTTGTTGGGGCTGACATTGTTGTCCTGTGGTTATAATAGTTTCTTGAAAGGCTGAGTTTGTTAATGGTTCTGTTTCCTGTATGATCTTTATTTCCACAGTTGTCAGCTCTTCTGAGTTTGGTGCCATTCTTTCATGATACTGATTTTTCCAAAATGTTTAATGATTGTAGTTGTTTTTTCTCATATTTATATTTGCTTCTGTGTAACAGGGGTGAGTGTTGGGAGAGCTGAAAAGACTTTTCCTTTGGACAATGGTTGTTGGTGCTGATAAATATATGTGGGATTCATCAAACTCTTATCTGTACCTAAAAAAATTGATAATATTTGTTCCGATATTTTCATTGTTTTTTATAACCATCTGTCTTGGTGTCGGTGTTCTTTATGCCGTCTGTTTTGGTTTAAGTGGAACTTGCCATTCTCAATAAGAGAAAAATATTCTACTTACTGAAGAGAAGGGTTTGTTGAGATGCATTTGAGTGAATGTGGGAAGCGCAGACAGAATACGTGAGTAAAGTCTAATTGTTGGCATGAAACAAGACTCCCCCTCCTAAATAAAAATACTGTCTTCACTTCTTTTTCACCACTTCTTTCTAGTGAGATGTTTCTCTGCCTTACCCTTTTCCAGTGTCCAGTGGAAACTTAAAAACTTCCAAGTCTATTATTAAAAAGTCAAAAACTAACAAATGTTGGCGAGGGTGCTAAGAAAAAGGAACACTTATACAGTGTTGGTGGGAATGTAAATTAGTTCAGCCACTGTGAAAAGCAGTTTGGAGATTTCGCAAAAGAACTGAAAAAGAACTACCACTCGACCCAGAAATCCCATTACTGGGTACCCAAAGGAAAATAAATAGCCCTACCAAAATGACACATGCACTTGTATGTTCATGACAGTGCTATTCACAATAGCAAAGACATGGAATCAACCCAGGTGCCCATCAATGGTGGACTGGATAAAGAAAATGTGGTACATATACACCATGGAATACTATGCAGCCATAAAAAAGAATGAAATGATGTTCCTTGCAGCAACACAGATGCAGCTGCAGGCCATTATCCTAAGTGAATTCACACAGAAACAGAAAACCAAATACAGCATGTTCTCACTTGTAAGTAGGAGCTAAATCTTAAGTACACATACACATAAAGATGAGAACAATGAACACAGGGGACTCTAAAAGAAGGGAAGGAAGCAAGGGCTGAAAATCTTCCTGTTGGGTACTATGTTTACTATCTAGGTGATGGGATCAGTAGAAGCCCAAATCTCAGCATTAATGCAATATACTCAGGTAAAAAACCTGCACATATGCTCTCTGAATCTAAAATAAAAGCAGAAATAAGAAAAACAAAAACCTGACTTCTCACAATGGCTCACGCCTGTAATCCCAGCACTTTGGGAGGATCACTTGAGCCCAAGAGTTTGAGACCAGCCCGGGTGACATAGCAAGACCTTGTCTCTACAAAAAATACAAACAATAGCCAGGTGTGGTTGTGTGTGCCTGTGGCCCCAGTTACTCAGGAGGTTGAGATGGGAACATCACTTGAGCCTGGGAGATTGAGGCTGCAGTGAGCCATGATCATGCCACTGCACTCCAGCCTGGGCAACAGAGTGAGACTCTGTCTCAAAAAAATCCCCCCAGGCCTGGAGCGGTGTCTCACGCCTGTAATCCCAGCATTTGGGAAGCCGAGACAGGTGGATCACGAGGTCAGGAGATTGAGGCCATCCTGGCCAACAGATGAAACCCTGTCTCCACTAAAAATACAAAAATTAGCAGGGCATGGTGGCACGTGCCTGTAATCCCAGCTACTTGGGACGCTGAGGCAGGAGAATTGCTTGAACCTGGGAGGTGGAGGTTGCAGTGAGCCAAGATCGCGCCACTGTACTCCAGCCTGGGTGACAGAGCAAGACTCCGGCTCAAAAAAAAACATCCCCCCAAAAACAAACAAACAAAAAACCCTCCAAGCCTCATTGCTGAGAGACTGATGCTGCAGTATAATACTCTGGGTAATAGTGAGGACCTTGTTTTTATGTTAGGATTCTTTCCTACACAAACTTCTTGAAGTATATTGGGTGTCACCTGAGACACTTTAAAAAATGACACCCAGAGGCCACCCAGCTTAGTTACATCTGAATCTGGGACTGAAGTTGGTAAGGGTCTTAGGGCCCATGTCTACTGTTTCATCTTTCCATTTATAATTAATATAAACCAAGTTCTACCGTTAGTGCTTTTGAAATCACTGAATCTTGTATCTGGACTTAGAGTTGTAATCATAAACTTTGTCTCTCTGCATCAGGTTTTCATGCAGTGCTCCCAGTTAAAATGCAGATTCATGAGGCCACACCCACAGCCGCTTGGATTCAGCATAATTGGAGATGGGTGCTGGGTCTGGGATTTCCTTTGATGAAGGAGTACTCCAAAGAGTCTTTGGTAAATGGAATTTGGGGAACCATTGATCTAGTGATTGCCTCCCTATCTGTGTCAGTTAAACATCAATTTGGTTGACACTTCCAATGGGGGAACATACACTCTTTTATTTAATATGGAGTCTCCAAAGAGACTTCTACAAGAGGCCAAATCATGTAGAATTTTCAAAGCCAAGGGAGAGAGTTTGGATTTTAAAGTGTGAAAGGAAGATTTTTCGAGGTTTATACACAAAAGAGTGGTCTGATTCAGGGCTTGTCTAAGACCCTGCACCTAATTTTCTTTTTAAAATTTTATATTCTTTCTCTTAAAGAAGATCCCCAAATTGTGTATGTTTTTGATTCCCCAAATCCTGGATCTGCTATGGCATGTAAAGGGCCTAGGAGGGTACCTGGCACACATGACATCCTCAGTAAATGGAGGTTTTCTCTCTTCGTGTCTTCTTCTTCTTGAAAGTCATACCTTACCTTATTCATTTATATCTCCAGCTCAGTGACTGACACGAAGGGACATTCTTTTTATTTTCTTTTCTATTTTTGAGGACAAAGTCTTGCTCTGTTCCTCAGGCTGGAGTGCAGTGGTGCAATCATAGCTCACTGCAGCCTGGAAATCCTGAGCTCAAGTGATCCTCCCACCTCAGCCTCCCCAGTAGCTGGGATTATAGGCACGTGCCACCATGCCCAGCTAATATATTTTAAAACATTTTTTATAGAGATGGAATCTCACTATGTTGCCCAGGCTGGTCTTTACTCCTGGTCTCAAGTGATCCTCCCATCTTGGCCTCCCAAAGTGCTGGGATTACAGGCATGAGCCACTGCTCCCAGCCTAGCACCCTTAAACAGTTACTGAGTGACTGATAGAAAGTAGGGCAGGAAGAAAAGAGAACTGACTTTTTGCTCTTTTCCTTCTCATACCACTGAGTATTTTGTTAAAAACTTCTCGTTTATTTTAACTTTAGTAAATGCAAAAAAACTTCAATTGATAGACAGTAGAGCCTTCCTGACATGCACAACTATAGTTGTTTCTTTTCATTTTTGCTTTTTTTATTGTTGGTGGTGTTTTTGAGACAGAGTTTCGCTCTTGTCTCCCAGGCTGGAGTTCAGTGGCGCAATCTCGGCTCACTGCAACTTCCGCCTCCTAGGTTCAAGCGATTCTCTTGCCTCAGCCTCCCAAGTAGCTGGGACTACAGGCACCCGCCACCATACCCGGCTAATTTTTTGTATTTTTAGTAGAGACGGGGTTTCATCATGTTGGCCAGGCTGGTCTCAAATTGGATGGAATAAGTGATAGATATCAATTTTATGGGGAATACATTGTTCCTGATTTCGCCAAAGTGCTGGAAGGAAACAAGAATCTTGGAATAAATGCTCTCTGTTATGTTGATTGTGAAACTCATAGGCTGCTGACATTTTGAGAAAACCTTCACAGGTTTTCAAAGATATTAATTGGAGGAAATGTGAAAATGTCTATTGCTTTTTTACTCTGAGTAGCAGATATTATATACAAAAATGCACTTTTTTGATATTTTGCAAACGTCAGTCAATATTGCTGGATCTTAATTATTACCCTGATTAAAAACTTTAAAGGTTACCCTCTCCTCATAATATATTTACAGAAATGCCATAATCATCTCAGCAGAAATATACATTCAATTTTAATTTTCTTTAAAAAAGAGGCTTCCTTTTATCTTGACTTCTGGGATTGCGACTTCCTCCTACCTTTCTGTTTCATCTCAGTCTTCTTTATGGACTCCTATTATTCTTTTTTCCTCTTAAAGCCTGACATGTTTCAGGTTTATGTCCAAGTTCTCTTTCTTTCTTTTTATGTTCTCTCCAGAAAACTTCACCATCTTTCTGGCTTCATTTGCCTCCAGTGTTTCCAGATTTTTACCTTGAGCCCCAGGCCCTTTCTTGATTCTGTGAGACTTGCAACCGAGTGTCCCTGGAAGGCTAGGATACAGATCGGAGAGGTTCACTCACCATGCTCAGAAGTCATCTGGTTCAAGACCTTGGAGAAGGAATACTGTGTTCTGGTGTTAGGGCCCCTGACAGAGGAAATGCACAGAAGTGAAAGCTAAAAAGGTCTACAAACAAATTGTCAATGGAGACACAATAAAAGGTGGATAATACTTCCTAATTAGTTTCTGTAATTGAAAATTATAAAATTAAGATGAATTGATTATTTCTACTTCCACTAATTTGGTGGATTACTCCCCATTAATCTGAAAGAGAGTGGTTTTTACTTCTCAGAGACTCTCCACTCCTGGGACATGAAGAGGTGTCGTTTTAAAAGCTCCCCTCTGTCTGATGTATGGCATGATTAGGACCAAGGGTTCCCTCTCCTCCAGGCTCTATGCTCAGCATTTTATAGATACTAACTTTACCAGTTCTCACACTGACCATGAGGAATGTGACTATGAAGAAACAGATTCAGAGAGCCTAAGCAATGTGCTCAGGATTACACAGCCAGCCTGGAGCCAGGATTCAATGACGGTTCTGTCTGACTCCCAAAGCCTGGGCTCTCTATACAACATTACACTGCTTCTCAAAGAAAGACAGTCATTCTTTTGTTTTTTTTTTTTTTCTGTTTTTCAACTTTTATTTTAAGTTCAGGGGTACTTGTGCAGGATATGCAGGTTTGTTACATAGGTAAATGTGTGCCTTGGTGGTTTACTGCACAGATCATCCCATCACCTAGATATTAAGCCCAGCATCCATTAGCGATTCCTCCTGATTCTCTCCCTCCCCTAACGCTCTGCACAGCTGTCCAGTGTGTGTTGTTCACCTCTATGTGTCCATGTGTTCTCATCAATCAGCTCCCACTTATAAGTGAGAACATACAGTGTTTGGTTTTCTTTTCCTGTGTTAGCTTGCTGAGGATAATGGCTTCCAACTCCATCCATGTTCCTGCAAAGAACATGATCTTGTTCCTTGTTATTTATTTATTATTATTATTTTTTGAGACAGAGTCTCACGCTTGTCGCCCAGGCTGGAGTGCAGTGGCACAATCTCGGCTCACTGTAACCCCCGCCTCCCAGGTTCAAGCGATTCTCCTGCCTCAGCCTCCCAACTAGCTGGGATTACAGGCACCCAACACCATGCCCGGCTAATTTGTGTATTTTTAGTAGAGACGGGGTTTCACCATGTTAACCAGGTTGGTCTCGAACTCCTGACCTCAAGTGATCCACCCGCCTCGGCCTCCCAAAGTGCTGGGATTACAGGTGTGAGCCACTGCTCCCGGCCAGTCTTGTTCCTTTTTATGCCTGCATAGTAACCCATTGTGTATATGCACCACATTTTCTTTATCCAGTCTATCATTGATAGGCGTTTAGGTTGATTCCATGATTTTGCTATTGTAAACAGTACTGCACTGAACATATGTGTACACGTATCTTTATAACAGAATGATTTCTATTCCTTTGGGTATATACTCAGTTATGGGATTGCTGGGTCAAATGGCATTTCTGCCTCTAGGTCTTCAAGAAATCACCACACTGTCTTCCACAATGGTTGAACTAATTTATACTCCCAGCAACATTGTAAAAACATTTCTTTTTTCTCCACAACCTCACCAGCATCTGTTGGTTTTTTGTTTTTGTTTTTTTTTTTTTTTTACTTTGTAGTAATAGCCAATCTAATTGGTGTGAGATGGCATCTCATTGTGGTTTTGATTTGCATTTCTCTAATGAACAGTGATACTGAGCTTTTTTCATATGTGTGTTGGCTGCACGAATGTCTTGAGAAGCTTCTGTGCATGTCCTTTCCCCATTTTTTAATGAGGTTGTTTGATTTTTCTTGTAAATTTGTTTAAATTCCTTGTAGATTCTGAATATTAGACCTTTGTCAGATGGCTAGATTGCAAAAATTTTCTCCCATCCTGTAGGTTGTTGAAAAACAGTCTTACTATCCATATATGGGGAGGTAACTTCACAGCCCAGTACTCCCATGCTTGAGAGAAAAATGGGGCACAATTTAAATGGCATTGCCTTTTAAGTTCTCATGTATCCCCCCCAAAATGAAATGCATTCTTAAATTCCATTTGTGTATATATAGCATATGCTATCAAAATGAGCTAAAGTTTCCATATTTTAACAGATATAGTAAAAAATTCCATTGTGGTCCATAAATTTAAAATGAATTGAATTTCAAAATTGTTTTAAATGGACACAAACGACACTATCTCCAAATTGAGTTGATTTTGCCATGGCTCTGAAAGGTAATGGATACACATGACTCTCTGAAACATGTTCCTCTATTACAACACTGTCTTTCCAGGATTAGTAAAGCAGCCACGGAATTTGCTCACCCTTTCTAACCAAACCTACCTAAGAGGGATGGAGCAAATTGCCTCTTGGTGCATCTCACTCCTGTATCCTTGAGAGGCATTTAAGTGAGTCTCAGAACCTGAAGTCCTGATGGCTATGCTCTAGTAGAAATGCAATTTTTTCTTCAAGGCACAATCATTTTACATAGTTTCAGTAAAATTGGATTGCATAGGTTGTATCATGTGAAGAAGACAATTCAGGAAAGGCAGGCAACTGAAAAATCTAAAAGACAAGCAGCTATAGTTGCATTACAGAACAAAAGCAAAATAGGAATCAAATCTTGCTTGGAATCACATATTGAAGAATAATTCTGAGTAAAGAAGAAAACGTGGTGTTGCAGAAAGTGATTTATTAGCTCTTGGCATCTGGAGACTGCTCTCCAGAGATACTTTCCTCTCTTCTTCCCACTGGCTAATTAAATGGGAGGAGGGTGCCCACGCAATGAGAGCTTGCAAAATACTTTATAACCTGGACTATTCACCAACATCAAATAGCATTAGGGAATGGCTGAAAGCCACACATGGGAACCTTTCGGTCCAACCAAACCAGGAAAGGGCTCAGAACATCAGCTAGTGAGTGGAGGGGAAAATCTCAGAAGTTGCAAAGATGTGCAGGTTTATTTCACAGAGCCCTCCCTGAAAAGCCAGAGCACTGACCAAATCAAAGACTCCCATCTGAAAGAGATTGCCAAAAGGAGTTTTCAAACGATAATGTCTACCAATGGAATGTATTTAAGAACATAAATAAGAAGTTAAGTTAAAATTAAATGAGTAAGTAGAGAAAAAGGATACGCACTTAGAAATAAAGTAACCTTATGCATAACATGTTCAGGAAGCAAAATATAATCAATAGCAGATACAAAGCAAATTTTTGGCTGTCAGGAACAATACAATATTCAAAAAGTAAACGAAAATTCACTAATAGCTTAGTGACCTTTATTATTCTAGGGTCGTGTCATAAAACCAGTTAAAATTATACTTGTTTGGCTGTTCTAGTCCAAATGCTCCACTAAGAAAATTTCTCTCCCAAGCTAAAGATGTGAAGGAACTTGCAAAGTGTCTATTAACAATTATTGAAAAGTAATTTGTAAATGTGAAGGAACTTGCAAAGTGCCTAGTAACAATTATTGAAAAGTAATTTATCTTTTAAAAAGCCATTGATTAAAAGAGACATCAAGATGCAGTAGGAATGATTAAGAGACATCTTCTCAGATGGATGGGGAAATTAAGCAGAGAGGCAAGAATGAGCCACCTGGAGGGCTTTCAGCTCAGAAGAGTCCGTGGATTTAAAGGATCACCGTATTTTTCCTTCCATGGAGATTTATTTGAAACAACAAAGCTGAACCGAGCAAATGGGAGAGAAAAGGAAGTCTGGAAGACACCAGTGAAACAGGGACTAATTAAAAAAAAAAAAGAGTAGGGAACGAATGTGCTGCCCCGGACCTGGGTGATCAGCCGAACCTCCCCTGGCTAACATCACTGGAAAGAGGCCTTGCTGCTTGGTAACAGTGATGCAGTGATTGGGATGTCTAGTTGTGAGAACACAGCAGAGAGATGACCTTTCTAAAAAGTCCTTAACAGTGTTTTAAAGGGGGAGGAATAAATATGAACATTTAGGACTAAATAGGAATAAGCTAGCCTACCTATTATTTATAGGTGAAGAAAGGAGATCCAGGGATTTGTTAGAGCTACAAGCTCGCTGCGCTGTTCAAGGACATCCCACCTACCCTAGCCACGTTTTCTTTCTACTACAGAACAGGTAGTGCTAAAGAAGCCTTTATAATTGGTAGCTTGAAAGGCTAAACGTGATCTGATCCGTTTTTGTGTCATATGCTTTGGGAAAGCACGTTAATTATTCAACTTTTGTCCAGTAGAATATATTACAATCAAAGCTCCCATACCTTTGCACAAGATAACGACATCTGTGCTTTGAACATCTCCTCCTTTGTCTGCCTGGAAAACTTAACTTCTTTTTATTAAAAATTCTGCTCAAGAGCCCCTCTCTCTGATGCCTCCTCCAATCCCCCCAGTCAGAATTCACATCCTTCTATTCTAGCTATCTTAAGCATAGTTCTATTTTGTATGTATCACTTCTTTCTGTTGTGTTTATTTGCATATAAGTCTGTCTTCTATGCTAGATATTGAGTGTCTGGAGAACAGACATGGTATTTTATATACATTAATATGTCCAGTACATTCCATGGCTCCTGGTAACATAGGAACTGTTCAATTAATGTTTGTTAAATTGAGCTAACTAGGACTAACCACCGATTGTTTCTACTCCAGGCTCCCCAGCTGTAGGCACAAAGACTTTGATCCTACAGGCTTAGTCCTGCCACGATATCCTCAGGGCTCCATTAAATGTGGGATCCCACTTTAAACTTCCATATGTCTCCAAATGACCCTCCGGGGAAGAAGAGTCCTGTGTTACATCTCAAGCAGTGTGTTAGTGGCCTGTCACCTGCTAAGATATTGCATCCCCCATTCCTTCGGAAGTTTTATTCTGTCTTGGTTCCTACCAATGACTTTTCAGAGCTGTGCTGCTAATGCCCACATGACCACTAGTGCTGCTGCTGTTTGAGACCCTTCTTGACCCTCCCTCAACAGCCTGGATTCCCTGGCTTATCCAGCAGCTTGGAACACATACGTATTGGCCAAATTGTGCTGAATACTGCAGTTTACACTGGGGCTCTTTCTCTCCCCACCCTTATCTCTTCTCCCCCTCTCTATCCCTTCTCCCCACTTGTAATAAGGCCAACTCTATGCAGACTCCATTCTGAAAGTATCAAAATCTAAACATTCTCAGCGTCATCCATTCACACAATATCCAGTGAGTGCTTCTGTGCTAGGTACTGACCCGCCAGTGGGGAAGTAACAGTGAATAAGGCAGTTGGGGTTCCCATCTTCTGTGATCTTCAGGACTATTCCCTCCTATTAAGGATGCTCAGTCAGCCCCTGTGGGTTAGGAGATGATGTCTTTTTTCTTTTCTCCCATTCAGAACTCAGATTTTTGAAATGCTGGGCCACATTCACTTTCCCCTTTTCTTTACCTTCCAGTCACTTCTTAACCCACTATAATCCAGCCCTTCCATTGAAATTTTGTTTTCCAACGTCTTCAGTGTCGGTTTTTAAATTGGTACATCTGGTAGGTATCTTTTAGCTGTTTTCTGACTTGACCGCTCTGCAGCATTTAGTAGAGTTGAGCACTTCTTTAAATACAGTCACAGGCCTTTAAGCAAGACCCTTTCCTGGTTGCCTTTCCTACCTCTCCAGCAATCCCTCAACTTTCTTCAAAGATCTTTCTTACTGTCTTAAAGGTATCTGTTCCCCGGAGTCAGTAGCTCTATGTTCTTCTTGCACTGTGCATTCTCCTGGGATAGTTCTCATTTCTCTGATTTAAGGGCCACTGGAGAACAACTCCAGGGAACACCATCCCTGCAGTGTTCCAGTGCTTGACTTGAACTTCCTGTAACATTTTGTGGTTTCCCTATTTCACTTTGGGGGTTTTGCATTTTGCCTACCTGGAATGTTCTGTATGGGCAATGCCCCACATTGCTGGGAGGTGATGCATTTGTCACTGCTGACCTCTCCATCCGGGAAGCACTCGTATTTTGAACACTATGACCAGATCTTCTCTTGATTTTCTTCACACTTCCCCAGAAGCAGCTTTCCAATCCCCTTCATCTAGCCTTCTGCCTTGACACAATCTGAAAGCGCTTCCCTTTTATTCACCACTCTTATGAAACTGACTGGAAAACAAATACCCTTCTCTTGGGTCCATCCTGTAAAGTCTAGTTTTAAAAAGTCAAATTCATGAATATTTTTAGGTTCTGCAATTTTTCTCTGTAGCAACAGTGGCCCTAAGGTTTTAAATTATGCAGTACCCAAAAAGATTCTTAATGAGAAATAAGTGGTGGAGCTATGATTTTGACCTGAAGAGGCTTTCAACCTTTTAATCCCAATGAATGAGTCATGAAAAATGGCTATAATGATTGTTCTTTTGTATGTCCTTTTAGGGTAGAATTTAATTGCTTACTTTCTAAATGAATGGTGTGTAGAAGTGATTGTCGGGTGTGACAGACCTCACCATGGCAACCCTCCCTAGGGGAAATTGATGGCTGTGTAAATAGAGGGTTTCTGTTAGGAGCATAACCACCCCCAGGCTGTTCTTTTGGATGCTGTAAGTTACTTAGGGTTTCAGAAGAGGGATAGTAAATGAAATATTTTATCAGTTTGGAAAGGCTCACCCACAAAATATGTATTTAACACTTCAATTTGTTCTCCGCCTGCCATGCCAGTTTAGCACTATCAATTTTTTTTTTTCCTGTCTGTGGCATTAGGGTTGAGATCTCTGATCAGACACTTACTTCCTCAGTCAGTGCTAAATGCTGTCAACTCACACCTGCCAAACACTGAAAAGGCCATGCCCTCTCTTCAAAGTTTCCCCCCCTTATAGGACTGGCTACATAATTTGAGGAGCCCAGTGCAAAATAAAAATATGGAACCATTTGTTGAAAAATTATTTAGAATTTCAAGGCTGGGTGCGGTGACTCACACGTGTAATCCCAGCACTTTGGGAGGCTGATGCAGGTGGATCACCTGAGTCAGGAGTTTTTGAGACCAGCCTGGCCAACAAGGTGAGACCCCATCTCTACTATTAAAAAAAAAAAAAAATTAGTTGGGTGTGGTGGCACGCACCTGTAGTCCCAGCTACTCGGGAGGTTGAGGCAGGAAAATCATTTGAACCTGGGAGGAGGTTGCAGTGTGCCGAGATGGCACCACTGCACTCCAGCCTCGGCGAAAGAGCAAGACTCTGTCAAAAACAAAAAACAAAACAAAACAAAGCAAACAAACAAAAAAACAGAATTTCAATAAGTGACAGCAAAACCGTAAATCAAGCCAAGGTCCTTTGGAGTAATTGCCCAAGTCCCAGCCCATGGAGGCGGGCTCCCTACTCTCCCGTCTCCCTCCCCTCTCTTTTCCTCATCCAGGCTGAGGTTTTCTTCTTTCCTGCTCATTTGGAAGAGTGTGAAAGTGGTGAATGCCTTACCTGTGTAGCAGATTCTTCTCCGAGTTCTCATGTCTTCAAGGTCAGAGAAAAAGGAAAGCTTTGCGGATTTGGTGGTGAAAGTAAACCACTTTGCTGAGTACTAAGTGCACAGATTATTAGCCTAAAAGAGCCAGAAAACATTTTAATGAAAGTAGCTGTGCCCTGCTAAGGATTAAGCGAAATAGCCTTTTAGTATTATTCCATTTTTAACATTTTTAGAAACTCTGAAAATGTGTCAGTACATCACATACTTATGTACCAAATCTAGGCTCTGTTTTAATAACAGAAGAAACATATCTATTGTTTATAACAAACCATTGTCTTTTTCCTTCAAATATATTAACATTTCTTTTTAAAATCATTTAAAATTCTTTAAAACATATGAGAACCAGTCCCATCACAAAACTGTGGGGTATAGATACAAGAAAAGCAGCCATGGTTGAAGGATTTATTGCTCCGATGGAGGGTAACCCACTATTTCCCTAAATGTGCCCTGCAGATTGTTACTTTTGCGGGAAGAAAGGACTCCATATTCAAATAAGACTGGGTAATGGTGCTTTAGAAATCCACATAAAAGTTTCCTAGATGCCCTGCAGTTAAAAAAGGAAAAGGAAAATGTAACTGCTCCAAGCCAATCTTGTTCAGCCTTTATGTAACAAAGTTGGGAGTTGTTTTTCAGTTGCCATGGACCCTTAGGCCACATAAGCTGAGCATGCCCGGAAGAGCCAAGCCTGCACCAACCGGGTGAACCTAAGTGCTCTGAATTAAGGGGACTGAATTAAGAAGTGGAGGAACATGGTATGGCAGGGTACAGGATCCAATCAGATTGAGTTCTGGCATCACCCTATGGCAGGATCCAGTCAGATCATGCCTCCCAAAATCATCTTGTTGCAAAATCCAATCAGATCATGCCTCATTACCCTATGCTTATAAGACGTGACCCAGCCCCCAGCTCAGGAAGACACTGCTTTGGAAACTACCCCAAGGTGTTCTCTATGCTTGTTACAAGTAATACATTCCCTTTGCAAAAGCCTCTTTGGTTGTGGCCATTGGGTTGATATCCACCAAGTGACTGAGCCCACCCCTTGTATAGGTAACAAAAGCACAAGGGAAGTCTATGATCGATTTATCTTTGTATAAGCCAGTTTTGCCCAAATATATTTAATCACAGAAACGTTTCTTTGCCGTAACTATTAAAAACTGGTAGCGAGCACGCTTTGGGGAATGCTGATTTAACTACTTCTTGGAGATTATAGGAAGGGAATTAGTATTGTTGAGCACCTTCCAGATTCTATGTGCTATTTAATTGGCATGACTGAACTCAATTAATAGAACAATCAGCCCTTGTATCAGGAGCCCTATTTTATATATGAGGTTGATATGTTAAGGAGCTCTAATGGACATGCAGTTTTAAGTGGTGCTGAGACTTTAGGCCAGTGTTTGACTCTAGAGCCCAGTGCAGCATTCAAAATATACTGACAGCAAAAACAAAGTAACATAAAGTATTTATAACACCTTCCAAATGCATGCTTTCAGTTCTGAAGGTTGAGCCTTTCATGAGATAAAAGGAATTTTCTTGGCGGATTTTTCACCAATGAAATAATGAATCTGCCTTCTCATGTGGCCTGCCATCTGCTATGAGGCCCAAGAGACACATTTTTCTCTTCCCTACAAAGCTAGGCTGAACAATTTTACCAAATAACTAAAATGCAGGAGGCAGAATCCCTTTGTGGAGAATCAGAGTTCATGATGAGCTCTTCAAATACTGTTAAATTGAAACAAATATTCAGAATATTATAAATCTCACTAGATTCTTCTAGAGATAAATGTGTTAGAAATGTAAACTTTAAGATAAATTTACAGACTTTTATTAAGCAGCTAACACAGGCAGCCAAATCGAAATCAAAGCAGGCTTTCAGGTTTGCATTAGGTTCTGATCAGATTCTAAATTACAATTTATTCTTAAAATGAACGCTGAAATTTGCTGTTGAGCTTCTTTTTCACTCTATATGAAATAAGTCAGTATTTTATACCTGCTAGTTTTTCCATATTTTCAGGAAACACTGACTCTTTAATGAGTGAATTGTTACATCTATTAATATTAAAGGAAGCATTCCATAAATAAAGTCAATCTGGAGTTGAGGCTGCGTTACAATAGAGACTGTTGAAAGCAAACAAGAAGAAATAGAAACACTTGGTAAAATGAGGTAGACTAAGAAGACTGCTTTGTTAACAAAGGACCATGACATCTATGGAGAAAGGAAAGAAGAAAACTTTGAGAGACCAGATCTGCAGATCAAAGAACGTAGCCTCCAGGGAAACTGAAAACACGAAAGAGCGGAAAGGGAAAGCTGGTGTTTATGTTCTTTGGGGTCTGCCTTAGGCGCGTATTTAGCAGATTTGGAGAAAATCTATAAATATTTATGAGGGAGACCCCAAATGCATGTGCAGTGGGTGTGCATGCATGTAACATACATTCTCTGTTCATTTTAGGGTGGAATTTTAACATTAAAATGAGGCAGAATTGGGCTCTTTACCATCAAAAGGTGAACTGTAGGGCATAGAGGCATTTTGCAGGCAAGGGCTAGCTTCTGCTCAATTATAGGAAACAAGACCTTATGACAGGAATACAGGGTTTTGTGGCCAACCCCTCTCTGCTACGGCCACTTGATTTCATCTCTGATGTGCCTTGTTTTAGCCACAGGGAGTTCGTTTCATCCATCAGCAGGGGGTCTATTTTAATAGCTCTCACAGGTTGAAAGAGAGATTACAGTGAGAGAAGACCCATTCAGAGAAAGCTCGATTCATGGTGGCCGCACTGGAGGGACCAGTAGGGATTAACTAAATACATCTGGTGGGTTGACCATGACGCAGTATGTGTGGAAACACAGACACACCAGCTAGTAAGCAGTAGACCCAAGACTAGAAGACTCACTACTTTTCCTAGCAGTGGGAGGGCCTGGTCGGTTTCAAAGAGCAATGTCTCTTTCCAAGGGCAGTGGGAGGGTAAAGGTGGTCACCCATGAGGACTGCTCTCAGAGATACATATAGTGTGGTACCTTCATAGGTATAAGGTGAGGGTACCGCACAAGAGGCAATAACACCGGGGTCAAGATTAGGAGGCTGGGGAGTGAGAACCAGAGAAACTCATTCTGGAACACACAGGAGAAGAGCTCCTGAAAACTCTAGGAAGAGCTGGGAGAATCTTTGAGGGCGGCTGATTTCTAGCAATCAGTCAATTTGAGACAACGTAAGATGCTTAACTCTATGTTACAGTGGCAGGCTGAGAAGTCCATTAGAAAATGCAACACTGCATAACGATGTAGGGTTGGATGTGTTGGTCATGTTGCTAATTGCTTGTGTTTACCCAGCACTCCATTTCTCCTGTAACAAAAAATCGCTCCATCTGATGATGATGGGAGTGGGCACATGACCCAAGTGTGGCCAATCACAGTATGTGGTGCCCATGGGTTGCTGTGATTTGTACAAGCATGAGCACATAACTAAGAGCAAGCCAAAGAGACTATATCCTTGAACTTAATTGAGTCTGCTTCAAATAAATAGTAACAAAGCATTTATAATATAATTGGGGAAACTGAAATGCTGACTGGATGTTTAATGACATTAGGCAATTGCAATGAATATTTTGGGTTCACCAATAATATTGTCCTTGTCCTTTATATGTTCATACTGGAATATTTATGAATAAAATGATTTGAAATCTCATATTTGAATCAAAATAACAAAAATAATTCAAGAGAGTGTGGGTCGATGAAACAAGATTGTCCATGTTGAAACAGGATGGTGGATACATAGGGGTGGTTTAATTATACAAATGAAGCTGATCACATATAATCCCTTTGCATAAAATGTGTATTTGTTTTTGTAAATAAATGTATATTTCTATGCATAGAACAAAACACTGAAAACTACACACACACAAGCACATATAAATATATTGCATTTAATATATTTCACATATATGAATATCAATATTGCATTTAAATCTTTAGACCATCTGCACTTTATTTTAGAGCATGGTGAGAAATATTAGCTTTTTCTCCCCGAGTAATTATCCCAGCACCATTTACTAACTAATTCACAATTATTTCACCAATTTGATATGTCATGTTAATCAAATTCTAAATACTCACAGATCTGTACAATCTATTCAATTTATTTGATGTTATATTTTAGCATATGTCATATTGTGTTAATTATTATGGTATGTAATGTGATGCAAAATCTGAAAGTTCAAGTTTCCTGTTGTAGAAGTTATTCTTATTTTTCAGTGTTTAAATGGCTTCCTGCTCCTTTACTCTTTCAGATAAAACTTAGAGTAATCTCATCAAGCTTTTAAAAATTCCCATTGAGTTTTAGATTACAGTTGCATTTCATTTATATATTATTTGGGGGAATTTTAGGAATCTTGAATGTTGAATCAGCTTTCTGAAAATTGCATAGCTTATATATTTTAAAAGGCCTCAATAAGAGAATACCAAATGCACAGTACTTGCTTCTGATTTGCTTTTTAGAAAGAGTGGTATGATCTTTCAGAGTTCTGGGTTCTTCATTTTATGTTTCTACCAAATTTTTTTCTTTCTTCTAGCCCTGGTGGAATACATCCTGATTTATTTATTTAGTTTTTATTTACTTTTATTTTACTTTAATAGACTTTTGGGGAATAGGGGATGTTTGGTTACATGAATAAGTTCTTTAGTGGTGATTTGTGAGATTTTGGTTTACTAGAATTTTTAAAAAACGGGGTGTTTCCTTATTTCCAGTATCATGGTCAATGCAGAATCAGGTAATATTTGCTCTGCCAGTATAACTTTATTGAAGCATTCTATTCATTTCTATTTATTTCTAATGTGTGGGTTTCTGACAAACGTTATCCTATATTTTTCATTTTGATCTCTGCTGTATTCCAAAAAGAGAAGGCAAAGTGCCTATGTTTGGAAATTGGGCTCCCCCTGCTGGTAGATTTAGCACCTTTATTGCCTCCAATTCTCAGAGCCTTTTAAACCCCAATTCTATTTTATAGAGTCTTGGACCTAAGAGATTAAAGTATTTGCTAACTCCTATGCTATATTATCTGAGTGAATAACATCTATTGATATAAAATTTAGAATATCATATAATTAATTCTAATATGCGCAAACCAAGAACTAAGAGAGATGAGAGATCAGTATAGTTTAAAGGCAGCAAGTGGTGTGCTGGTAAATGTTTAACAACCGGGCTCTCTGAAAAGCCTGATTTGTAGCATTTGCCAACTTTTCTGGTGTAAATAATTCTACAGTGGCTCACTACAAGTTACCAACGTGAAGTCACTGAAAGTGGAGTTGGGAAAGATGCTCATTTGCTGCCACAAGCTGGCTCCAGCATACCTCTGATTGAAGATGAGAAGGTTTGAGCTGGATTTTATATTCTGCAAAGAATATGTAAGCGCTAATAGCTCATAGTAGAAAAACCATGTGCTTAAAAGTCTGATAGATCCAAATTTAAATCCAGCTCCACTGCTTTCTAGCTTTTAGCAATGTGTTTTTTGAATCTAAGTGTTAATGTCTTTAAAATGAGCTGATAATACCTACCTTGCAAGGTTATTGAAAAATTAGAAAGGATAATGTATGTAAATCACCTCAGCAGAATGTATATTTCTAATAAGTGGTGAGCTGACTATCCAAAGCCACCAGAGGACAAGATGATCAGGCACAAAGATGCTGAAATGGGGGCTAGCAGACTGAGCAAACTCTTGTCCTCTAACCCCAGAGAGTTTATATCTAGGAAGAGCAGTCTGCTTAACTGGCTACGAGGAAGTCATTCTGGTCATAATGAGAGATACATATTGGAGGAATGTGGAGCACTAATATCAGATAAATATTGTATATCGATTTTGGTTTTCTGCATAGGAAGCAAGAGAAGGAAATTCATTGTCAAATAATAGAGAACACATTGCTTTGGGAACTCTGGTTCTGACCTAATGGCAGAAGGAACAAGACATACCTGTCTCTTTGTTGTCTTTCTGTTGGAGTGGTTTCTAGTCTTTACTCTTAATAGGGAGAAGTACTTTGAAAGTGCTGACTTTATGTAGGTCCCTTGCTTCCAACTTCCCATTTGAGAAAGACTCAAGGCTTCATTCATCTCCCCTCTTCTTTTTCGTATTAACAGAGATGCCCCAGGTAACTGAAGATCAGCAGATTCCTAGATTGCTGAGACTAACAACCTGTCCTCTGGAAGCCAGAGCATCACTGCTCAAAGCTTCTCACTGTGGTTTTAGTTCCAGGTTCATTTCTGAACTGTGTCTACATTAGATAATAAAAATATATTATATTTTAGCCAGTATTTCTAGGTGCTTTTAGTGGAAGGATTTTCAAATTCTGTCCTCCACAAGCCGATAGCTGTCAAATAAGTTTATCCCTCCAATCCTATAGGCCAAACAATCTCCAGTTCTATCAGTTAAACCTCCCATTTCAAACCAGTGCAAACTCTTGCCCTGCTACTCAACTCCCAACCTGGCCCACATTTTCAACTTCAGTTTCCCCAGGCCTATCCAATCCCCCTACCCTCTGATCAAACTAGAAAACACTCACTGTGATCTAACAATCCACAAAGCAAATACTGCATGGTTCAAAGTCCGTGACAGTAGATGTTTTTTTGATTTGAAGAAGAAGAATAGAAGCATCAAGAATCCTCGCAGAAAAGTTTTTAAATGATTTTTAAAGGATTCATTTAAAAATGATTTTGTTAAGACCCTCCCATGGTAATTTCTAATATTTATAAAACCCAAATTTATGCCTGAAAGTTTCAGTAATTGAGAACAAAAGTAACATCTAAAAACCCCATTACAAACAAACAAACTTTTTTTTAGTATAAAGTCTTACACTAGTATAAAGTTCTTAGTCTTTAGTGTTGAGTCCTTGATGTAAAGTCTTAACTAGTTTTTCTTTTTTTTTTTTTTAGAGATGGGGTCTGATTATGTTGCCTAAGTTGGCCTTGAACTCCTGGACTCAAGTAACCTCCACTTAGGCCTCTCAAAGTGCTGGGATAACAGATGTGAGCCACTGTGCTCAGCATCTTTACATTTTTAGTGTAAACTTAGGCTAAAATCTCCTATTGTAGAAGCTTCTATTGTGGTCAATGTAATATGTCAAATTGACTAGGTTATGGTACCCAGATGTTTGATCAAACACTAAACTGGATGTAGCTGTGAAGGCATTTTTAGAATAAACTTAACATTTAAATCAGTAGACTTTCAGTAAAATAGACTACCCTTCATAATATGGGTAGGCCTCATTCCATCAGGTCTTAGGAGAAAAGACTGAAGCATCCCAGAGAGGAAGAAACTCTGCCTCAAGATTTCAATATAGAAACACTGCCTGGGTGTCCAGCCTGCAGATTTTGGATTCAGGTCTTCAACTTCAACTCTTGCTGAATTTCCAGCCTGATGGTTTGCTGTACAGATTTTCGACTTGCGAGACTTTCCGCCAGATGCTTCCTCTCACCCCTTGTCCCTGGCATGGCTTTATTCCAGAACCTCTGTCAAAATATACTTTATGGGTGGCTCCTCTGGCCTAATGAAGAGATAGAGATGGCAAACGTCTCATCAAGTCATATTTGTTTGGCTCTCCAAAAAATGTATTAAGCTATTAATATATTTGCAGCACTGGGGCCACCTCAAAAATGGGTTAAAAGATGGGTTCTTCTGGCAGGGCGTGTTGGTGCATGCCTGTAATCCCAGCACTTTGGGAGGCTGAGGCAGGTGGATCACCTGAGGTCGGGAGTTTGAGACCAGCCGGACTAACATGGTGAAACCCCGTCTCTCCTAAATACAAAAAAAAATTAGTCAGGCATGGTGGCACATGCCTGTAATCCCAGCTACTCAGGAGGCTGAGACAGGAGAATCACTTGAACCTGGGAGGCGGAGGTTGCAGTGAGCCGAGATCGTGCCATTGCACTCCAGCCTGGGTGACAAGAGTGAAATTCTGTCTCAAAATAAATAAATAAATAAATAAATAAATAAATAAATAAAATACCTTCTTCTCACACTCATTAGGAAGGCTAGCATCGAAAAATGGAAAATAAATGTTGGCGAGAATGTGGAGACCTTGGAAGCTTTGTGCACTGCTACACGTACTACAACAGAGGTGAGTATTGAAGACATTGTGCTACATTATGTGAAATAAGTAGGTCACAAAAGGACAAATAATGTGTGATTCCACCTATATGAGGTACCTAGAATAGATACATTCACAGAAACGGAAAATAGAATAGGAGTTACCAGTGGCTGGGGGGAGGGATTAATCAGGAGTTATTATTTAATGAGTACAGTTTCTGTTTGGGATGATGAAAAAGTTCTAGAAATGGGTGGTGATAATGATTGCATAACAACGTGAATGTACTTAATGCCAATGAATTGTACACTTCAAAATGATTTACATGGTAAATTTCATGTTAATGTATATTTTACCAGAATAAAAATGTACCTTCTTCTTTGAATCATGCACATGGGTCTAGATAAGCTTACATTGTTGGTAGAGACGATAAAAGAGAAAATAGTGAGAGTCCATAATTTTATTCTGAGGAGGGGACTAGTCAATATTTTCCTCCAGTTTGGCTAAAAATTTGAAAACAATCAAATGTGTTTTGACATTTATTAAGCTGACGAAAATGATGGGATGGTACAGTCAAAAAGGTAGAAATTATGGTTTTTTTAATACTTTAAGTTCTGGGATACATATGCAGAATGTGCAGGTTTGTTACATAGGTATACACGTGCCATGGTGGTTTGCTGCACCCATCAACATATCATCTACATTAGGTATTTCTCCTAATGTTTCTTCTCCCTTCTTGAAGTGTTGGACAGTTTTGTATTTTCTTTGGCTCTGAATGCATGCAGTCTTGATAGAGGCAGACCCATCTACTTCTGAAGGTCAGGTTGCTTGCGGCAGCTCAGTTATTCAAGTGTGCAGTGTGAAGAAGGAAGGAGACTGGATACAATAATTACTTAAGCAGTTACTAGTTTCTTGACCAGAGTTAAACCGCTTAATCTTCTGTGCCATGGTTTCCTAGCCTGCATGTCTTCTCGCTTCAGTTTGTAAACTAAGATTGACCCTAAATCACAAACAGATACCCACAGTATTAAAAAATATTACTCATTATTTTACATTGTGGGTTTTTTGCTCTTTCTGCATCAGATTTTGACTGTTTGTATGGCTGGCTCTGAAAGCTCTAGACAGTTGCTCAAAGTGAGTATTCCTGTCTGCTCAGGTTATAACCTCATCCCCCTCTCTTTGAGAAGCAGATGCCAACTTGGGGTGAGAAAGGGCCACCACCCTCTCCAAAATTCATCCCTTTGTGACCATAAAGCCATGTCTTTACAGCAGAAATGACTACTTCCCCTAGTTAGCTCTATGTTTCCTATAAAATATTTTACTATTCAAGATCAAGCAGAGCAATGTTGTTCTGTAAGTTTGTGATTTGCCTCGGAAACCACAGGGGTTGTGTGAGAATTTATGTTCAAAACATTTATAACTTTATAAAACATGAGGTAAAAGCTTTCCTTCACAAAAGCGGTGAAAATCCTGACCTGTGCTGAGAAATGAATAGGAATGGAGGATCTGTGCGTGTGTAAAAGGACACTTTCAACTAACATTTTAATTTCATACCATGCATCAGACAAATTCGAGGCAACCAAAATGCAATATATCAGAGATGAGGAGAAATCTTTATCAGGCTATAAAAGTAACCCTCTGCACACTTACAATAGCCCATCATGGGACACCCAAGATGGATTTATACCAAGAGTAAAGATTATTTGCACGTTACAACTCACCTAGGTGGTACTAGCTCAAATTGGGACCAGTATTCTCTTTAATGATATTAAAGTGTGAATGTCACATAGATGTGATAAACAACTTGAGTTTCAAAGACGCTTCTGAGAGTGGTCAAAACCATTAGCTACTTTGAGAAATTGTGGCTATTGAAGATTTAGTGAACACTATCTGTACCCTGTTGGTTAATTCAGAAGTTGAGGTTGGTCCTATGAGAGTATATGGCAACTAACAGAGACAGCAACCAATGGGAGAAACATTCAATAATCAATTATTAAATACACTACTGATACAGTTTGGCTGTGTCCCCACCCAAATCTCATCTCGAATTGTAGCTTCCATATTTCTCATGTGTTATGGAAGGAACCTGATGGGAGCTAATTAAATCATGGGGGCGATTTCCCCATACTGTTCTCATGGTAGTGAATAAGTCTGACAAGAGCTGATGGTTTTATAAGAGGTTTCCCTTTTCACTCGGCTCTCATATCTCTCTCTCTTGCCTGCCATGTAAGATGTGCCTTTTGCCCTCCACCATGATTGTGGGGCCTCCCCAGCCATGTGGAACTGTGAGTCCATTAAAGCTCTTTTTCCTTATAAATTGCCCAGTCTTGGGTATGTCTTTAACAGCAGTGTGAAAACAGACTAATACAACTACTACTTTTCTTGTTCATGCTAGAAGTAAGCACTGCTTAAATTTAGCATTTTCATCCTTAAAAGAGAAAGCTAAATAAAATGTTCACCAAATAGAAAAATTTGCAGCTGTTAAGGCCTGGCAAATTATATCCAGAAGAGAATGGTTTAAAATAAATCTACCAAACATCTTGTAGCTTGATTCAAAACAGCTAAATCGTTCTGAATATGTGAATGAACAGCTAATTCAAGGAATATCAGCTCCATTCTCCTGAGCCATGGGTGATTTCTCTTATATCTTCCATGGTAACCAGTGGTCCATCTGTCCGACAAGATGGAAATCATCAAGACCCACTGGGGGTTTGAAGGCCCAGTATTTCCCAAAACTCACCAGCTAGGACCTTTGAAAATGGGAATACACTAAAAATATAGACAACCTGTTATAGGTGTTTCTGTCCGTGAATTGCGAACTTCTCAGTATGCTAAAGAGCTAGGAAGGACTTAGGCCATTCACAGGGCTGCAGACTCTGTTGGTGATACTGAATTCCAGTTTATAAATCGACAGAAGGAGTTCCTTTCTCCACATCCTGGGAACCAGAGTGTAGCCATTCAACATTTCATGGAAGAAATTCAAGTAAAATAGGTCCTGATCTCGTACAACTATGGTTAGTGGTAGGAATATATGCGTCAGAAGTTTTCAAACTGTTAAAAAGAGCAGGCTATGTTATTGGTGAACATAAGGAAGATTAGTCCCTAGCTCTCATTTCAGAAGAGTTACAGTAACTCTTTAAGAGAAACAATGAGAAAAAAATTGGAGGGTGAGTTACATGTGTTTACAATCTAACTTATTCCTGGGTGATGCCGCCTGAACTTCACTTTGAGGAAATGAATCTATGTTTTGATGCAACATTATTATATTCTCAAGCTCAGCTTCAATATGAGTTCTTAAGATTTTATGCATAGATTTAACTGAGAGATGTTGTGTTTTTAGAGAACTGATGGGGATGACTATAAAGTCAGATCATGAAGGGAAAAGGAAGTTTTACTGCTAGTGGATGAATGTGACTCCCAAATTATTTTCATGTTATTACAAAGTGACAGAAATGCATGGAGTTTAGGAATATAAATGACATGTATGAAAACTATCATGCTATTTAAGGGTGTGATGGAACGTGGCTGTGTATATTTTTCTCTTTAACTGAAAATTACCAGTTTGCAAATGCCCCTGTTGTAAAACTGTTTGTGAGTCAAAGAAACTATTGCTCACGACAAGGCCTAGGCACTTAAGGGCAAGTTAGAAATCATGGAAGGAAGCAGAATTATATTTGTTAAATATTTCTCCCCTCAAAGACCCAAATGGGGTGGTTTGTGCTGTGGCAGGTTGAGAATGATTCCCGAAAGATGGTGGACATTTCTGGACCCCATAGATTGTGACCCACAGAGAAATAAATAGTCTAGGACTTTAAATGTATGCAAGAAATGGTTCTATACCATAAATTTCACTGATGCTGTATCATTAATCAAAATGGCCTTGAGGTAGAATTAGATGACGCAGAATGTGTTTCAGTGTATCTGGATTCTCACAGCCACTGCATCGTGAACTTCTTGTGCATTGCCTATAATTTAAAATGTTGTGACAGTTATTTCATTGTGAGACTACTGTTTCTTGTCACATTGATTATTTTATATAGGTACCCAAATTTTAAATTCTACTGTGTGCACTCTTTAAGTTTCCTTTATATGAAACTGATCAGTACTAAAATGCAACAGGAGTTTTCTGAGAGTAAGCTGCACGTATTAGTTTGCCAAGGCTGCCATAGCAAAGTGCCCCAGGCTGGGTGACTTCAAAAATAGAAATTGATTTTCTCCTGGTTCTGGAGGCTAGAAGTCCAAGATCAGGGTACTGGCAGAGTTGAGTTCTTCTGAGGCCTCTCTCCTGTGCTTGCAAATGACTGTTCTCTTGCTGCCTCTTCACCTGGTGGTCCTGATATGCACATGTGCCCCTGGTGTCTCTCTCAATGTCCCAATCCCCTCTTTTTATAGACATCAGTCAGATTGGATTGGATTAGGACCCATCCATAGGACCTCATTTAACCTTAATTACCTCTTCAAAGCTCCTCTCTCCACATACAGTCACTTTCTAAGGACTTCAAACAGGAATTTTTTGTGGAGAGGACAGAATTCAGTCGACAACAGCACACTTCTTATATTTAAGCAAACCGCACAGGATAAGAATTCCATGAAGCCTGTGCGGCATCTGAATACTAGGGCCCTGATCACCTGATGCATGGCAAGAGGAGTAACTTAGCCAAAAGGTACAAGGAGGAGACACAGAATGACTTTGATCTCCAGGGAGAGTCCCAGCCTTTCTCTAAGCAGGTCAAGCATGTCTTGAAGTCGGGTTGTACTTGTACCGCTCAGAGGTTTTGACAATGATCTCAAAGGTTGTTTTCAAAGAAGAAGAGGGTGACCATATCATGTTAGTGGGTCATACATTGAACCATACCTGCACAGTACACAGTACACTGGTTTCCATCTACTGGCGATACCTAAGTTTGAATCTTCTTTCTCTTTCTTTCTTTTTCTCTTCTCTTTTCTTTCTCCTTCTTCTTCTTCCTTTTTTTTTTTTTTTTTTTTTAACAAGGTTTTTCTCTTTTGCCCTGGCTGGAATGCAATAGTGTGGTCATAGATCACTGCAAACTAAACTCCTAGGTTCAAGCAATCCTCCCACCTCAGCCTCCTGAGTAGCTGGGACTACAAGTGCGTGCCACCATGCCTGGCATTTTTTTTTTTTAATTTTTATAGAGACGGGGGTCTCACTATGTTGCCCAGGCTGGTCTTGAGCCCCTGGGCTCAAATGATCCTCCTACCTCAGCCTCCCAAAATGCTGGGATTACAGGCATGAGCCACCACACCTGGCCTAGGTTCAAGTCTTTATCAAAGAGTCTGCCGGTTCATTTTTCGTCATTGCCAGTGGCCTCATGCCATCCCTCCCTTCCAATGGTTGAGCAATATAGCTGGCCAAGAAGGGTTGTCTGAACAATACCCTGCCAATTGAGGAGAGGCTATGGGCCCCTATTTGGGGACTAACCTTGTTATGATTGACAGTGTGAAGGTCACCTGTGAGTTTATTTTAATTTTTCCTCAGTTGCCCCATGAGCTACTATGAGAAGGAGCCAAAACCTGAGTCAGGGACTTGTGAGCAGCTTTGCAATAAAACCAAGGTCCAATGACACCATCTCCAGAGGTACAAGTTATCTGGGAAGAGGAATGGAAAAGGCAGCTCATGCTACTCACAGCTCTAGGCTTTCTGGGAATAAAAGACCTGCCAACTCTTGTAACCCCCAGAGATGTCCTTTTTGGCAGTTGTTCAAATGCTATATCTGCTGAAGGTATCTCAGCCTGGGAAAAAATAGCACTTCTATGACTAGACAAGCTTGTACCTGTTAACAAGAATAAGCTCTGTCTCATCAGCTATTGGGAGATTATTTATAATGGATTTGGTTATATTTAAACCTGTTTCTGGATGGAATAAAGAAAGCTGTATAAAACAAGGGGGATGTTTTTTCCATCCTGCCATTCGGGTTTGACAGTAAGTTGAGGTCCTTTCTCTGGTGGGTCCTATTCGGAAAGCATCAGTGGACTCTCCCTATGATAGATGCAACAATATGAATCCAGCCTTAACAGGGACCCCAGACGGAAAGCAAAGGATTGCCAAGACATGACAAATAGCAGTTTATAAAGTTTTGTATCAGACTGTAACTACAACACAGACAGGAGCCTAAGACTCCCAACTTGGGGCAAGACACTGAATCAGGAGGCCCAATGTATTGAGTTCTGTCAACAGAATATACTCCTGTGCAATTGCCTGCACCCTGCCAGGAAGCAGATGGTCAAGTCTGTTTTGAGTTCATTACACAGTACATTTGCATAATTTTGCAATGTTACCAGCACTACACTGATTAGGAATAGGCAGAGCTGTTTGTGTCTTTTACCTTCCCGAGAAGTTTGTACTGTGACTTCATGGACGGCGATACAGAAGGTGTATGCTAAAGGTACACTTTCAAATGCTAAGAAAGACACGTAGCACCTTCATACCAGCTTTGTCACTGCAGTGACCCTTGGAACTTTAAAGATACTATAAAGAGATCATCAACCTAATATTGACTCTAGTTTGCAGCAACAAAGAGAGGAACCTTGTTTCTTCTTTTGGTAATACCAAGGAGAATTCACAAGCAAACTGCCACCTGGGGGGCCTTTTTCAAAGACTGCATTTACTTGTCCCAAATCATACACCCATAAAACCACAGATGACAAGATGGTGCCGGAGAAAGGGAAAAGCTCAGTTTTGAGAGTATAAACAAACTTGTTTTACTACTGCTCAGAGAGGAAGTTAAACCATCTAAGATGGCTGTACAGGCGGGGACGTCATTCCTAATACCTGTGAGTAGATGTGAATTCCGCCATACCTAACCAAACCCACCTAAAAACTGCTCATTTCATACCAGAGAGGTCTTTTCTGTTCTTAGAAAACTTTGGAAACTTCTAAGAAAGCTAACGTTGTGGCTGACCCCATTGGCTAAAACACCTCTAACACTACAGTCATGTGTGAACTTATGCAGAACAAACTAAATGCTTTGCAATCATCTCCAACAAAGGGAAACCGCCCTGTGTGGTGCTTCTGATGATTTTGTTTATGCAATAGCTAAGATCACTCTCAACACAATGAAGGTGATACCCTGCTGTCTCCCTAATGATGGATCTCCATATTGAAGAGAAGGCACAGGGAGATAGGAGTCATGGTGTCGAAAAGGTCATCCTTAAGATATCCAATAGAGTGTTGGCCAGGCGTGGTGGCTCACTCCTGTAATCACAGCACTTTGGGACACAGAGGTGGTTGGATCATGAGGTCAGGAGTTCAAGATCAGCCTGGCCAAGATAGTGAAACCCCATCTCTACTAAAAATACAAAAAATTATCCGGTTGTGGAGGTGGGTGCCTGTAATCCCAGCTACTCAGGAGGCTGAGGCAGAAAATTGCTTGAACCCGGGAGGTGGAGGTTGCAGTGAGCTGAGATCAAGCCACTGCACTGCAGCCTGGGTGACAGAGTGAAACTCTGTTTAAAAAAACAAAAAAAAAGAATGTCTGGAGTCTTTTTTAGAAAAACAATTTCTCCAGTCATTAGACTTTTGATCAGTTGTTAATGAAGTAAATAGAGAGGCTGTTGCAAGTCCTATGAAGAACATCCCTAATTTGCTGAGTAGAATACAATCACAACCATGACTCAGCAATCAGATGCAAGCATGACAGTTGCCTTTCACCATTTGGACTTCAAAGATGTTGAGATGATAAAGAATTATGTGATTTTGCTTCAGGGATCTCACATATACATGGAAAGGGCAGCATAAGGAGGAAGAAACCTCTTCTTCATGAGGACTGAGCCTGAGCTACTTAACTGGGACCCTAGGAATTAACCATGTGGGATCCTGTCAGCCAAGAAGTCTTGTTCCGTGGGAACTGACACTGTAGAAAGCTAATGAGCCCCAAAACTTGTCCCTGAGTAAGTTGAAACAGCTTAAAAATGTGACATCATGACCAGAGGATGGGTCATTTGTGGATAAGAATCTAACCTATATCTAGCCCAGGGTTTTGCCACCCCTACTGTTAAGCCCCAGTCTAAAAGACAGGGATCAGTATTCCATGTTCTGTCCTCAGGAAACCAGCCCTTGAGTCCTGGTAGGTCAGATGATATTTGGGCTGCCTCAGGGTAAATAAAAGGGATTGTCCAGCCACTGCTTCTACAGCAAATCCATTAATAAAAAGTGAGATATGGTATTATCTAAACTTATAATTTCAGCTGGGCATGGTGGCTCCTGCCTGTAATCCCAGCACTCTGAAAGGCCAAGGGGGGGGCGGTGGATCACATGAGGTCAGGAGTTCGAGACCAACCTGGCCAACATGGTGAAACCCTGTCTCTACTAAAAATACAAAAATTAGCTGGGTGTGGTGGCACATGCCTGTAGTCCCAGCTACTAGAGAGGCTGGGACAGGAGAATCGCTTGAATCCAGGAGGTGGAGATTGCAGTGAGCCAAGATCCCACCACTGCACTCCAGCCTGGGTGACAGAGCAAGACTCCATCTTAAATAAATAAATAAATAAACTTACCATTTCAGAAAAATGTAAGCTCTAATTGTAAACAAAGGTTAACTTCTCTATTTATTTATTTTATTTGAACTTTGGGTGTGGAGGATTGAGTTAATCATGCCATACATTTTACATTTCTATCACAATCTTTCAGCTGCTTAACTGGCTCTGAAACCTGTCACCATGAGAGGTGAAGCCAGCTGGAATTCCTGGGTCAAGTGGGGACTTGGAGAGCTTTTCTGTCTAGTTAGAGGATTGTAAACGCACCAATCACTGCTCTGCGTCTAGCTAAAGGATTGTAAATGCACCAATGAGCACTCTGTAAAAGTGCACCAATCATCACTCTGGGTCTAGCTAAAGGATTGTAAATGCACCAATCAGCACTCTGTAAAAATGCACCAATCAGTGCTCTGTGTCTAGCTAAAGGATTGTAAATGCACCAATCAGTACTCTGTAAAAACACACCAATCAGCACTCTGTAAAATGGACCAATCAGCAGGACGTGGGCAGGGCCAAATAAGGGAATAAAAGCTGGCCACCTGCCCGCTAGCAGGGTAAGCTGTTCAGGTCCTCTCTTGCACTGTGGAAGGTTTGTTCTTTCACTCTTTACAATAAATCTTGCTGCTCCTTACTCTCGGTTCACACTGCCTTTAAGAGCTGTAACATTCACTGTGAAGCTCTACGTCTTTACTCTTGAAGTCAGCAAGACCACGAATCCACCAGGAGGACAACTCCGGACGCGCCACCTTTAAGAGCTGTAACACTCAGTGCTTTGTTCTTTAACCGGGAGGAAGAAACTCTGGACACATCTGAACATCTAAAGGAAAGAACTCCGGACACACCATTTTTAAGAGCTGTAACACTCACTGCAAGGGTCTGTGGCTTCATTCTTGAAGTCAGTGAGAGCAAGAACCCACCGGAAGGAATAAATTCCGGACACAACCACATTTGTATTGATAAACATTTCCCTGATATTATTTGCCTATTCTCTTTTACAACTCTCTTCTCTCATTTAGATATTCTTACATGTCACCTATTTTCAATATACGCATTCCGAACCCCTAAAAAATGTGCAACTTCATCTATAGGACTCTTGGAGATTGTACAATGGTGGAAAAATTGAGGCTTTTGATAAAAAAAGATATCAAAATGTTCTATGTGTTGATTGTGGTGGTGGTTATATAATAATAAATAAGATGGTTTGTTTTATTGTATGTAAATTATACTTCAATAAACCTGAATTTAAAAACAAAGTCAAAATAATTCCTAAATAGGATTGTTCCTTGAAAAAATTGTTATGGTCTAAATAGTCATAAAGTTAGATACAGTCCTTAGAGGTGACTGTATTTAATATTACCAAACCGTTCTAAAAAGCTTAAAATTGTGGTGTAATCTAAACCTTATTATTATGGTTTGTACTAACATTTACATTTTTATAAACCATTTTTGATTTAAAAAGGACATAATGTTGTTTGTAAATGTACCTAGCTAATTCACTCTCCCTGCCTATTTATAATAGCTGTCCATCTATAGCGTTATTTAACAATTTAACATTTCAAATATTCTTTCATAAATAAGTTTAGTGAATAAAATATTAGTTTTCACATTCCTCATTAACTTTCATCACATCTTACTCTAGTCAAGATAAATACATCTTTATGCACCAACTGTCTGATGCATATCAAACTCCGAGTTTTATCTAGAATATTTGCCTATGTTTGAAGATAAGAATTACTTGCTTGAATTTCTGATGTTACACTATTTGGATATGATGATAACCTACATGATTGGCAGATCATGGGTCAGTGATCAACACCGGAGTTCAGGAATACCAAATGTGATGTTGAAGCAGACATTCTAATATTTGGTTTTCCAAAAGCCAAATCTAAGTCAAAGCCAAAAGGCAGATTTAGGGTACAATCCTATTTTATGTTCATCTTATGTAACTACTGTCAGTACACAGAATAATCTTGGGAAGATTCAATGGATTTTTTAAATTCTCATGATGACCATCACGGATGCTAAGCAGGAGTGGGATGAGCCGCCATTTAATCAGCCATTGCACTGGTGATTTTTGGTCCACTAACGAATCAAATCTAGAACAGCTCCCTGTAGCCATTCCCAAATAACCCTGAAGTGATGTGAGGAACTTAGGCTTTCGAGAAGCATTGAAACCGTTCACTGTATGGCATTGGTCTTGAGGCACTTGAACCTATTCCAGACAGAAGAAAGCAACATGTTAAGGCACATTTCTTTAAATAATTTTTGGAAAAATTTGCATGTACATGTACGTGCACATTCATATACAAGCTTTAAATCTGTATTAAGGTGAAATTCACGTAACATAAAATGAACAATTTTAAAGCGTACTATTCATTGACATCTAGTACATTGACAACGTGCAAGCAGCAGCTCCATGTAGTTCCAAAACATTCTAATCACCCTCGAAATCAGCTACTCGGGAGGCTGAGGCACAAGAGACCCCATACCCATGAACCAGTCACTCGCCATTCCCCTTCTTGGCCATGGCAACCACGAATCTGCTTTTTGTCTTGATGGATTTACCTATTCTGAATTTTTCATGTAAGTGGAATCATACAATATGTGAACTTTTATCTGACTTCTTTCACTTAGCGTAATGTTTTCAAGGTTCTATACAGGTGCTTTAAAAAAACTAAAGTGAAAACGGAGGGCACTTCACTTTGCTGAAACGTACATAGGCTCTGAAGAGTGTTTGTTTATTTATTTATTTATTTATTTTTTATTTATTGACCCTTCAGCCAGACTTCAGGTGTGTTTTCAGACATAACCAAAAATTTTTGGTGAAAAACTTTCAGAAAGATCTCCATGGGTGTCCATAGCCACTCCATCACCCGTCTTCTCTGAAATGTCACCAGAAAATTGCAGGGAATGCAATTCAGGAAATTGAGAAAGCCTCACCAAACTTAGACATAGGCCTGGTTTTCTTTACTTTTCTCACAACCTTAAACTCATAGAGTTAATCAAAATATCTCTTTCTCCTCTAGTAACTGTGTTTTAGGAGCCAGGAGTGGGTTTCGCAGATTCTTTTTCCTGGGAGGATTTCTTGCTGGAGAAGCCTATAGAACAGTAAAATGGACTTACTTGCACACCCTAGCCAAGTTAGAAAACTTTTTTTTTTTTTATGAGACAGAGTCTCTGTCACCCTGGCTGGAGTGCAATGGGTGTGATCTCGGCTCAATGCAGCCTCTACCTCCCAGGTTCAAGCGACTCTCCTGCCTCAGCCTCCCAAGTAGCTGGGATTACAGGCACCTGCCACCACAGCTGACTAATTTTTGTATTTGTGTAGAGATGGGGTTTCATCATGTTGGCCAGGCTGTCTCAAACTCCTAACCTCAGGTGATCTGCCCGCCTCGGCCTCCAAAAGTGCTAGGATTACAGGCATGAGCTTCATAGGTTTTTGTTTTGTTTTTCTGTTTTTAAGAGATGGTGTCTTGCTATGTTGTTCAGGCTGGTCTCGAACTCCTGACCTTAAGTGATTTTCCCACCTTGACCTCCTAAAGTGCTGGGATTTCAGGCATGAGCCACCGAACCCAGCCTGGCTTGCTATTTTTGTGGCTTATTTTATTTGAAAACATTGTTTAAAAATGGAGACTAGAGGACCTTAAACAAATGACATTTCTGAAAAGACCCTGCTTTGTTTTACTCGCCACTTCAAACCCAGAAACTTGGAGGAAGGTTTTTGTAAAGAAAAATGTGTTGCTTTTGGACTTTAGTTAGTTTTTTATAACTGGAAACTGAGGCTGAGGCTTTAAACATGACTTTTTTAAAGTCGTGTCTACATTTTACAGCAGAATCTTTTGCTTCTAATTTTATTCTTCTTTATAACAGAGGGTTTTAGTTTTCTTAGCTTTTGCCTGTTACTTTGTTTTATATTGGAAACTGTGCAAGGAAACTTGAAGCAGTAGCACATATTGGAAAACTTTTTTAAAAAAGCCACTTTAAAATTATAGAGACAGGCTTCAGACTGCATATTTCTGCTAATTTTGTTTTACTTTAAAGCCGAAGCTTTTAATTGCTTGTTGTGTATTTATACCATACAGTATTTCAGTGTGGATAGTGGCTAAATTCATTCATCCTTTATTTTATTCAAGACATATTTACTGAAATAAATTCTGTCCCAGACACTCCTCCAGGCTTTGGGAAAGAGCAGTGAGAAAACAAAGTTGCTGGCCTGATGATACTTGGATTCAAGTGGAGTCTCGGTAGAATATTCTGTTTGAAAGTAGGGGACAGGGTCTGTGGCTGGTCGGTAGATTTGGAGAATGAAGGGTATGAGAGTCTAGTTATGGGTCCAGCAGGAGCTGGGGGAAGGGACTATAGCTAGGAAGAGTGGCCTAGAAATGGGACACTCAGGCTGGGGGAAAAGACGGAGGCTGGATTTGGATCATTGGATTGGGGGCTAATAAGATTAGAATGTTACTGTATGCCATCCAAGGGATGAGGGTGTTAAAAGAAAAACTTCAGACAAATTAAATTTAACAGACTTTAACTGAAGAAAGAACAATGCATGAATCTGGCAGCTCCCTGAACCAGAATAGGTTCAGGGATACTTTGCTGCTGCTGTGTGGTCAGAGAGGACTTATGGACAGAGAAGGAAAAGTGATGAACAGAAAACAGAAATGAGGTGCAGAAGCAGCCGGATGGGTTACATCCCCACGTTTGCCTTATTTGAGCATGGTGTGATGACTTGGCCGTCTTTGATTGCACAAAACCCTGTGACTGGCACAAGAGTAGGTTGCAGTCTGTTTATACATCCAGTTAGGTTACAGTTCCGTATGTGTGGAGAAATCTTTAGGCCAAACTTAAAATATGTAAGGAGGCAGCTTTAGGTTAAACTTAATTTAACAAAGGGATAGAATGCACCACCATTTTTCAGATAGTGTGCCTGTGATGCTGACTAGACAATCTGAAAAGAGTCCCACTGTAAATATGTAGAAATGCCTTTCTTCCAATACACATATACACACATGCATATGGCAGGGGGTGGATTCATTCACACATTTTTGTTTCATTTGGCAAATATTTACCCTGTGCCAGGCACTTATCTAGGCTTTGGGATATGACAGTGAACAAATAAAATCCTTGGCCTCATGATGTATTGGTTCAAGTGGGTGTATATCAAAATAAATGCCTTTAAAAATGCATAGGCTGGGCAACATAGAAAGATCAGGTCTGTACAAAAAATTTTTTAAAAATTAGCAGGGTATCGTAGTGTATACCTGTGGTCCCATTTACTCAGGTGGCTGAGGTGGCAGGATCACTTGAGTGCAGGAGTTCAAGGCTGCATAGAGCTGTGCTTGCACCACTGCAATCCAGCCTGGGCAATAGAGTGAGACTTTGTCTCTTAAAAAAAATGCAAAGCTGAGCTAGAATCAGGTCTAGATATTAAGACAAATATTAAGCTAATACCATTGCTTTGCTGGAATGTCGGGCTCAGTAGTATGGGGAGTTGATTTTAATGCTTGGGTTTGGGTAGGAGAGAAAACCCTGAGCCCATGCAAGGAGAGATTTGTAACTGAGACTCCTCTGTAGAGTCATGCCCCTTAAATTGGACCAGAAAAAAATTCGCACACTTGTCCAGAAAGACAACAAGGAAGCTTATATATCTCAGTGTAGAGGAAAAATTCAGCTCTATGGATTCAAAGCCACAGAGCAGAACCTCACCTGAATTTGTGAATTGAAATTGCTACAGCCAAGTCTTCTGGAAAAACATTCAGAAACTTTAGTAGTAGCAAATGTAACACTGCCCTAAAATTATGTTCCTACAACCCACACCATAGAAGATTCTCATAAAAAACCAATCCTGACAAAGATGAGCTCATTATATCTATACAATGTAACTCACATGACATGGCAAAATAAGTGAGAGTAAACAGAAACAAAGAGTAAATGTACAGCTCCCATAACTAAGTTTAATGGAATGTCAATCTGAGAACTGCTCCTTTAAAAAATTAAAGACAAATCATGTCTTTAATTTTTTAAAGGAGCAGTTCTCAGATTGATATTTTGTCACTTAGAATAATATGTACTACTACTTGAGTGAGCTCTTTTGGAAGTTATATCAACTGCTAGTGTTTGCTTCTTAGTAACTGAACTGAATTTACAGTTCTGTCCTAGACATTTTGCACTAAAGTAGCCGAATCCATTCTTGTGTCTTTTTATTAATGTGCTTTGTACCACTGGTGAGTGCTCCATGGTTTCCTTACCTGCTGCTACAGAATGTTATTTTACATCCCTGTGGCTATTGCCAAGGCTACAAAAAAGAAAAGCTATATTTGTATGCAACACTAACCTTTTGACTGCTAATGTATGTTTCTGCTTGCTGTGCCTTGTTATGGCTGCTTTTTTTGTGCTAATAAAGTATGTTTGGTGTTCTCAAAAAAAAAATAAAATAAAATGAAAAATAAAACTAAAAAATTAAAGACATGAGAAGCAAACAAAGCCCTTAAAGAAAGAACAGGACCCTGTGATGCAAGGCAGGCAGATTTGTAAAATCAACCAATCTGAAGTCCCAGAAATAAAGACAGACATTTAAGGTTAAAAAAAAAAGAAAAACAAAACAAAACAAAAACATGGAAAACGGGATGAGGCATAAGCAATGAAAGAATCAGAGAACTGGAAGATTAGTATGAGGAAAGTATCTATAATGCAGCAGAAAGAGAAAAATACATGGAAATATGAGAGGTTAAGAGATATGGCAGTTAAGAGAATGAAAATTAGAGTCACAAATAAATTTTAAGAAGAAATAATAGAGAGAATTAGGAAATAATATGCAAGAAGATGACTGGGTTCTTTCCAGAATTTAAGAAACATGTGACTCTTCTGATCAAAGAAATAAATGAATTTCTGCTTAGACAACAGTGTTGCAACAAAGACTAATTGTTCTCATCATAGACAAAGAGTACTTTTTTTTTATACTTTTAAGTTCAGGGGTACATGTTCAGGTTTATTATATAAACTGTAAACAAATAAACTTGTGTCATGGGAGTTTGTTGTATACATTATTTTGTCACTCACATCCTAAGCCTAGTATCCACTAGTTATTTTTCCTGATCCTCTTTCTCCAACCACCCTCCATCCTCAAGTAGACCCCAATGTGTGTTGTTCCCCTCTATGTGTCCATGTGTTCTCATTATTTAGCTCTCACTTCTAAGTGAGAACATGTGGTATTTCGTTTTCTGTTTCTGCATTAGTTTGCTAAGGATCAAAATCTCTAGCTCAATCCATGTTCCTGTAAGGGACATGGTCTTGTTCTTTTTTATGGATGCATAGTATTCCTATGCAGGAAATGAAGAATATCATCTACAAAGGAATGAAAATCAGAATGACAGACTTCTCAGTAACAACCATGGAAGCCAGAAGACAAGGCTTCCATGGTTGCTATGTGTCCATCCTAATTCTCACTCAAGATTGAGGTCACAATTTTTTTTTTTTTTTTTGACGGAGTCTCACTCTGTCGCCCAGGCTGGAGTGCAGTGGCGTGATCTCGGCTCACTGCATCTTCTGCCTCCCAGGTTCAAGCGAGATTCTCCTCCCTCAGCCACCCAAGTAGTTGAGACTACAGGCACCCGCCACAATGCCCAGCTAATTTTTGTATTTTTAGTAGAGATGGGGGTTCACTGTGTTAGCCAGGATGGTCTCGATCTCCTGACCTTGTGATCCGCCCACCTCGGCCTCCCAAAGTCCTGGGATTACAGGTGTGAGCCACCATGCCCGGCCTTTTTTTTTTTTTTTTTAATTGAGACAGAGTCTTGCTCTGTTGCCCAGGCTGGAGTGCAGTGGCTTGATCTTGGCTCACTGCAGCCTCCACCTCCCGGGTTCAAGCGATTCTCCTCCCTCAGCCACCTGAGTAGATGGGACTACAGGTGCGTGCCACCATGCCTGGCTAATTTTTTGTATTTTTAGTAAAGACGGGGTTTCACCATGTTAGCCAGAATGGTCTCTATCTCCTGACCTTGTGATCTGACCATCACAATTTTTAAAAAATAAATAAATAAACACAGAGAGAACTACCAGCCACATCTTCCCAGATGAAATCACTAAAGGAAACACTTCAGGAAGAACATTAAGCACACACACACACAAAAAAGAAAAAAAAAAAGACACAGAAAAAAAGCACTCCAAATGAAAAAGCAAGCATAACTAAATCCTGTAGCAAGTTTTTATCTTTAAAAGACATAAGAAAACACTATGAACAACTTTAGGGAAAATAAATTTTAAAAAGTAGACAAAATGGATTATTTCCTAGAAAGATGTGACTTACAAAAATCACTCTAGAAAAAAATAGTAAGCCTCAGTCCAGCTTCGCAGGTATGTTTTATTTAAATGTCTTAAGGAATATTATAATTCTTTAGTAAAAAGTTTAAGGAATATTATAATCCCAATATTTTACAAACTGTTACACATCAGATAGAAACTCAGATCTCGTTTTATACTATTTTTATGAGGCAAAATAACCTTAACACCAAACTAGGCAAGCACATTAAGAAAGAAAAGTTATTAATCAATCTCCCTCTTATACATAGATACAAATAAAATATGTCACAAACCTAAGAATAAAACTGTTATAGATATATATTTTAAAACCCATCAGAACCAAGTAGATGTCTTCTAAGGAAAGCAACATAATATATCTTTATCTTTAAAAGACATAAGAAAACACTATGAACAACTTTAGGGAAATAAAATTCATCGTATTAATGAATTTGGAGAAAAAATAGATTCAAAATAATTATTCTGCCGAACTTCAACACCCATTTTGATACAATCTTTAGCACACCAAGAATAGAGAAATCTGCCTTAACTTGTTAAAGCATATCTATTAAAAAAAAAAAAACCTACAACAAACATCCAAATTAATGCTGAAATTTTTAAAATATTTGCTTTAATGGAAACAAGATGCTTCATCTCTGTTTTTAGTTAACATTTTATTTTGGTTTGTTAGCATGATAAGACAAGGAAAAAAATAAAAGGATAAACACAAAGAAAAAAAAATTATTATCAAATGCATATGTTTGGCTACTTAGAAATTCCAAGTGACTATGCTGAAATGTATTGGAGTTTATGAGTTTATCAGTGATGACAGAAACAAGATAAATGCACAAATAATTAATAGCATTCTAAAATACCAACAGCTTGCAATTATAAAATATAACTCAAAACAGAGTTACAATTTGTAATAGGAACAAAAATTAAAGTGTAGAATAAATGTAACAAAATATGTTTTTAAAAAAGAAAATCATAAAGATTTTTAAATGCCATAAAATACACTCAAAATAAATGAAATTGAAGATTTATTATTATATAGATCACAACTGTCCTTACACGAAGCCCAGTGACACTCAATAAATTCAGTGAAGTTTCCATCATAATCTGACCAGTATTGCTTTTATTTGTTTATTTTGTAGAATTTGATGAGCTGATCCAAAAATTCACATAAAAAATAAAAAAGCAAGACATTAAATAAAATTAAGAAGAATAGAAAATTCACACTACCAGACATCTGGATTAACAAATAAGGATTTTGTTTATTAGAGCCATGTGATATTGTCATGGGAATGAACATGTAGACCGTTGAAAGAGAGCAGAGAAACAGAACTCTAATGCTCCTTTGCAAGTGTCTGTAATGACACAGGATATACTATATGAGTCAACCAGGAAAGGATGCAGTGTTGAATAAATGATGCTAGCCAAATGGAGAAAGCTAAATTAGATCCTTACTGTATCCCAATCAACAAAACAAAGATAGATTGAAAAATCATCGTGAAAAACAAAACTGTGAAACTTTCAGAAAAAAACATAGAACAACTTTATGACATCAGAGTGTGGAAAGATTCCTTAAGACCTCAATATCACCAGAGTTTCTGTGCAGAGGATCCAGGCTCCAGCTGTGGCTACCACATAGGTTTTTCATACCAAAAAAATAAGGCGAATTAAGCCTGTTTAAAGAAAAAAAGAAAAAGGACCTCAAAAGCCCAAGCATAAAAGAAAAGATTTAAATTTAAACTTCTGGTGACAAAAGATGTTCAAAAGTGAAAAGTCAAAGCATGAACTTGGAGAAGCTTTGTGCAATCTAATGAATAACAATAGATTATAGAGGTTGTAAATCACCTTACTTAGCTTTGTTAAAATGCCATCTTCTCAGTGAAGTCTTAACTGACCACCCTGTTTAAAATTGTAACCTTCTCACTTTGCTATTTCCTAGCTCCCTTCCTTGCATTATTATGATTATTGGGTTTATTTATTTATTTATTTTGAGACGAAGTCTCGCCCTGTCACCAGGCTGAAGTGCAGTGGTGCGATCTCAGCTCACTGCAACCTCCACCTCCCGGAGTTCAAGTGATTCTCCTGCCTCAGCCTCCTGAGTAGCTGGGACTACAGACGTGTGTCACCATGCACAGCTAATTTTTGTATTTTTAGTAGAGAGGGAGTTTCACCATGTTGTCCTGGATGGTCTCGATCTCTTGACTTTGTGATCTGCCCGGTTTGGCCTCCCAAAGTGCTGGGATTACAGGCATGAGCCACCACATCCAGCCTCTTGCATTATTTTTTTTCTGTGCTATACAGTTTACTTTTTTATTTATTGTTTCTTTCTCCCTACCAGAACATGAACTCCATGAGGGTAGAGATATTTGTCTGTTTGGTTTACTGCTCTATTCCTGGCCCCCTACAATGGTTTCAAGACCATGTATATTCTCAACACATATGTTTTTAAACAAAAATATGTATTTATGTTTATATTCAGCAGTTTTTTTAAAGTCCTACTAATAAGTAAGAAAAAGTCAAATAACAACATAAACACGGACAAAATATATGAGTAGAAATTCAGAGAAGGAAACCCAAATAGTTAGTAAATGTGAAATATTCAACTTCACTAGAAATCAGCAATTAAACTAGTAAGTAAGGAAATTAGAGTCACCAAAAGTAACGCATAAGTTCACATGTTATGCCAATGATGTTTAGGAATAGGAACCCTTAGTACTCGTTAGAAGTTTGAACCGGTACCACTTTGGGAGATAGCTTGGCAGTATCTGATAAACTGAAGACTACACACTGGGCATTTCAGTAATTTCACTCCTGAGTGTATACTCTAGAGCAGTGGTTCTCAGAGGGGTGAATTTTACCCCCTAGAAAACATTTGGCAATGTATGGTGACGTTTTTAACTATCACTCTGTGGGGGTGGAGGATGTTACTCACATCTAGTGGGCAGAGGTCAAGGATGTTGCCAAACACCCTACTATGCACAAGACAGACCCACAGGAGAGAATTATCTAGTCCAGGCCAGGCTCAGTGGCTCATGCCTGTAATCCCAGTGCTTTGGGAGGCCAAGGCAGAACGATCACTTGAGGCCAGGAGTTCAATACCAGCCTGGAAAACATGGTGAAACCCCAAATCTACAAAAAAATTAGCCAGGCATCATGGCACATACCTGTAGTCCCAGCTACCTGGGAGGCCAAGGTGGGAGGGTGACCTGAGCCCAGGAGATTGAGGCTGCAGTGAGTTGTGATCACGCCACTGCATTCCAGCCTGGGCAGCAGAGTGAGATCATTTCTGAAAGAAAAAAAAAATTAGTCCAAAATGTCAATAGTGCTGAGGTTGAGAAATCTTCCCCCAGAAGCATGATCAAAAATGTTCATCACAGCACTATTTGTCATAATAATAATAAAGCAGAAACAGACATAATTCTTAAGATGGAGTGTCATGCAAGATTCACTTGAACAAATTACAAATCAAGTATCAACATGATACACCTCAAGATAAGATAGGAAGGAGAAAAGACAATTTGCTAATGGATATGTACAAACATAATTTTTATAAATTTATAAGCCAAAACAATGCCATAGGCAATTCTCACAACAACTTGGCCCATGATCGAATACAACTGGGCATAGATACCTGTCCTTCTCAACAGGCCCTCTTGGTTTCACTAACGTTATGGCAACAAGGCCTTCATGTTTTATCCAGATTCATTTTGTTTTTGAGAAATAAAACATGACAAATAGAGTCAGAGAACAATCCATGTTTTTCCATTCCATCCCTCCCAGAGGTAACCATGCTACTGATGTTGGAGCGTATCATTTCCATGTATTTTTCTTTTTTACTTTTATCGTGTATTTATGTAACAAAAAACAAACCTTGTTTTTTTCTTATATTTTTTCTTATATTTCTCTGTACTTGAATAAGGTAAATTTTTCTCCCACAGTCTTATTTATAGCATTACTCTTTATAATGAAATTTTTTGCTCAATTATAAGAAAATAAATGTAGCTTGAAAGGTTTTGTTGAATAGTGACCCTTGGATATTCCAGAGGTGAGAGGTAAGATACCCTGAGGTGAGAGGTAAGATACCCTGACCTTCTTGCTCCATCCCTTCCCTAGCTTCTGGCCCCCGAGTGATCATTCTTTGGCAGCAAAAGTTTGGAGAGGGCTGGCAAATAAATAAGCAGTGTCACACATGATGATTCCATCTGTAAATCAAAGAACCATTTTCTAATCCTAACTACTAGGGAGGCTGAGGCAGGAGACTCTCTTGAGTCCAGGAATTGGAGATCAGTCTCGGCAACATAGTGAAAACCCCATCTCAAAAAAATTCTTTAAAAAATTATTATTAGTTTTTAAAAGAATCATCTTCTCACTGAGCACAGATTTCATAAAAGAAGTCATTGAATAGAGGCCATTTCAGCCACATCCACAGAAATAAGTGCAAAAGGCCTAACACTAGCAGGACAGCATGGAGCCCAGGTTACAGGATGGCTGCCCTGCCTTGAGCCACTTGTAGGATGGGGTCCTTTTGCTCAGTCTTCCTTGGATGGGCTCCAACCTAGAGCCCTGTTGGACTAAAGTTTTCACTTTGGGCCTACTGTGTCTTCAGGGAGGCAGTCATAAGAGAGATCGTTTAAAATCCCAGGCACAGTCTACATTTTAAAGAATGACAAGGAATTTAATCTAAAATCATCTCTTTCTCTTTAAAGAGGGAAACACCCCTTTAAAAGTTTGGTGAGAGGAGGAGGTTGAGAGCTGGAGAATGTCTAAAGGCTAAATCATCCAGTTATCCCTGTTCATCAACTAAAAGAATAAATGAAGAGTCAGCACCACATAGCAGCACAGCTCAATCAAAAACTGTTTTAAGAGTTTACGATGTATAAGATACCATACTAGGAGCTTTGAGACATATACAGAAGAACTAGCTGTGGCCCCTGATCTCACAGAGTTTACTCTGTATTAGACAGAAATACATGTGAAGGTAAAATACCAGTAGCATGCACTAGAGAGAATCAGAAATCTATTTCAACACTTTAAGAGATGTCACAGAACATCTACATACGTGATCCACTCTTGACTAACTGGCAGTGGTAATAGCTTGATAGTGACTTAGTTATTATTTTGATGACTCTTCAGTGCTTACTTTGTCCTAGGCATCATATGAAGTGCTTTTCTTTCTTTCTTTCTTTTTTCCTTTTTGAGATAGAGTCTCACTCTGTTGCCCAGTCTGGAGTACAATGGCATGGTCTCAACTCACTGCAAACTCCGCCTCCTGGATTCAAGCGATTCTCCTGCCTCAGCCTCCTGAGTAGCTGAGATTGCAGGTACACATCACCACACCCGGCTAACTTTTGTATTTTTAGTAGAGACTGGGTTTCATCATGTTGGCCAGGCTGGTCTTGAACTCCTGACCTCAGGTGATCCACCTGCCTCGGCCTCTCAAAGTGCTGGGATTATAGGCATGAGCCACCGCGTCTGGCCTGAAGCGCTTTTCTAATGTAACCCAGGAGTGTCCAAGTCCTTCAGCTTGCTGTAGGTCTGTTTCCTTTAATATTGACATAAAATATCATGAGCCTCTATTCCTCATGACATGCAAAGGCCAACATGTCCCACAGTATTTGGGGAGCTTTCTGAGTATGTGCATGAAGGGATAGACATGGGAGGTGGGTGTTACACTCTCCCGTCTCCTCTCCCCTCTTAAAAAAATTAGTGTACCAAATTCATCTAGTTGGTAAATGACAAAGCTGGAATCCAGACCCATATATACTGACTCTAAAGCCTTATCCACTTGACCACCCTATTTATCTCTGGGACAGAAAGCAAGGGCTATAGGCATTCAAGAAAGGGAAGATACTGAAAGGGTGCAGAGGAAAGATTTCAGCTGGGAGGAAATACACTTAAATGAAAACTAGTCAAGACAGGACGAGATAAAGATTCATAATGAGGATGTAAAGAACTGTGGCTATTTCGTGAGGTGTAAAGAATATTAAAAATGACTTCAGGCCTTCTTGTTTTGGTAGCAAGCATTGTTCATTCAACCAAGTGATAGTTATTGATAAGTCAGGGACTGTGTATGTCAGGTGTTGTGCCAAGTGCTTGCAATAGTAGCAGGAATAGAAAAGTTAGGGATGAGAAGATAGGGAGTCTACAGTCAGACTTAAAGAGGTTGCAGTTCTGAGATACTTTCCAATGCAATGTCCAACAGGCAGCAGGAAATACCAAACTCATTTGCCTGAAAGAGGAAAGCACTCAGAGAACACCAGGGGGCAGCACGTGCCCAGCAACAAAAGTGAAGCAGGCCTAGCTAGTATCAATTAATATTTTGCATCTGAAACATATTAAAACAAAACATCATTTTCTTAGGCCAGTACTTTTAAAAATTTAGAAGTAATGTTAATTCACTAAATGCTTGTCTAAGCACAAACTTTCTCTTTTTTTGGTTTGTTTTGGTAGAAGGTTAAGTGTGTTAATATTGCTTAGCTTTTACATAACATGATTTATTAAAATAGTGCAAAAATATGCATATGAGTTGGGCAACGGTCTTCCAACTGGACACATATTTCTAACATTATTAAACTACCAGCTGGGCGCGATGGCTTACGCCTTGTAATCCTAACATTTTGGGAGGCCAAGGCGGGTGTATCACCTGAGGTCAGGAATTCGAGACCAGCCTGGCCAACATGAGGAAACCCCATCTCTACTAAAAATACAAAAGTTAGCCGGGCGTGGTGGTGTATGCCTGTAGTCTCAGCTACCTGGGAGGCTGAAGCAAGAGAATACTTGAATTTGGGAGGCAGAGGTTGCAGTGAGCCCAGATCATGCCACTGAACTCCAGCCTGGGTGACAGATCGAGACTCTGCCTCAAAAAAAAAAAAAAAAAAAGGAAGAGGGAAGGAAGGAAGGAAGGAAGGGAGAAAGGAAGGAAGGAAGGAAAAGAAAAATCGTACATTACCATGTTCACAGTTTATAAGCTAAGAGTTACCCATATGGGCAGGGACAAAAATAATGTAACCGAAAATTTTGAGGTTAGATTATTGTTCCTTGAGGTGAATGTTTTGTTACATAATAAGCACTTTATGTTCCTATGTGTTTCATTTAGATTTCTTTCTATGTTTAGCATAGCCCATGTTTCTCTGCCATCTCACCCCACCTTCCCTGACACTTAAGTGCTCTTAATAACCCCTTGCTTTCAGGTTGTTACATCTTTCTCTCACAATTAGTTCTCTACTTTCTCACTTCATGTACTCACAAGTCTCATTATAATACCACAGTGCTCTATTATTAGGGAAGGAATCAGTGAGAAAACTCAACTTTGAACCAACACAGTGAAAGAAGACCCACTTAGAACAGAGACAACACCCCCATGCCTCCAAGCTAAGAGTTTTATAGATGCTTTAGAAAGATGCAATTGGTAATTAATGTGAGACTCACAGTATGTATATGATGGTTTATATGTCTGTGATTTGTGTTTTGATGCATATATTTGTCAATAATAGTTAATTTCAAACTGTGAATTAGTTCTTCTCAATAAGTTGACTTGTTATCTTTATATAATTCCACATCATTGAAATTATTTAGCTATTGATCCATAGGGCATCCATCAAAGTAAATAAAAACAAAAAAAATTTTTAGAAGAAACTTATAAACAATCCATCCATCAAAACAGGTGTCTGTTTCTGGAATTTAGTTGAACTCAAGAAGGTAGAAAAAGAAGAGGTGTCTATAACATAAAGGAAAACTGACAGTAAAAGGGGAAAAGATGAAAGAAAATAATTAGGGAAAACATGATCCTCAAGTGGAAGGACATTTTGTAAAACAACTGTCAATATCACGAAAGACAAAGAAAGTCTGAGGAACAGTTGCAGTACCAGATTAAGGAGACATGACAAGGAAATGTGAGGTACGACCCTGGATTGGATCCTGAAGTGTGAAAAAATTGCTATAAAAATTATTGTGATAATTGAGAAAATTTAAATATGGACTATATATCAGATAAAGTATTATATCAATGTTGCATTTCCTGAATTTGATCCTTGTACTGTGGTTGTAGAAAAGAATATTCTTATTCTTAGGAGACAGAGGTAGAAGTATTTAAATGGAAAGGGGCATGATGTCTGCAACTTATTATCAAATAGTTTCAGAAAAAATGTATACAGAGAGGGACAGGGTGAAAAATCAAACAGAAAATGTTAATGAATGTTGAATCTAGGTGAAGTTTCGAGGTATGTGGAAGTTCTTTGAACTATTCTTATGACTTTTCCATATATTTATTGCTTTTCCATATATTTATATAGAATAAATATATTTATATTTATTCCATAAATATATATAACATATATATTTATATGACTTATAAACCATCATATACATAGTGTTAGTCTCACATTAATTACCAATTGCATCTTTCTAATGCATCTATAAAACTCTTAGCTTGGAGGCATTTATAGGTACTTTAAATTTAAAAGTAATAAGGATAATAATAGTGGTAATAATTCAGAGCCACTTGACCAAGAACTTCACACTAGCTACATTTTTCTGCTTCAAATGAGTCTCCTGTGGTTGGACACCCTTGTCTCATCATCTATGATACCTACAGACATAAGCATGCCAGTGTCTGTGTACAGAGTTTACGTTAAATATCTTTCATTTTAATTGATTTATATATTTATTTAATACATTATTAAATATTGTTTTCACAGAAAAATTATCAGTACAGCATGAAGAACTTCTTTTTTTGAATCATGGAATGTAAGTTACCAACCTTGATATCCCAGAACTGTTGCAAGGCAGGTGAGCTCCACAGTGAGGCTCAGCCCACAAGGGTTCTTGGCTTTGCCCAGGAAGGAATTCACGGGCAAACCGGAAGTAGAAGAAAACAGCTTAATTGAAGCAGCAGTGTTCCCCCTCTGGTGGTGTTACAGCTCCGTGACTGCTCCTGCAGAGCAGGGCAACCCCCTAGGAGAGAGTAGCAGCTCAGGGCAGTTTTGCAGTCATATTTATACTCACTTGTAATTGCATACCGATTAAGGGATTATGCAGAAATTATGGTTTATGCAGAAATTTTTAGGGAAAGAGTAATAAGTTTTGGGCCATTGGGCCACTGCCATGGAAAGGAGTGGTAGCGCTGGGGTGTTGCAGTGGCAATGGTAAATTGACATGACACACTGGTGGGTGTGTCTGATTGGAAAGCTTCTCCCCACCTGCCCAAATCCTGTTTTACCTAGTCCTCAATCTGGTCTGGTGTCTGAGCCCCACCTTTGAAGTTGAGTCATACATCCTACCTCAGAACCGCAGAATACTTTAGTGCACATTTCCTACAAAACCACAATTCAACCACCAAAAATCAGAGAATTAACGTGGATACATAATTGCCATCTAATCCTCAGACCCTGTCTCACGAGTTGTCCCAATAATGCCCTTTATAGCAAATGGATCCACTTTAGAACCATAAGATGGATTTAATTGTAGGTCTGCTCATCCTACTTCACTCTAGAACTGTCTCTTTGACTTTCTTGACTTTTATGACCTTGGCACTTGAGAAGATTACAAGAAGGTTAGTTGGTATAGTGTGCCTCAATGTGAGATTGTCTGTGGTTTCCGCATGATTGGATTTAGGCTGGTGTCTTTGGCAGGAGCGTTACAGAAGTGAAGCTGTGGTCTTCTTATCATCCACTATTGGTAGGACACTATTTTAACATGTCCTCTTACTGGGAATATTTGCTCTGGTCATTTGACTAAATCTAGTGTCTGCCAGACTTCCCCAAGATAAAGTTATTCTTTTATAATAAGCGTTTTGTGGAGGGGTACTTTGAGAATAAATATCCCCTTGCTTATCACATTTACAAATTATTAATAGCAGTATGGATTCATAGTTTTCTATTTTATTCAGTAGGTTATAATTCACTAATATTATTATTTATTTTGAAATGCAAATTGTCCCAGATTTGGCCAGTAGGAGCCCCCTCAAGTTGGTCCTCAGTCCCTTTGACATGTCCTCATCATTCCCTGAGCACTTTCCTTTTTTTGCTGTGTTTTGTTTTCTGAGATGGAGTCTCACTATTGCCCAGACTGGAGTGCAATGGTGTGATCTCAGCTCACTGCAACCTCTACCTCCCGAATTCAAGCGATTCTCTTGCCTCAGCCTCCTGAGTAGCTGGGATTACAGGGACCTCCCCCACTACGCCTGGCTAATTTTTGTATTTTTAGTAGAGATGGTTTCACCATGTTGGCCAGGCTGATCTCGAGCTCCTGACCTTACGTAATCCACCCACCTCCGCCTCCCAAAAAGCTGGGATTATAGACATGAGCCACCACGCCCGGCATCTCTGAGCACTTTTTAGTTTCTGACACAAGAAGTTTCTGTCTCATCTTACACTTTCTCTATCCAAACCCTGAAATAAACCAATTTTATCAGGAAACTGGTTCTTTTTTAGTGGACAATGGTATTGAGATGACCAGATCTGGGTGCTAGTGATACAGGAGGGGGAAGGAAGCTATTTAGGCAGATAGTGAGGGAAAAGAGTCTTTGGCAGAACTTCCTTTTAACAAAAAGCAGCCCAAGAAATCACTTATTTTCTAACAAAGAGCAGCCTGGAAGATCAGGCTGCAAACATAAATAAGGAAGCTGGAAGCTTGCACTGGGAGGATGCCAGCAGCTGCACAGATAGAAAGGGCTACCTGGGGCCAGGCACGTCCACCATGGGGGCTTCTCCTTTTTTTAGCACGTGCGCAGTAAGAAAGAAACAAGCAACATGGAGTAGCTCAGGCTGAGTACCCGCCTGCATAATAAAAGGTTAGGATGAAGGCTGTCAGAGATTCATGCCCTATGCAGATGGCACACCTGGTTCTAACAGGTTTCTGTGCCCTATTTAGATCAGATACCACCTCCCCACTAAGTCATCTATGAAGACCCCTGCATTTCACTTCAGCACGGCAGCCCTTTTTCCGGGACCCCTCTCTGTAGTGGAAGGCTGCTGTCTTTATTTCTCCTATTAAATTTCTGCTCTAAGCCTCACCCTTGGCCTGTCCCTGTCCTTGATTTCCTTGGCTGTAAGACCAAGAACTCTGGGCGTCACCCCAGACAATGAGGCCGCTTCACTAGGAGTCTTGTTCACTGTCTTTGGAGCATCAGTTCACCCAGACCCTGTCAGTGGTCAGAGCCAGGAATATATGTAGATCTATTTATATGTCTTTATCTACCTCTGTGTATATTAAAAATCCACGTGTGGCTCACGCCTGTAATCCCAGCACTTTGGAAGAACGAGGTGGGCAGATCACGAGGTCAGGAGTTTGAGACCAGCCTGACCAACATGGTGTAACCCCATCTCTACTAAAAATACAAAAATTAGCCGGGCGTGGTAGCGGGTGCCTGTAATCCCAGCTACTCGGGAGGCTGAGGCAGGAGAATCGCTTGAAACTGGAAGACGGAGGTTGCAATAAGCCAAGATCATGCCACTGCACTCCAGCCTGGGTGAAAGAGTGAAACTCCACCTAAAAAAAAAAAAAAATTTCCATGTGTTCACTCTTATTCTGCTCATTCCAATCCAAGAGCACTGGGTTCATTTAGTTTTCTCCCCCTCCCTAACAGTAAGAAATCTGTCTCCCGTTACCCTCAGTCTATTTACTTGTTTTATCAATTCCCTAGTATGTCAACACTCTGATTCCTGCCACCACCCACTCCCCCATAAGAATATGTCGTTCCTCGCCACACTTGGGCTCCCATACTCCAGGATTTGGCTGCCATCTCTGCCTCCCTCCATGGACTCCCCTGGATTTTCTTAGGGCTCTGACTCCCCAGGTGGCTAACCTCCTGCACAGATGCCTTCTCACCCAGCCTGGGCTCCAACACTCCCACATCAGGCCACCTGTCTCTGGAGACATTCTTCCCACTCTCCTGAAGTTCTAACACCAGTCGGGACATTATCCATGCATGCACTTCCTCCTCCCAATGCCCAAGAGTGAGAGTTCATTCATCTTCCATCAGACTTGTCTATTTGTTACCGTTATAAAACCGGATGAAAATGATAGGGAAAGTGAAATTTACATGGAGGGAATTCTGCAACTGAAAACATGTCAAGGTATTTACAAGCTTCAATGCGGCAGGCTTGACTTACTGAGTTATCAATATGATAACCCATGAAGCTTTCAATTCTCTGAGCTCCAATCCTATGACGTTTGTTGAAGTATTGGAGGCTTGGTAGACAGCATGGGATTCTGAAGCCAAAAAGACAGAACCTGCTCTTCCTCCCTTCCCAAGATTGTGGAATGATTTATCAGCATCCCAGATAATATCAAGAATTCAGAGAATGTGCCTCAAAGCCTCCTCCATTTTAGCAAAGTCGTCTGCCGATTCTGTTTTTGTTCTTAAACAAGTCTTCAGATGTGTCATATCTTCTCTTATCACTGAATGGCTCATGTATTGAGCAATTCTCTGCCCAGTATTTACTTGAATGATTTGGGTCACCCTGACACGACGATGATGGCATGCTGCATTTGTCCCTCCTCTTTTCTCTGACTTTCAAGAATCTGTAGGCAATTTAAATGGTGTGGAGGATGCCATTGACATGGTGCCTTTCTGGCCTCCACTCTCAGCTCTTGATGCCCATCTCTACTTTCAGCTTTTCACCAGAGGCAGCATTGTATGCAGGAAAGAAGGTGGATTTTGGAGGCAGTCAGATATAGTTCGAAATCTGTTGAAGTGAAGCTTCGTTAACTTATCTGTAGAATACTGTCAAAATTTATACGCATTTTGCTAAATTTCTGTGAGGATTTGGGATAACATCAATATAATGGGGAACATAATTTGACCATTTTGTATGTGCTTTTTTTCTTTTTTACTTCCCGCTTTCCGAGTACATGGCCTTGATTCTAGTACATTCAAGGCACACATCAGCCTGAGAAAGGGGGATGATTTCTATAAAAGGAACGCAAAACAAAATTAACAAACAACAGTGCAACAGATAATATTCAATTTCTGTCATTGAAACTATGATTTGTGTTCTATCAAAAAGATACAGGCACTACCATGTTCATCACAGCACTATTCACAATAGCAAAGACATGGAATCAACCCAGGTGTCCATCAACGGTGGACTAGACAAAGAAAATGTGGTACATATACACCATGGAATACTATGCAGCCTTAAAAAAGAATGAAATCATGTCCTTTGCACCAGCATGGATGCAGGGGGAAGCCATTATCCTAAGGGAATGAATCAACACAGAAAACCAAATACTGCATGTTCTCACTTATAAGTGGGAGCTCACGCTTGTAATCCCAGCACTTTGGGAGGCTGAGGTGGGCAGATCACCTGAGGTCAGGAGTTCGAGACCAGCCTGGCCAACATGGTGAAACCCCGTCTCTTCTAAAAGTACAAAAAACAAATTAGCCAGGTGTGGTGGCACATGCCTGTAGTCCCAGCTACTCAGGAGGCTGAGACATGAGAATCACTTGAACCCAGGAGGTGGAGGTTGCAGTGAGCAGAGATCACACCACTGCACTCCCTCCTGGCAATAGGCAACAGAGTGATACTCGGTCTCAAAAAATAAATAAATAAAGTAAGTGCAAGCTAAGCATTGGGTCCTTATGGACATAAAGATGGCAACAATAGACACTGGGGATGATTAAAGGAGGCAGGGTTAAAAAACTACCAGTTGGGTACTATACTCAGTACCTGAGTGACAGGATGAATCTCACCCCAAACCTCAGCATCATACAATATACCCAGGTAACAAACCTGCACATGTACCCCATGAATCTTAAATAACAATTGAAAAATTTAAAAAATTAAACCCCTATGGTTTAGTTGAAAAAGGCAAAACATTTAGAAGTTTAAAAACATAAGAAGTGTACTTTTAAATGGAGCAAAACAAAAGCCTATTGGGCGAGGCTTTTGCCCTCAAAAATGATTAGCTGAATTCATTTTTTTTTTTTCGTTAGCATTGTAGGTTAAACTGTAGAGTTTTATGTAAGGCACAAACAGCAGAAAGAAGAGGAAAGCAACTTGCCCTTTTCCAGTCCTGAAACAAAAATGTAAAGGAATAGAGGGTGAGAAGGGAGAATTAGATGGAAGGAGAGCCAAGCCCAGTTCTTCCCTGCAAAGTGTATTGTACATGCTGAGTTCATGCACTCTTGTCTTGTTGCTTATTGAGGTCCCAGGAAGGAGGATACCTCCCAAGCAGCCTCATACCAAACAGAACATCGTCCATCATGGTCAGGCAGAGAAGTGCCTGGAGTTGAGCTCCTCAGCTCCTCTTCCTTTCTACAAGGTAAGGACACCGAGTCCAGGGCCTGCAGGGCTGCTCAGATAAGGCAAAGTGATCCACAGCAAAGGTTGAGGATACATCATCTGGCCAGGTGACCACATGGAAGAGAAGGCAAGTTCAGGAGTCAACAGGCAGTGAGACAGGAGGAGACTCCTGGTCAGCTTGTGGAGGTGGCTGGCGCAGGCCAGAGCGTTGCCCAGAAAAATGGCTCATGCTTTCATGAGCCCAAAACAGCAGGGTAGGAAGCTGTCGATCAAGGAACATCAACCTGGCGGCCAGCAGATGTTGCCAGATCACACCCCAAATCCAGCACGAGATCAGGGTCCCCCTTTACCCCAAACCCAAAAGGCTGCGTGGTCTCCTCTCAGCGATTTCTATGCCAACTGCACTATCTTCGAGAGCAGGCAGGGAGAGAGGGGGTGTTTGGAGAGACCCCTTTGCTCTTAGCTTATTTCTTCATTCTCTTACAATTTTTATCTAAATTAGATTTTTTAAATCCGAAAGTATTATTAGATTTTCTTAGGTTGGGCTGTTTAAACCACAATAAAGATTTAAGTTTTGCTTCATCCCCCAGAGAGTGGGGGAAAGGTACATCTAAGAAAGGTCTTACAGTCTATGAAGACTAAAGCTGTTCGTACCTGACTTGTTCCCACGACACTTTTAGGTGCAACTCAGACCCAATGACTTCCACCAAAATAAACAGCCAAGAAACTGAAAACAGGGCTTGAACACAGCCAAGTCATGTTCCAAGAATGGTTATTAACATCCCATCTGTCCCTGGATCTCTCAGCCAACTGTGAGAATGCCACTAGTGGCCAAGGATAGGAGACCAGGGAGGGCCAGTGACTTCCATTTACTTCTTTATTGATCGTACCCAGTGAATTCACCTCTTTTCCATTTTTAAGGACCTGATGTTAAGAGCCTTGAATTTCATGAAAACAAGAGAAAGTATTAGGGAAGTTTTGCATGTGCTAATCTAAGACTTTCTGCTACTCTGGCCATGGTAGGACAGCGATATCAGCCATTTCTCATTCCCATGTGTCCCAGAAGATGACAACAGGGAAAAGCCTATATACCACATCTGAGTAGAGACTTAGGTTTTTATTCTTTTTTGTTTATGCATTTATTTTTATTTTATTTATTTATTTTTTTTGGGAGGGTCTTATTCTGTCTCCCAGGCTGGAGTGAAGTGGTAGAGTCTGGCTCATTACAACCTCCGCCTCCCAGGCTCAAACGATCCTCCCACCCTAGCCTCCTGAGTATCTGGGACTGCCAGCACATGCCACCATACCCAGCTTATTTAAAAAAAAAAATTTTATAGAGATGGGGTTTCACCACGTGGCCAGGCTGGTCTCAAACTCCTGGACTCAAGCAATCCACCGGCCTCGGCCTCCTGAATTATGGGGATTACAGGTGTGAGCCACTGCGCCTGGTCTAGACTTACATTTTTAAAAGAGCCTTGAGCTCAAGTGAATTTTAAAGACTTGGATTAAAGGAAGAAAACAAATCACAAGGCAAAACAGGAGAGGAAAGTGCACCACCTGGAACTGTATCATGAAACATCAGTGATTCAGCCTGGGAAGCTGCCCTGCCAAAACAGTGTTTTCAATGTGCTTGGAACATAATTTGTGTTTAATTTTAAATGAAACTGATTGGAAGTATATCTATATTTTATTTACCAACAAGGCCAAATGACTCACTAGTGTGAGCTGTGTGTCTGCCCAAGCTTTTCATGTGCCAAAGTCTGTATAAAAAGATTCCTAATTCGGAAGTGACAATGGGAATTTTCTGACTGGCAGCTCTCATGTTGGTTAATTAGATGGTATTAAGAAGAAAAAGGTTGGCCACGTTATCTTGAAGAAAGTATTATTAGAGATGGCAGTAGATCCTAAAACATTTAATACCCTGTGTTCTAGTCTCTAACGTGCCATCTGGAGTAGTTACTTAGGGAAAATTACAATAAATTGATAGAAATATTAAAAAATTGCCTCAACTAACAAAAATAAAAGCTCTCTTGAGGAAAAATAGCATTTTAAGTGTAATTTGTAAATCATGATTTGACAGATGACAAATATAGATTTTAAAGTCCCACAAGACTTGTGTCTCTCATTAGAATCACCACCATATATGTACTATTAAAACTCAAGGGCCGGGAGTCTTGGCTCACGCCTGTAATCCCAACACTTTGGGAGGCTGAGGCAGGTGGATCACCTGAGGTAAGGAGTTCGAGACCAGCTGGGCCAACATAGTGAAACCCTGTCTCTACTAAAAATACAAAAATTAGCTGGATGTGGTGGCACATACCTGTAATTCCAGCTACTTGGGAGGCTGAGGCAGGACAATTGCTTGAACCCAGGAGGCAGAGGTTGTGGTGAGCCAAGATTGCACCATTGCACTCCAGCCTGGGCAACAAGAGCAAGACTTTGTCAAAAAAAAGTCAAGTAACTTCTCCAAGACCCATTTAAAACACACACAACCTCTTAGAATGGCCCAAATCGAGAACACTGACAACACCAAATGCTGGTGAGGAAGTGGAGCACCAAGAAGTCTCTTTGCTGGTGGGAATGCAACATGGTTCAGACCCTTTGGAAGACAATTTGGAGACTTCTTACAAAACTAAACATACTCATCATATGATCCAGCAATTATGCACCTTGGTATTTACCCTAAGGAGTTGAAAAGTTGTGTTCACACAAAACCTGCACACAGATATTTATAGCAGCTTTATTCCTAATTACCAAAATGACGAAGCAGGCAAAATGTCCTTCAGTGGGTGAATGGATACGTAAACTGTGATACATCCAGACAATTTAATATTATTCAGTGCTAAAAAGAAATGAGTGATCAAGCCATGAAAAGAGATGGAGGAAACTTGCATGCCTATTACTAAGTAAAAGCAACCAATATGTAAAGGCTGTGTACTGTATAATTCCGACTACATGACATTCTGGACAAGGCAAAACTAGAGACAGGAAAAAGATCAGTGGTGTGGTTACCAGGGCAAGGCGGGAGGGAGGGATGAACAGGCTGAGCACATTTTTAGGACAGTAAAACTATTCTGTAGGATACTATAATGACAGTTACATGTCACAATCCATAGAATGAACACTACCAACGGTGAACCATAATGTAAACTATGGACTTCAGGTGATAATGCTGGGTCAATGTAGATTCATCAGTTGTAACAATTGTACTACTCTTGTGGGGGATGCCAATGCAAGGAGAGGTTATGTGGGTCCTAGGGCTGGGAGTCTACAGTTTATTTCCGTACCTTTCCCTCTGTTTTGCTATAAGCCTAAAACTGCCCCCAACAAATTGTCTTAAAAAATAGCTATCAACTCACAAATCTCATACTTATTTTTCTTTATTTTCTGGGTTAAACAAAGAAGGAATATTCTGATGAATTACTTACTTTGTTTTTAAAGTCCCAGATAAAGAAAATTATATTATGACAACCTTGTTTCAAAAAGCTTCTCATGCTCTCTACCAATTAGATTAGGATAAGCAGAAAGACTGAAAGACTTAAGACTTCGTTCTCAGAAATAATAAACAACGGTGAACACACCTGCTATTTACTTACTTCTTGCCAGGTGCTACAAAACACCTGATGGAAAATGAGGGAAAAGTGCTGGTCTCACAAAGGTCATTTCAGCTTTAACTGGGCCCACTGGCAAGTAAACACCAGCAGAATCTTTTTGGACCAAGGACAGCAATATGGTAACTTTACAGTGAAAGCTTTCCATTTTTTCCTTCAGAAATGTCTTTTTTTTTTTTTTAATAAGTGGGGCAAAATGGAGGTTAGGAGATAAAACTCTCTTGTGACATGATTCATTTCTGGTTTTGCTAACATAATTGCTCATCCTTTTCTGTTTGAGAAAAAGCATTTTATCATTCTGAAGCCTAGAGCATGCTTGGAAAAGAGGAATAGTTCTAACCTCAGACTCATAATTTCAAAGCATAGATCCTGTAATCATATCTAGTTATGTTTTGAAATTCAGTTCTCTTATGAGTAAATAAATAGGATTTGGAATGTTTTGTTGACAAAAAAATTGTAAGACAGGATGAAAGCGTCTTTTAAATTAATGATCATGTGATAGCACACTGCAAAGAAAAAAGCCCAGATAAAACACAAGAAATAAAGACAAATGGAATAATTTTGGCATAGCCAAATTACCTGCTACAAAGAGGAGTAGCTATGCTTTAGGTGGAAAATAAATGAGGCACATTCTGTCCAAAACAAAACTTTTTGAAGGGAATATATTTCATTGAAGTTTTTAAAGTGCGGCTGAAGCTATTATCTAATTTTATGGATCCATTAAAAAATGCCTACGAGAGAACCCTGTGGACTCCCTTGCCTTTTCTGTATCATATTTAGGATCATATATCATTCCTTCTGAAGGGGGGAAAACACCCATATCTAGCTGGTACAGGATAATCCCTCGATTAACCAGATAATTAAGCAGCTTCGAGCTGGATTCCGTAGTGCCAGTGACATAGCCCCTGGTGTTTACCCTAACACACCTCCTGGACTCCATTACATCAGTCATATGCAGAGTCCCCAGGCCTTCCCACTCCCATCTGTGGGTAACTCAATCACTGACCTCTGTGTCACAAATGTTACTCCATGGTCAAAAGCACTCCATAGTTAGAGCGGGTTCTTTTTAGGGCATGGAATACCATTTCATGCAAAATGTACTTTGATATCTTCAAAGATTAAATGCTGTTTTATCACTGATTTCAAAGTTTGAAGACGTTTAAGAGCGCTTATGATCTGGTCTTATCATCTCTTTCCAGCTTTTCTACAACTCCCTCTCCCATCATCCCACACTGTTACACAGCTGGAATACTAGGGCGTATTTTTTTTCTTGTTTGTGTGTTTGCTTAATGCTTCCACATAATTTGTTTCATTTGCAAAAATCTGCTTCTCCTCTAATTCTGACTATTTATGTCTCATCCACCCTTCCTCCAAGCAGCATTTAAATGGCATTTCCTCTGTGAAGTCTTCCCTGGATCTCTGTCAACTCCTGGCTAGACATAATCTCTTCTTTCCTTTTGCATTCTCATAGCAGTTAGCTAGTACTTCTCTTATAGACAGATGATCATATTTCACATAGTTCACATTTGTTATTCAAATGCAACTCTTATTTTCTCTAATAATAATAACAACAATAATAGCATCTACCACTGTTTTGAGGGCTCACTATTGGGCCAGCACTACCTAGCTGGTGCTTTATTCCTCACAGTAACTCTATCAAGCAAATATTACAATATCTGTTTTACAGATGCACAAACTGAGGCTCAGAGAGCTTAAAGCAGTGTCCAAGTCCACAGAGCCACCATATGCTGGGATTCAGTAAGTCCCCAGTCCAACTCTAGAGCCTATTATCTCAGCCACTGCTATATTGCTAGATCCTGAAGTTCTTTAAAGGAAAAGGGAGGGAACTCACATTTACCAAACACCTAATCTCTGTATGGCACTGCAGCAGGAACTTTCATGCATATTATCTGATTTATCTGTGAGTCAGATGGTATAATCCACATTTTGCAATTGAGAAAACCAAGCTTCACCATAAATACATATGTTTTAAGGGGAGCTGACTGGATTAAGATATTTGTGGTGCATATAACTGATGAAAGATTGATAATCAGAATATATAAACATGTCCTACAAGTTAATGAGGAAAATAATAACTACCCTATAGGGAAATGGGCAAAGGAAGTGAACAGGCAATTCATCAAAGAAGGAGGCAGAATGAGCCAAAATCTATGAAATGGTGCTTAGCTTTACTAGAATTTAGGAGAATACAAATTTAAACGAGTTACAATTTCATACTCATCAAATTGACAAAAATTAAACTATCTAATGGTCCCCAAATGTTAAGATAATGAGAATTTTCATACACTGGAAGTGGGAATAAAAATTGATACAGCCATTTTAGAGAGCAATTTCACTTCTACATATGGTAGAAGTGAAACTGGAGGTTTGAATTGTCCCAAGATAAGTACAAGTGTGTTCACTCCACTATTGTTTAGAAAATATAAAACTATGATATTATAATATAATGGAATATGTTACTAAGAAAAAAGAATAATCTATATGCATCAAAAATAGATAAATCTTGAAAGCATAATGAGATGACACAACTAGAGGGCACTTTCTGTGAATCAGAAAGTGAGCTGTCACCAGAAATCAAATCTGCTGGTGGTGTGATCTCGGACTTTCCAGGCTCCAGAACTATGAGAAATAAATTTCTGTTGTTAATTTTTTTAAGTTGTGAAAGTGTTGACCAGCCTGGCCAACACAGCAAAACCCTGCGAAAAATACAAAAAAATAGCCAGGCGTGGTGGCACATGCCTGTAATCCCAGTTACTCCAGAGGCTGAGGCATGAGAATTGCGTGAACCCAAGAGGTGGAGGTTGCAGTGAACCGAGATGGCGCCACTGCACTCCAGTCTGGGCAACGGAGGGCCACTTTGTCTCAAAAACAAAAACAAAAAACCCACCACAAGCAACAACAAAAACCCACTTATGGAAACAGAAGAGGAAGAGGAAAAAGAAGAGGAGGAGAAAACAGGGAGGAGCCAGTCTTGAAGACATCATCACTCTGTATTTATACCTGATTCTAAGAGTCTCAGAGAAACATCCTGATTATTTTGGGGCCTATTTTTAAAACAAATGAACTCATGGATTTTTGTCTGTTCCTCATGCCCAATTAACAAAATGCATCTGTGTTATGTTTTCATTTGATGAAACAGGAGATGAGTTCCTCTGGCTCCCAACTGTTGATGTTTGTAAGTGGATGGCATCTGGCTTATTCTCACCATTGCCATCTTAGAGCTACTGCAAGTCCAAGAACCTGGTGCCCAGAATTATTAAGCAAATTTTTGATGCACATTCCTTCAAAAAGAAAATCTACTCCACCTCCCGTCACTTGACTAAGTGACAGAAATTGATGGTATCAGGAAAATATCTAGTGAAATGCAGCTTAAGTCTATGGCCTAAACTACAAAAATGCACTGACTTTATATTAGGAGTTAGCAAAGCACAACAAGTTTTAACAAGATCTGAACAGACTGGAGGTTTGAATTGTATAAACATATTTTGGTGCCAAAAGAAAACATTGTAGAGTGGTGTGAGCACCTCAAAGAATAGACGGTTCTCCAGGAAAGGAGAACCTAGTGCCTCTCCTGAAGGGTAGGGTTGGGGAAGGGTTTAATACCTGGTTTAACATTTTCAAACTCTCTCTTCCTTGATCCTTTACTTATTTTAAATTGGTTTGCCATTTTGTTTGCATTTGATTTAAATTTATGTTTGTTTGTTCTACCTTTTTCAGTAAAATCCAGTACAAATAAACATAGAGAAAAATTGGAAGGCGCTTCTGGAAAGTACTTATTTCAACCTTCTCTCAGCCCATCCCTGTGAAGTTTCAGGGGATTAAAGTCTTCCATCTAGCCAAGAACAGGACCATCAAAAATTATACTATGTAAGTCTCTCTACTGATTTCTGTATGATATAGACTTAATTTGAACAAGGACTGTATTAATCGAAAAAAGAAGTTGCAATAGTGCATTCTGGTGGCAGGGAAAAGACTATATGTGGAAGCTGCAATCTGATCTGATCTGCTCAAAGTTAGTGACAGTTAAAGGGATTGTACATTGACTGTGTATCTATGAGCCTCAGTGCTTTGCCCAAAATGGCAGAGATACTTCCTCTTCTCATATTCCCATGTTTGCTGAATTATTAACCTAATACCACTGTATGTTGTCTATTACTCTGTAAAAAAAATTACCTCAAAATTTAGCAGTAGAAAACCACAGACCTTTATTACACGTAGCTTCAAAGGGTCAGGAACCCAGGTGTAGCTTAACTGAGTGGCTCTGGCTCAAGGACTCTCATGAGGCTGTCATCAAGGTTTAATCCACGGCTGCAGTCTCATCTGATGACTTGACTGGGTATGTAGGTTCTGCTTTCAAGATGGCACACTCACATGGCTGTTGGAAGAAAGCTTTAGCTCCTTGCTGACAGGTGGCAGAAAGCCTCAGTTCCTTGCTCCATTAGGCACTCTATAGGTTGTTTGAGTGTCTTCATGATATGATAGCTGGCTTCCCACAGAGGGAGTGAACTGAGGGAGAAAGCAAGGCTGAACCACAATATCTTTTATAATCTAACCTAAGGAGTCACATGGCATCACTTCTGCAGTGTTCCACTGATCATCCAGACCAATCCTGATATCGTCTGGGAGGGTATTATCCGGAGTGTGACAGACAGGAGGCAGAGATCACTGCAAGCCATCTTAAAGGTAGGCTGCCACAACTACCCCTCCAGGTAATGAACTATTAATATTTGCTTTAAAACTCTGAATTCCTGTTTCAAGTAACCTCTTTTCCCTAGTGCATTCAAGTTTATATTACCCTTGGGAATTAAAAAAATTGAAAATGTATAAATATTAGTGCTGGACTTTGTGTTGCCCCTCCAGAAGTATGTTCAAAAGGAGAGTTTCTTTTGGAGGGCAGGGGAAATAGTCTGGAATCAGATTGTGATGATACTTGCATAACATTATGAATATATAATACTAAAACCATTGAACTGTGCACTTTAAAATGCTTAAAATAAGTTATGTGAATTTTATCTCAAAAAAATGACTTAAAAAGAGAGGGCATGAATAGTATTATTATCAAATTGGCTAGTTTAGAAAGACTTAGGGTAGCTTTTAGCTCTTTCTGCTCTATTTGTTTTGTCAGCTCAAAATTTTAAGTATGATTAACAAGACACTATTAGGTCCTGGGAAAATGGATTCATGGAAATAAAGCTCATGATAGGTTGGAATGTGCTGGTGCAGTGTAATGACAAGGGTTTTCAGAGCACGTTGGCATACATTCTTGTGATCTGACTCCCATGATCCTTCCACTAAAACAATAATTATGGCATATTTTATTCTGGCCTAACAAGTGTTGAAAATGTTAGTAATGGACCTAGGAATTGTTTGAGCAGTTCTCCCAAATGCTTTTTTTTCGGGGCATTTTTCAGAATTTGTGATTTCACTTGGCAATTGTTTTGCATTATGTTGTAGTGTGTTGTCAGTTATTCGGAGAGGCACCACAGTTTTTTGTCTTACATTTAATACTATTTATGGCTATGAGACCTGAGTCTGCCAAAGCTTCTTGAGCAGTTTTAGTTGCAATGTTAGCATCATCCTTATAAGTAAATAGGAAAACAAAGTCAATATCAACTAGCACTGATTGTCTCCATATACAAGAAGTCATGTATATTGCATCATTTAATATTAAGCAATTGTCCTGAATAGTTGTTAGTCTTGCCATTGAGCTTCAGATTGACCTTTCCCAGAGGTCAAATAACCAGTTAAAAATATATCACCAAAACTACAATGCTCAAATACAAGATATCTATCCACTTTGAAGCAATTCAATATATCATAATCAAATTGAACTGCAATTAATAATATTGAATTCATTCAACTAGATATGTACAAAGATTATATGTCAGCTGGAACTCTCCAAGAAGCCATTGTAGGATAAGCTGAAATGGCACAACTACTTAGAGGAAGGAGAGAAATAAACAAACAATTTTAGGTGCCCTAAACCACATTTCAAAATCATTTAGCTTAGTAAGAGGAGCTCTTTGAAACAACAACTTATAGATAGATTACTTTGGAATATTGCTAACCAGAAAACATCAATTGTGGAGAATCACCTTACAGGAATACTAACATTTCATAGTAAATAGTTAAAAAAAAGATTTAATCTTGAAAAGTAACCAGGGGAATTGTAAATATAAGCTTATTTTATCTTATATTTAATAAAATATTGGTTTTCATTGCATCTATACATTAATTCTTTAAAATGAACAAACAATAAAGGAAATGTTTATGTATAAAGTTTTGGGGTGCATTGTCTTTCTAAAAATGTAGGTTGGCCCTTTTACACACCTTTCCTTTATGTGCCTCATTGATGCAGTGTGATGGTAAAGAGGATTATTTCACTAAAACATTCTAGGATTTGACCTGTTTCCCAGGGGCCATTCTGAATTCTCTGATACTGAAATCACATCATGCAATCATTGGCTCTCTCTTCCTCAGTTGTAAACTGCTGTTACTTTGTCAGGTCCTCATTATCAACAGATATGTGTATGATTTGAGCAGTTTCCCGAAATCTGTTTTTTCAAGTCAACTTTTGCATGATTGCTGATTTCACTTGTCAATTGTTTTCCATTATGCGGCATTGTGATAACAATTTTATTTCCAAAATCTAAAAAGAAAATCAGTGACAATCTCCCTAAGTGGACAGACAGTTCATTCGTGAGGGCTTTTGTTCAGTTGACATTTGCTTCCCTCTACAACCTTGTAACTCAAATAATAAATAGTGTGATATTGAGGCCATCCTCTTGGTAAAAGATGATGTGGCTTCCTGGCTTCTCACAACCCCAGTGGTATCCACCTCGACCATGGTACCCACCTGTTTTTAAGAGAATTATTCCTTACCACCCCCATTCCATTGCTGATGTGGTTTATAAAACAGCTACCTTACCTTTCTGGCCTCAATTATTTGTTTACCTGCAGAGACCTTTCTCAGCATGGCCTGTCATAATATCGTATCTTCCCAGCCGTTTTGATTTTTGCAGGGAAGTGGCCTTATATCCAAGGTCATGACAATCAAAATTTCCCTTACAGATTGTTTTTAGAAAAGAGCATGAAAGGGGATCCCTTTCCTCTCAGAGTTGATGAGCTGTCACCCATTGTGTCTGCTGCAGCTTGGAGAAAGGAGAGGTGAAGTAAGAGACAAGCTATCATGCTGAGCAAAGCAGAGGCAGTAAATGAAGAGGAAAGTGGACGACATTTGAGTCCCCTGTGCTAATCATTACCAAGGCCACCTGCACTCTGATACGGAAGTGCTGAGAAGGGAAGAGCATGGTCCCTCTGAATAATATGGAAAGGGGAAAGGGAAGTGCTGGGTAGAGGAGGGCATGGTCCCTGGCTAGGGCTCCACCCCCACAGACCTAGGTGAGGACAGGCACTCCTGCCTTCCTGCCCAAATGTTGCATTTCCCAAGACGACCCTGGCCTGCCACGCCCCCACCCTAGGCCTATGAAAACCCCAGACCCTAGCAAGGCAGAGACACAGGTGGCCAGACATGGAGAGAAGCACATCAGCAGAAGAAAAGGCAAGCGGCAGGCAGGCAGAAGAGCACACTAACTGACTGCGGCATGCCCGCAGGCCACTGGCTGGTGGGACGAGGCAGAGTTTGGCCAGGGCAGTCAGACAGCTGGGGTGCCCAGTGGCCCAACTCCAAGGGAAAACCATCTCCCTCATAGTTCCCCATTGGCAGACAGCTATTTCCACTCAAAACTTTGCACTCATTCTCCAACCCCGCTAGTGATCCAGTTCTTCAGTAGACCAAGGCAAGAACCGGGAATACAAAAAGCCCTCTGTCCTTGCAAGGAGGTAGAGGGTCTAATTGAGCTGGTTAACAAAAGCCGCCTATACATGCAAACTCAGAGCACCCTGTAACACATGCCCACTGGGGCTTCAGAAGCTGCAAACATTCACCCCTAGAGAGTGCGGGAGGTAGTCAGAGCCCCACAGCCTGCCTGTCTGTATGCTTCCCAAGAGGTGTGAGCAGCGGGGCACTGAAGAAGCGAGCCACTCCCCTTGTCTCATGCCCTGCGAGAGGGACAAGGTAACTTTTCCCGTTTCAACTCCATCCAATAAATTTCGCTCCTTGTCTCCCCCTACTCAATCTAGTGTGAGTTGAATTCTGTCTTGTAATCTAAAATTAATTATGGGTCCAAGTGTTAAGGCCCATTGGTTGCATTGCAGTCAACAGAATAAACAGCAGAATAAGGGAAACTCCGAACTTCACTGTAGTGTCTTCTGGGATCCAGTATCACTAGTATCACTAATAATAATAAAAAAGCCACCAGGAATGATAAAGAGGACGTGCCTGGGAGTTAGGAATTTGAGTTTCTAGATCCAGTTAACTCTTCTACTAACTCACTTGGGCTCATCAGAAGGTCACTTTTTCCCTCTAAGGTTCACTTTCTTCATATGTAAAATTAAGCCAATGTTCTCTTCTTACCTTATTAAAGATCAATGCACCTCAAAGTGTCATGAACACGATTCTAATACGTGCTGCAATGATTAAATGCCGACTCAATAATTTGAACTGATTGTAACCTAAGGGATTATTTTTTCAAGCCACATCATTATACTGATCAGGCCATCGGAGACACAAAAACCACCCTTCCCATTTACCAAATTCTCCCTTATCATTCTGCGATCGACCACTCGCTTCGGCAGCACGTATATCATTCTATGATCCAGACAAAGAAGGAAGTGAGGAAAGATTCACAGTAAATGGGGGTGGGGAAGCATGCAACTTTCAGACAGGTCCTGATCATCTCATCTCATCTGTGCCTCTGCCCACTGCTTTTTGTTTTCCTCTCTCTTACCAAGTGCTATGGTCTCAACATGTCCCCTAAAATTCATGTGTTGGAAATTTAATCCCCAATGCAAGAGTTCTGGGAGGTGGGGGGTTTTGGGAGGTGTTTAGATCATAAGAGCTCCATCCTCATGAAAAGATTAATGCCATTAAAAAAAAAAAAGCTTGATGGAGGGAAAAACTTGACCCCCTTTTGCCCTCCTGTTCCTCCTGCCATGTGAAGACCCAGCATTTCTCCCTCGGGAGGATGCAGCATCAGGCTGCCATCTTTGAAGCAGAGACCGCACCCTCATCAGACATGGAATCTACTGGCACCTTGATTTTGGACTTCCCAGATTCCAGAACTGTGTAAGAGAATAAATCTCTACTCTTTATAAATTACCCAACCTCAGGTATTTTGCTATAGCAGCCCAAACAGACTAAGACATTACGTCCCGAGCAGAATTGTGGGTATGAGATGAAAGCATGACTCCACTTGTACATGTTGGTCAAAACTGGAGGGTCAGCACAGCAGATCTGCTCAGTCCTCCCGAGGCCTGGTTAGTATTTTCAGTCTCTTGAAGACCTCTCAGGTGCCTCTTACAGGCTCTGTTTTTCAGGTTTTCTATGGTGACTGGTTAAAATAAGGGAGGCACTGACTCTTGAGATTGGAAGTCTCTACCATAAGTTAGATTAAATGCTTTTGTTGTTTTTGTTTTGTATTAATATCTTCTATTTGCCGGAATCCTAAAGTATCAGGCTGCGTGTTGTGGCTCATGCCTATAATCCCAACACTCTAGGATGCCGAGGTTGGCAGATTGCTTGAGTCCAGGAGTTCAAGACCAGCCTGGGCAACATGGTGAAACCCCATCTCTACTAAAAATACAAAAATGTTAGCTGGGTATGGTAGCACATGCCTGTAGTCCCAGTTGCTTGGGAGGCTGAAGTGGGAGAGTCACCTGAGCCTGGGAGGTCGAGGCTGCAGTGAGGCTAGACTGAGCCACTGCACTCCAGCCTGGGCAAGCAGAGTGAAACTCTGTCTCAAAAAAAAAAAAGTAAATAAAAATAAAAGATCTTAGGTAGAATCATAAATTAAGCAGCAATAATAAAATGTTCATTAATCAAACAGATGTTAGTCAAATGTAGTAAAATAGGAAACAACCAGTTTTGAGTATTTATTATTGTTTAAAAATTATTTTATTTAATGGTAAGTTTACATAACTTAATTTTCAGTTATGGCTATTTTTAACAATTAGATTGCAAAAACTAGGCTCTCATGAGGCACTGCAAGCCTGTATAGGCACACGACTATTTATGACCCAGATATTACACTTCTAGGTATATATCCACAGAAATAGGTACATGTGCTCTCAAAAGACGTGCACAACAATTTTTATTGCAGCATTTTCCATTATGGTCAAATATTAGAAAGAATCTAAAGGCCCATTAGTGGTAGAATGGAAAAATAAATTGTTACATTTTCATAGCACAGAATATGAGTCAGCAATAAAATTGAACAAATGACTGCTTCAGCACACTCAAGGAACAGAATATTGAGCCAGGTACCAAAGAGTATGTACTGTCCGATTCCATTTACGGAAGTTTGGAAAAGCGGCAAATTAATCTACAGTGATAGAAGTCAGAAAATGAGCTTGTTATGTTCTGGAGTGGGGTAGGGGAGGGGAGCGACTGCAAGGTGCCTTATAGGAGTGCTGGCAAAATCCTATTTCCTGTTCTAGTTGTGGTTTCATGAGTGAGTGTCTGCATAAAATTTCATGGAGCTGTACGCTTAATGTTGGCACGTGTCTATGTTATGCTTCATAAGAAAGTTTATATTTAAAAAAATCACTTCGGGAGTTATCGTTCTTTGTTCTCACTTCCCATCCTGCCCTCCACCCCCAACTAGAGAATGTAATGTGATATCCGGTCCTGCAAAAAAATACACTGATTTTAAGAAAATTTTTGGGAAAAGTGAAGATGAGAGGCTGCTTATGGTAGAATCCCTGGATGAAAGGGAAAACGTGGCCTGGCCCTTATGTGGAAACCTCTTTCCCAGAGGGTGAAAAATGCTTCGTTATAATGACCTACTCTCTAAGAGAAATGCCTAAGTAAGATCATATTAAATTAAAGTTTAGGGAAGATAACAGAAACCACCAAGAAAAGTCAGGGGATGCAGTTTTTACTGATGTTCCGGGAAGGCCAGAGAGCATGGTAAAACAGTGTGGGATTATCGTACCATAAGGGAGAGGAGGCTGCTTCAACAAATGTGCTCAAACGCTGTCGTCTTCTTCTGTAGTACACTCTGATTTTTCAGGGTCGGTGATTCTGCCCTTCGAGGCTTCGTCTGATTTTAATGTACTGTATTATGAAAGCATTCTTCCCTGTCTGAGGTTTTCTTGAATACGTAAACGTATTCTCCAGTGTTTTGGCTTTGTTACTCATTGTGCTGAGAACAAAGTCACACTCCAGTCATTAAAATGATACAGGACATTCTGAAATGGTAAAGAAATCAATCAGCCAACTTCATTTTAAATAGTGGAAGATTGCACAGGAAATTCTAGAAGGTCAGAGTTAAAAGGCATTTAAGTCAAGTGATTAGTTGAAGTACAAATAGAACACAGTATTTGGAAGCCTGCCTTGTTTTTCCAGTGTTCATTAAAGAGGAATCATATGATCAGTATTCATCCTCAACTCCACTCTTCTCAATATTTTAACTATCAAGAATCCCTGTTTAAAATCTCAATCTCCCTTTATCCCCATGCTTTTTAAGATTTTGCATATCAAAAAAAATTGCACGTTATAAGTAACTTATTTTTATTTATTTGGATTGATACATGATTGCCAAAGAGAACATTTACCCAACGTGACATAACCAGTATTACTATTGATAAACAATGTAGTAAATTCTATCCTAAGGAAAAGGATGAACATTTGAGTTACCCTGCACTAAGTAAATGAAAATATGATATGGGGAACTTCTGCAAAACTGAACTAGCCTGCAAATTCCCATTACTATCACCAGTTCTTCTAAAGATGAAGTCACTTGTTTATGAAACATGGCCCTACTATTCCCTTATTATCATGTTAAAGGCACATACAACTGAAGCTGAGTAATTTTAGATTAATTAATATGTAGTTGGTCTTTTTTTTTGGAAAAAGTCTTCTGCTGGCATTCTTCAGTCTTTTTCTCCAAGTTGAAACTCTATTAAAGAATGATTATTGAAGCAATATGGACATTTTCCCATTACCGGATGCTTCAGATTCAATTTGAGAATTGGCTGCCCTGACAAGGACTTTCCTCATCATCTAACATCACTTAGTAGAGAGTGCAAGGGCAGCAATATAAACAAAATTGTGTCCTTGTCTAGTAGAGAGATGAATGAGGTAGAGGTCAAAATCATTGTCTAAAGTAAGGTGTGAGATCATATGCCAAATTTCAATTACCCACATTAGCCATGTTTCTCTTTGAAGACAATAACACTTCTATCATCATTGAAAGGCTACAGAGCACTTTTCTATATCTTTGTTACAACCCTTACAGGGAAGTCAAGGAGTGTTTTGTTATCCTTGTTTATATATATAGAAATGTAGCCTAGAGATTTGCTAAGTGCCCACTCAGGCCTTCGGACTCCTAACTCAGAGCTCTGTCCATCATGACATTATGTTGCCCTACAGAAAATTAAGGAGTCTTTGGTGTTACTATGGATTGAATTGTGCCCCCTCCAAAAAGTATGTTGAATTCCTAACCCCTGTAAGAGGAAAATGCCATGTGAGGAAAGCGGCAGAGACTCAAGTGGTGCAGTTGCAAGCCAAGAAATGCCAAGAATCAATGGCCACCACCAGAAGGTAGGAGGAGGCAAGGACTGCTGACACCTTGGCTTTGAACTTCCAGTCTCCAGCACTGTGAAAAAATAAATTTCTGCCAAAATTAGTCACATGGCCTTCCTTAGCTGCTGGGGAACTTGAGAAAGGTAGGGTACATGCAGCCATGCAGTTTATGATACTTTTTTGTAGAAACCCTAGAAGATGAATACAGGTGTAAATGCTTAAATTTCAGTTAAAGCCAAGAAGCATGGTGTCAATTATTTTCCTGTAATGAAAATGTGGCTCACATAAATGAGCCTGGAGATTTCTCCAAGCCCTGACATAAGCACAGAAATGGGTCCTTTCTGCAGAACTACGTCTCCATCGTGGTTGTAGCTTTCCGTATCCCACCATCAAAGATCTTCCTCACAGGAGATGAAACCTCAGTGTGACTCTGACTCCATTGAACTCACACCCTTTCCTCCACAGGTGATCTAACATTTTGTACATGTCACTCTTAGCTTTTGTTGGAGACCTGAGAGATGCATCAGTGTCAATGCAGAAATGACAATATTGTTGAAATCAATGCTTACTGAATAGCAAACTCCAGACAGGGAGCAATTATAAACAATAAAATCAGGAAGAAAAATCACCTTCTTCCACTAATGCTACAAAAATAAAACACTTAACTTCCCCAAAGAGATAGTCAACAAATATTTGCTGCAGAGACCAGGAGAGTGCTTTCAAATCATGCTTCACAAAAATATAACCCACCAACTACTTAAAAAGGGGGTTTGGTGGTCCAAAACATTTAGGAAATACAGCCTTCTCTTGTGCTAGGATATTCACTATGCACATTCCCACATTGCTTCCTCTGAGAAATATTGTAGTTAAAAACATAGACAAAAACATATTGCTAATATTATACTTTTCTGTTACTCTTTTTTCTTATAACAATTATTAATATCTAGGAATGTACTTTGGGAAACAACGGGCTGTGCTATTCCTAAATTTCACCAAGTAGATGATCTGATGCAGGAGAAACTGTGAACTATTTACTGTGCTACATGTAAGGTGGGCTGACCAGAATGGCGCTGCCCCACTCAAGAGGCACGCGTGGAAAGACTCACTGGCTTATCATGGATGAGGTGTGAGGCTTATGCAGTTGAGGAACCTTTTAAAGAAAAGAATATAAGATGACCATGTGACCCCAATGTCGGGGTTCCTCCTCAGGCTTTGGAGTCATCCTGGCAAGTGAGGGTTTCGTTTTTTTGTTGTTGTTTTTTGTTTTTTTTAAGGCAGAGTTTCACTCTTGTTGCCCAGGATGGAGTGCAATGGCATGGTCTTGTCTCACTGCAACCTCCGCCTCCCAGGTTCAAGCAATTCTCCTGCCTCAGCCTCCCGAGTAGCTAGGATTACAGGCACACACCAATATGCCCAACCCAATTTTTGTATTTTTGTAGAGGCGGGATTTCACCGTGTTGGCCAGGCTGATCTTGAACTCCTGACCTCAGGTGATCCACCTGCCTCGGCCTCTCAAAGTGCTGGGATTCCAGGCGTGAGCCACGGCGCCTGACGCAAGTGAGGGTTTCTAAAGCTTCTGCTCCATTAGCTTTGTGGGAAATCCACCTTGGCTTAAAATATGACTGGGTTCATGAAATAAAATTAAAACTCAAATTAACGGTGGTATAAACAATATAGAAATGTATTGCTCTTTTATCCCAGAGTCCAGAGATAGGGTTTCCAGGGCTGATATTGTCACTGATTGCATGAGGTTTCTTCTGGGACGTTGCCTTTGACACCAAGTCCCTGGTCCGAACACCAGGGTTGAGGAAGGGCTGGAAGAATGGGCGTGTTCTTAACGTGCTCTGTGAAATGCACTTTGAATTTCTTACATCCCATTGGCCAGAATTAGTCACATGGCCTTCCTTAGCTGCTGGGGACCTTGAGAAAGGTAGGGTACATTAGCTAAATATCAAGGGTTTGTAGAAGAGGAAAATGAGTATTAAGGCAGCTAGCGTTTTCTGCTCTCTCTCTCTCCCCTCACTCCTCACTCTCTCGACTTTTAAATGTATGAACTCAGAGCTTTATTATCTAGCATTAATATCTTTGCATTGAGGAATGGATGCTCCTAAAATCATCAGAATGGGCTTATACTGTATGTGCTTTTAGAAAATAAAAGGCTTTTGAGAAGAAAGTAAAATAGAAAAAAGAAAATCATGGACTGCAGGGATTCCCAGATTCTTCGTAAGCGAACATTATTCTTCATTTCCCTGTGTGGTCCCGGAAGACCTGATTGAGCGTGAGGCCAGGGAGATACCAAGTGAGAGGAGACAGGGAGGGGGTGGCCGCCAACTGCTGGCCCTCCCCACCCACCCCTTGGAATCAGCAGAACTTGAGGGCTGAAGGGAGGGGAACTGACTCCATTTGCCTTAAAGCACCTTAAGCCTTTTATTTCGTCACCCCCAGGGGGAAGCAGGAACGTAGACATTTTTTTGGAAGAAGGTTTTTAAAAGAAAATCTGTACTTGGATTGTTAAAAAGAGAGAAACGAAGGAGAGAATGGTCTGAGAAATTTGAGTAGGTTGATTTCTGACTATCTGAGCTATATATTCCTATCAACAGCCTGAGCTCTCAGCTCAAGAGCCTGTCAACACTTCAGCAGCAGCAGAAGATTCCCGGGAAGCATCTCTGGGTGTTTGGCAGGCTCCCCCGGGGCCAACTGCCTGGCCCTTCAGACTGATGAGCTTGGAACTGCTCTTTAAGGAGTGCACTCCTGGAACAAAGGGGCCTTGTTTGTCTCCTCTGTGTTCTGGAATAATCGCTGCCTTTAAAGATGTTGTAGAGTGAATGTGATGCAAACTTCCTATACTCACATGAATTTTTTTTTAATTTTATTTTTTTTAACTGAGCTTAAGGCATGTGGTTGAAACAAATACACACTTACAAAAGGGGTCTGTCTGCTCCACGGGGGTGTTAGATGCCATTCCTAACCCTCCTGGGGCACAAACTTGCACCAGTAAAACAGAAGGCATGAGATATGGCCTATAAGGAACTGTTGTTACCTTTTGTTATGAATGATACTTCAACAACCTCTTACTGGTTGGTTGAGTCTATTCAACTACCTTGATTAGATGTGATCTACAATAGAAAAACCAGATTAAGTCCAAAGAAAATAGTTCTTAACCAGGTGGAGGAAAAAATTTTGGAGAGGTCTGAACTTCAAAGGCTAAGCAAAAGTTAGGATGAATGATTAACAGTTTATAATACTTCACTAAAGTGAAGAATTAATTTTAAAAATACATGTGATGTATACATAAATATAAAGTTAGGTTATCTGGTATTTTGACTAAATACATGTAGTGTTCTACAATACTAATTAATTTATATGGTTCTCTTTTTTAGGTAAGTAGTAATTAATAATTTAGCATTAGGGTTGGTGCAAAAGTTATTGCAGTTTTTGCCATATATGAGCTGGTGAAGCGGCATCATTGGTCTGTAATACCCGACGTTTGTTGCCTCGCGCCAAGGAAATCAAGGACGCAGACACACAAACAGTGAGGTTAAGAGTGGAGGTTTAATTGGCGAAAGAAAAGGAAGAGTTCTCTCTCCTGCAGAGAGGGGCACCCCAGCAGGTGTTCCGGTTCACAGCCAAGTGCATAAGATTTTATAGATGAGCTTGAGGAGGCAGTGTCTGATTTATATAGGGCATGAGAGATTGGTGAGACCAGGTGTGCCATTTGCATAGCTGGCCACCCCACCCTAATCTTTAATTATGCAGTTGGTTCTCTACCTGGCCAGCGCCATGTTGCCTGTTTCTTTACTGTACACACGGTGACAAAGAAAAGTGAAGATGGCCTCCATGTTGAACATACCTGGCCCCCAGGTAGGCTTCCCCTATTGCAATGCACAGCCGCCGTCATTCACCTGTGCAAGCTTCCAGCTTGGTTATCTATGTTTGCAGCTTGATTTTACAGGCTGCTCTTTGTTAGAAAAGAAATTATCTGGGGGCTGCTTTTTGTTAAAAGGGAAGCCTTGCCAAGGACTCCCTTACTCTCACTCTCTGCCTAAATAATTTCTTTTTAGCTCCTGTATCACTGATAGAGAGTCAGGTCTGTTTTGGCAGATTAAGTCCATTCCGTTGATCAGACATGTATTGACTTTGTATATTGTGCAAGACAGCTGGGTGGGGATGGAAGAGATAAAAAATGGGCAGCTATTGTTGCAGTCTCAGCAAGTGAATAATCAATGGGAAGGGATAACTTAGGTCTACAAATAGATACAATTTACCATATTTTGTCATCAATGCTAAAATATAGCTACAGGCAGTAATAGTAGGCTTCCTTTTTGGTGACCGATGGATACTTGCCATTATACTATTTAATTTATATTATGTCCATTAACATGACATGACAACTCCCTAGATGATATTTTAGGAAACTGAGTAACAACAACAAAAAAATAAGTAATTTGCTCAAGGTCAGAGCTAAGAAGCCAAGGAGCCAGGTTTCAAATGCAGATTGCCAGATCCTTGCTCTGGGGCACACTTTGGACACGCAAATAAAGGCTTAACTGTTTCTGGCACAGAAACAGAGTGTCTCATAGAAGTGGCATCTGAGCTGGGTCTTGAGGGGTACGTATGTTAATGATGGAGTGAGGAAAGGGAATAAAGTCATCAAAGACACGGAGATGGAAAAGTACAGAGATTGTTTAAGGACCTGAAAAGAAGTCTGATTTGGTAGCAGCAGAGTGAGAGTAGAGGGAGATGAAACGGAGAGGCTGAAGCCAGCTGGGAGTCAGGTGGCCGCGCAATGATGTCAAGTCATGGGTTTCTAGAATTGTGGGAAGGCCCAGGGCAAATCACAGGGCAAATCACAGCTCTGTCGACTGGTTTCCTCTGTAAAATAGAAATAGAGTAAGATCATAAACTCACGTTCCAATTCTGGATTTATGCTTTCCTGTCCAGGAACATTTAGTCTCCCCTTCCCACTTCCCACCTCGGTCCATGAGGGAAGCAAAATGTGTCCATTCTTCTGCCCACGCCCAGTCCTCCACTAACTCCTCCCCAAAGCAGAGTAAGTGGTTTCCTGGTCGGTGAGAACATGAGAGTGTCACTGCACTGGGTTTTACCCATGGTCGGAATTGCTGAAATTCCTGAGTGGTTAAGGACAAACCCACCCGAGTCACTCTACTGCTGTTTCCTGTGTCCACGTGGTAAACTCTCAGCTTCTGGCCAAAGACCTTGGTGGACCCTGCTGACTTGCTGTAAGATCTTCTTACATGTTTTTTTTGTTTGTTTGTTTGTTTGTTTTGAGGCAGATTCTCACTGTCTTGTCCAGGCCAGTCTGCAGTGGCACAATCTTGACACAATCACTGCAACCTCTACCTTCTGGGGTCAAGCAATTCTCATGCCTCAGTCTCCTGAGTAGCTGGGATTACAGGCATGCACCACCACGCCCGGCTAATTTTTGTATTTTTAGTAGAGACAGTGTTTCACTGTATTGGCCAGGCTAGTCTAAAACTCCTGATCTCAAGTGATCTGCCTACCTCAGCCTCCCAAAGTACTGGGGTTACAGGCATGAGCCACCATGCCCGGCCTTCTTATATCGTTTTTGATGTGTTTTGCAGCGTAAGTGGGCTTCCTGATAATCTTAGAGTCAGGCACAGGGACTTAGGCTTCCTTACTTCAACTTTATTATCCAAATTTCTCTTGCTAGAGAGCGTTGCATTGGGATGATTGAGTCCTTGCCTAGCTCTTAAGGAAGTGATATTTTGTTTTCCCATTGGCAGTTGTTCTTTGTGTTTATAGATTTCTTGGTTAGAAACTTCTAGGTTATGGAAGAGGAGAAAGGGAAGGAACAGGAGCGGGTAGGGGAGAAAGAGGAGGAGGTAGGAGCAGGAAGAGCAAAGGGAGAAGAAGGAAGGGGAGGGAAGACAGGATACTCATTCCCCAGCCCAGGAAAGGCAGATGCTTGAGAGCCTGATGTCTGTGGGTGGTTGTGGGGAAGACTGGTAAAACTTCCTGGCTTCATATTTTTTTAGTTTCATTTTCAAAAGAAGGAAAAATTGCCCAAATTCGATTTAATTCTACAATTATGGGGCACTCACTACATGCAAGAAACTGTTCTAGAAGTTGGGAGTAGGTTGGACATAGATAGGAAAGAGATAAAAAAGGTTCCCTCTATTTAGTTTCTTAAGGAACTAAAGTACAAAATAGTTTGTCATTGAAGTTAAGCAGAAGAATTCACGTCTTTCAATTTACTGCAAACTCTACAAAATATCAAATGACAAACTGACTCATGAGAGCTCTTAGAAGTGAGAACTGGGTGTCTTCCAGGGGGTTATATAAGACAATAGCATTTATAAAAATGAGCTTCTTTTGTAGTTTTTCTTGATTCTGGAAACTTCAATTACCCTTGTCACTTCTGCTAACTTTTAAAAATCATGCAGAGATGTTATCCAACAAATGCCTGTTTAAGCCAAGGGAGGTCACTCCTAAAGCAACCATTCAAAAGACCTGCTCTTTTCAAATCTCTTCACAGATAACAGAAAGCAAATGTTCAAAATAATTATAAACAAAGGAACAAGTATGAGATTTCCAGAAGCGAACACTTTTTAAACTAGATCTGAGAAAACACTATTTCAATAGTTAAGATTTATCTCCATCTAGGAACATTAATCCTTAAAACAGCCTGCCTCTGATAAAGCTTTTCTTTCCCACTGAAAATGAGAATATGCAATGTTCTTTCTCACTGTTCAATAGCGTTTTTGCCTCCTTCTGGGTATACTATGCTATAGGATATAAATGTCATTCTTTTTATTACAGAAAATATTTCTAAACTTCTACAGGCATATCCCTCCCCCCTCCCCCCACCCCACAACAGTCCCCAGAGTGTGATGTTCCCCTTCCTGTGCCCATGTGTTCTCATAGTTCAATTCTCATCTATGAGTGAGAACATCTGGTGTTTGGTTTTTTGTCCTTGTGATAGTTTACTGAGAATGATTTCCAATTTCATCCATGTCCCTACAAAGGACATGAACTCATCATTGTTTATGGCTGCATAGTATTCCATGGTGTATATGTGCCACATTTTCTTAATCCAGTCTATCATTGTTGGACATTTGGCTTGGTTCCAAGTCTTTGCTATTGTGAATAGTGCCGCAATAAACATACGTGTGCATGTGTCTTTATAGCAGCATGATTTATAGTCCTTTGGGTATATACCCAGTAATGAGATGGCTGGGTCAAATGGTATTTCTAGTTCTAGATCCCTGAGGAATCGCCACACTGAGTTCCACAATGGTTGAACTAGTTTACAGTCCCACCAACAGTGTAAAAGCGTTCTTATTTCTCCACATCCTCTCCAGCACCTGTTGTTTCCTGACTTTTTAATGATTGCCATTCTAACTGGTGTGAGATGGTATCTCATTGTGGTTTTGATTTGCATTTCTCTGATGGCCAGTGATGATGAGCATTTTTTCATGTGTCTTTTGGCTGCATAAATGTCTTCTTTTGAGAAGTGTCTGTTCATATCCTTTGCCCACTTTTTGGTGGGGTTGTTTGTTTTTTCTTGTAAATTTGTTTGAGTTCATTGTAGATTCTGGATATTAGCCCTTTGTCAGATGAGTAGGTTGCAAAAATTTTCTCCCATTTTTTAGGTTGCCTGTTCACTCTGATGGTAGTTTCTTTTGCTGTGCAGAAGCTCTTGAGTTTAATTAGATCCCATTTGTCAATTTTGTCTTTTGTTGCCATTGCTTTTGGTGTTTTAGACATGAAGTCCTTGCCCATGCCTATGTCCTGAATGGTAATGCCTAGGTTTTCTTCTAGGGTTTTTATGGTTTTAGGTCTAACGTTTAAGTCTTTAATCCATCTTGAATTAATTTTTGTATAAGGTGTAAGGAAGAGATCCAGTTTCAGCTTTCTACATATGGCTAGCTAGTTTTCCCAGCACCATTTATTAAATAGGGAATCCTTTCCCCATTGCTTGTTTTTCTCAGGTTTGTCAGAGATCAGATAGTTGTAGATATGCGGTGTTATTTCTGAGGGCTCTGTTCTGTTCCATTGATCTATATCTCTGTTTTGGTACCAGTACCATGCTGTTTTGGTTACTGTAGCCTTGTAGTATAGTTTGAAGTCAGGTAGCGTGATGCCTCCAGCTTTGTTCTTTTGGCTTAGGATTGACTTGGCAATGTGGGCTCTTTTTCAGTTCCATATGAACTTTAAAGTAGTTTTTTCCAATTCTGTGAAGAAAGTCATTGGTAGCTTGATGGGGATGGCATTGAATCTATAAATTACCTTGGGCAGTATGGCCATTTTCACGATATTGATTCTTCCTAGCCATGAGCATGGAATGTTCTTCCATTTGTTTGTATCCTCTTTTATTTCCTTGAGCAGTGGTTTGTAGTTCTCCTTGAAGAGGTCCTTCACGTCCCTTGTAAGTTGGATTCCTAAGTATTTTATTCTCTTTGAAGCAGTTGTGAATGGGAGTTCACTCATGATTTGGTTCTCTGTTTGTCTGTTATTGGTGTATAAGAATGCTTGTGATTTTTGTACATTGATTTTGTATCCTGAGAATTTACTGAAGTTGCTTATCAGCTTAAGGAGATTTTGGGCTGAGACAATGGGGTTTTCTAGATATACAATCATGTCGTCTGCAAACAGGGACAATTTGACTTCCTCTTTTCCTAATTGAATACCCTTTATTTCCTTCTCCTGCCTGATTGCCCTGGCCAGAACTTCCAACACTATGTTGAATAGGAGTGGTGAGAGAGGGCATCCCTGTCTTGTGCCAGTTTTCAAAGGGAATGCTTCCAGTTTTTGCCCATTCAGTATGATATTGGCTGTGGGTTTGTCATAGCATTAGGAGATATACGTAATGCTAAATAACGAGTTAATGGGTGCAGCACACCAGCATGGCACATGTATACATATGTAACTAACCTGCACATTGTGCACATGTACCCTAAAACTTAAAGTATAATAATAAAAATAATAATAATAATAATAATAAATTAAACTTCTATAGGCATATTCTTAATATATTTTTTCTGGTTTTAATGTTTTCTATGGTAATTATGAGATTAATTTGTTGTTTTCCAAGTAGCTCTGGTGTTCTGTTGACTCTAGCCCAAATTAATTGTTTCAAGAAGAAACTAAAACCAAAGAATTTTGATAGGATAACTGAGAGAGAGTCACACATATGCGAGACTATGGAAAATAAAGTTTGGAGAAGGCAAAGGCAGATTTGTAGATTTCACTGCTGAGTTTGGTTTTTTGTTTTTGTTTTGTTTTGTTTTCAGACAGAGTCTCACTCCTGTCACCCAGGCTGGAGTGCAGTGGCACAATCACGGCTCACTGCAGCCTCAGCCTCCTGGGCTCAGGCAATCCTCCCACCTCAGCTTCCCGAGTAGCTGGGTCCACAGGAGTGCACCACCATGCCCGGCTAATGTTTTTTTGTTTGTTTGTTTGTTTTTTTGAGACAGAGTCTCGTCTCGCTCTGTCGCCCAGGCTGGAGTGCAGTGGCACGATCTCGGCTCACTGCAAGCTCCGCCTCCCGGGTGCATGCCATTCTCCTGCCTCAGCCTCCCGAGTAGCTGGGACTACAGGCGCCCGCCACCACACCCAGCTAATTTTTTGTATTTTTAGTAGAGGTGGGTTTTTGCCATGTTACCTGGGGTGGTCTCAAACTCCTGGGCTCAAGCAATCCTCCCACCTTGGCCTACCAAATTCCTGGGATTACAGGCATGAGCCACCACAGCTGGCATACTGCAAACTTTTTGACAGTAGACTTCAAGATACACCCGTTCACACATTTTTTTCCCCATTTTTTTACTCCTCTCAGAAGCCAAATCTCCTAGCAAATAAAGAAAACAAGCTAAACACTGAAGTGCAACTGCCACGACTTTTGCACACTGTGTGGGGAAACACAGTAAATACAGAAAGGGAGTAAATGGATTCTAGTGGGAGAGCATCGAGACATGTGAGTTTTTCCAAAGCATGCCTTTACCGGTTTGCATGGTGGAGATAATCAGTGACATTGTACCCTGTGCTGCAGGAAAAGTATGGCCTTTTGTACTTACAATCCCCCCCATCAGAGGAGCAAATACAGAGGGACTCTTGCAGTTTTCCTGGGTGCAAATGATGGCACTAAAGACATAGTAGGATCTGGTTCTTACAGGGGTGAAAGAAAACACTAAAGTGGAAAAGAGGGCCTGGCATGGTGGCTCACGCTTGCTCTTCCAGCACTTTGGGAAGCTGAGACGGACCACTTGAGGCCAGGAGTTTGACACCAGCGTGGGCAACATAGTGAGACCCCATCTCTACAAAAAAATTTCTCAAAAAACTAGCTGGGAGTGCACACAGTGGCTCATGCCTGTAATCCCAGCACTTTGAGAGGCCGAGGTGGGCAGATTACTTGAGGCCAGGAGTTTGAGACCAGGGTGGGCAACATGTCGAAACTCCGTCTCTACTAAAAATAAAAAAATTAGCCAGGCGTGGTGGAACACACCTGTAGTCCCAGCTACTCAGGAGGCTGAGGAAGGAGAATTGCTTGAACGTGGGAAGTGGAGGTTGCAGTGAGCTGAGAGAGCACCACTGCACTCCAGCCTCAGTGACATACTGAGACACCATCTCAAAAAAAAAAAAAAAAAAAAAGCTGGGCAGGGTGGTATATGACTGTAGTCCTAGTTGTAGGAGGATTGCTTGAGCCCAGGAGTTTGGGATTACAGTGAGCTATGATTGCATCACTGTACTTTAGCCTGGGTGACAGAGCGAGACTCTGTCTCTAAAAAATAAATAAATAAAAATGAATAAAGTGAAAATAATAAAAAATATTAAACGGAAAAGGGGAACATCTTCCACTGCTATCAGAGAACACCTGTGGTTCAGAGAGTGTGTCTGTGCCAATTGGGGTGATGAAAATCTCGGGTTAACTCTGATTATGCCTTTAGGTAGAGAAACAGAAGCTTGAGAGAATTAGGTTACTGTCCTTGCTACCTTCCAAGGTACTGTGGCCCAAGTCCATATCTATCCATAGCAAGTAAGGGCTCTGGCATCCTGATCTTTTTCAGCAGCCCCCAGGGAGAGATATGATTCATGATGATTCCCAAAGGGCCACTCTTTCTACTAAGATTGCACATCAAGTGGTCTCACCCTCTTTAAAGGCTGAACTGAGCTTTTTCTTGGTCCGAGTCCTCATGCCTACCAGCTGGCACCTCATTGTTCCTAAGGGAACTCTAAGGACTCTGAGGGAGCTGCTCTCTTGCTCAGTGATGAGTCGGTCATGCATTGAGCTCACTCGCGGCTGCATCCTCAGCCCATCCTTGGCTTTCTTCTTGACGCCCTAGCTCTTCAGTGGCCTGGCTCCTATACTATCCTCCTATAGTGTTTCTTGTTCTACACTGCAGCCTCCTTCGTGGCTGTATTGTTCTGTTTTTGACCTCTTTCCTTGCAGTGACTCCTATCCTGTCAATGCCCAACTGCCCACCCATAAGGGCTCTTTATGAATGTCTGGCCCACTTTTAGTTTGCCAGATACCATGAACTTTTACTTTGTATATTGTCTGGTTTCCTTCTGAGGGCTAACTCTTCGTTTCTAAGCGCTCCCTTTAAGCTGATATCTCTGGGTACCATTTGTTCCTAAAATAGCTGGCCCTTGACCCTACTTGCTTGTTCAGAAGCATAGCCTTCCGTAATGCTGTGGGTCTATTTGGATACTTAGTCTTTTCTTTTTTCACTTTGGCTCATTTTACAGCCTCTAAAGTCTTGTTCAAGAAGACTAAATCCAATAACTGCAAAGAGCACTTAAAACTGATTAATTGGGGTTCTGTCTACAACTGTGTTATCAAGTGTATCATACTCTTCTGCTTTCTCTCAAATTAGCATTGCTTCTCATGAATTTATTGAAATACATAAACATTTGTTTTTGTTTGATTTTCATAAGTCTTACATTTTCAAGCAGTTGGTATTTTTTTTCATAATGACACCGGCAGATAAAGGTTGAGACCTTCCTTGAACTAATAAGTTGTTAGCTTACAACTGAGCTCTATGTAGGATTCTTATTCTTTAATTTGCTAATGGCCTATCATAAGAACATAGGATTTGAACTGAGTCATACCGGGATTAATCCATATCGGTGTTCAGCTGTGAATAGTTACCTCAAATAACAGGCAGTGAGAAGATGCAACTGTTCTTCCTAATATACTTTAAAAATAATTATATCTCAGAATGCTAGTAGCAATTGATGCCTCTATTAGTCATAAGTTAGTCCTTACCTTTTATTATTCTATCTGTTTCCTAAGATAACTACCTCTGCTATAGACAACAGTCACTCTCTTCTGTTGTATCACATAAAGAGAAATAGGTACAGAGAATGATGGAGAAAAAAATTGTATTCTTTATGCTAATAAAATATAATAAATGTATGGCTTGATCTACAAAAGCAGACATAGATAAAAAAATTTAAGTATTTTTATATGTTTGGTAGCTTTGGTGTGATGTATTGGAAAAAATATAGACTTCAAAGTCAGACAGGTCTAGGTTTAAATTCCAGCTCTGTCCTGTACTATCTTCATGACCTCTCTGAACTTCAACTTCATTGTGTAAAAAAAATTAATATTTATCTTGAAGGTCTGTTGTTAGAATTAAAAGTAATAAGGCCAGGCGCAGTGACTCATACCTGTAATCCCAGCACTTTGGGAGGCCAAAGTGGGTGGATTGCTTAAGCCCTGAGCCCAGGAGTTCAAGACTAGCCTGGACAACAAAGGGAGACCCTTGTCACTAAAAAAAAAAAAAAAAAAAAAAATTGAGTTTCGTGTGGTTTTGGCAACATATAGGCAAAACTGTCATAGGGAACATGGTCCCGACCTGTACTCTCTGACAGTGGGCACTAGCCACCTGGGGTTATTTATATTTACACATTTACATTAAAAACTCAGTTCCTCACTTGTACTAGCCACAGTTTATATGCTCAATAGCCACATGTGGCCAGTGGTTACCATATTGGATAGAGTGGATGGAAGTCATTTCCATCATTGCAGATCATTCTGCTGGGCAGTGCAGGTCTAGACCTGGAGATTCTTTATAGGCTTTATTGATAATGTCATAAAGGTCATAAAATGTCTAGGATCAGGCAGCCCTTCCGGGTGCTGGGAATAAGACATGCCTATTTCTGGGTCCCTTTCCCCACCAAGTCAATTGTCTTCCCAGTCCCTGCCCCTTTACCTCATTTTACAAATCACCAAGGCAAATTTTCCATTCTTAAGCCATCTGCCAGTAACCTGTCTTGTTTCAAGGTATCTGTTCACTAAGCCCAGTTGAGGTAGCCTTTGCGAGCATAATATAAAACCTTTTATGGGAATAACCGAGTTTCAAATTCAAAGTAATGACTGAGATGCCTCTCCTTATAGGATTTCAGGGGGAAAACTGGGGGTAAGGATTGCTACGCACTGATTGTGTCCTTCTAAAATTCATATGTTGAAACCTAAACTCCAAGGTGATAGTATTAAGAGGTAGACCCTTTGGGGGTGATTCAGTCATGAGGGCTCTGTCCTCATGAATGGGATTAGTGCCCTTATAAAAGAAGCCTGAGGGAGCTTTTCTGCCCCCTCTGCCATGTGAGGACACACAGAAGGCACCAACCAAGTGGAATGGGCCCTCACTGCACAGTGAATATACTGGTGCCTTGACCTTGGACTTCCCAGTCTCCAGACCCATGAGCAATAAAATTCTGCTGTTTATAAATGACCCAGTCTAAGGTGTTTTGTGGGGTTTTTTGTTTTGTTTTGTTTTCGTTTTTGTTTGTTTTGTTTTGTTTTTGAGATGGAGTCTCCCTCTGTCACCCAGGCTGGAGTGCAATGGCACGATCTCAGCTCACTGCAACCTCCGCCTCCTGGGTTCAAGCGATTCTCCTGCCTCAGCCTCCTGAGTAGCTGCGATTACAGGCATCTGCCACCATGCCCAGCTAATTTTGTATTTTTAGTAGAGACAGGGTTTCACCGTGTTTGTCAAGCTGGTCTCGAACTCTTGACCTCAGGTGATTCCCACCTCGGCCTCCCAAAGTGCTGGGATTACAGGCGTGAGCCACCATGCCTGGCCAAGTGTTTTGTTATAGCAGCCCTAACAAACTAAGACAGGGATCTGCCTACTATTTGGGTGGCTATCCAGTTCCCTTAATATCTGTGGCTAGTTCTGTTCTGGCTGACTGATTGGCTAGGTTAAAACAAAATATTTCTTAGAAGGGTCGTATTTTTGGAGATAGACAAACATGGCAGTTATATTAAAGTAGTATATTGTTTGGGGAGTTTTTGTTTATTTATTCAGCATGTACAATGCTAGTTCAGTCCATATACTAGTAGTGAATGGTTAAACAATAAAACCTTGAGGTTCTGCTGCTTGGTAAAGCATTTAATGATGTTTGACTTGAGTGTCAGTCAAACATCAAGTGTTAATTGACTTACAGAAGTAAAGGGTCATAATCTCCTCAGATCTAATCAGGAAATTACTCTTTCTGACTGAAGTTGCTAAGTTTAAATGCTTCTACTGCCGTAATAGGGCAAACATTTGAGTCAGAGAGAGAAATCCAAGGTCACCTAATAGAAGAAACTTTCCCATTGTGTGGCATGCATTTCAGAGGGATCCTTTGAGGAAATCAACCCCTATAAATACCCCTGGCAAAGACTGTATCTAAAACCAGCACCTTGAACATTTATAACACAAGAGACTGTTTTCTGCACTTAATACATAAGAGTGACAATCTCGGTATAAAACAGCCTGAGACCAGAATTGCACAGAAGACACATAAAAAAGATCCATAGAACTTGGATATGAGAGTTCTGATCAGACTAGAACAGAAACAATTCTATTTGTCACACCGAAGGGAGAAAGTTAACAAGTCAACATTCACTGGAAAGGAAGGATTATATATTGGTGATGTTGCCAGTGATACTGCATTGGGATGGACCCTTCAACCAAGGAGGTCAAGAGAGCCGGAGCTCTAGATCAGCAATCTCAGTTCTTGTGATAGTAAGCAAAGAATTGCAAACTAACACCAAAATGCAAGCTCAAAGCAAAGTTTATTGAAGCACAGTAATGCGCTCTCAGAAGGAGAGTGGGCTGATCTCTGTGAAGTGAAATCAGCCCCTTTTTACAGAGCTCAGCATGCTTTTACGGGTTTTATGGGGAGGAGTCGAGGCTTGGGCTGTGTTTTAGTGACAGGATGATATTATTTAATTGGCAGTTTAAGGTTATATCTCTGAAGTTAAACTGCACATATTTTTTTTTTACCCATAATTCATTTAGGAAAGCTCAATCAAGGGGGCAAACACACATGTAAATTTTATTGTAATGACTGTGTAGTGAGGACGAAGTTACCTGGGGTTACAGCCTAGATGGACTGGGCATTCATGACTGTAGGGGATTTTTATCTGTGCCCAGTTCTTCTTCCTCCAAGATGTGCTGGCCACAGACTTTACCAGAAACTCCATCCATTAAGGTAGAGTTAGGGTGGTCGTGGGGGCTGAACATAGGTGGGTCAGGGCCTGGCTTAGTGACAGCCCTTCTGCTATCCTCTCTCACCCCTTCCCAGCTGCACCTAACAATATCTAACCACCTAACAATATCAGAATTCTTACTGTATATTAAAGATTGCTGAACGAAATTGTTAATTGAATTTTATGATTAAATGTATATAGCTCATGATCTATAGTGTGAATTAGTCTTTTTCAATTAATTATTTGTTTCTTTAAATTCTAGTTAACAGTTATCTCATATTCAAAGATAAATAGATCTCCTATTCATCATTTCTAGTTATAGATAGATATTTGGATTGGCTAGACTGAATTAATACTTGGATTTGATATTGTGTGCCCTAAATTGTAATGGAAATGGGCACTGTACCAAATTGTACCAAATATATCTTTTTTTTTTTTTTTGAGACAGAGTCTTGCTCTGTCATGCAGGCTGGAGTGCAGGGGCATGATTTCGGCTCACTGCAAACTTTGCCTCCCGGGTTCACGCCATTCTCCTGCGTCAGACTTCCAAGTAGGTGGGACTGCAGGCACCCAACACCTCGCCCGGCTAATTTTTTGTATTTTTAGTAGAGACGGGGTTTTACCGTATTAGCCAGGATGGTCTCGATCTCCTGACCTCATGATCCGCCCGCCTCAGCCTCCCAAAGTGCTGGAATTACAGGTGTGAGCCACCGCGCCCGGCCCAAATATATCTTAATAGGGCTTGTTGCTGTTTCACCAGCAAATACATTGAATAAGCTGTTGGGGAGAATAGAGATGTGATACACTTCCAGAAGTTAGCAGTCTAGAGAAGGGGACTTATATAGAAAGACTTGCCTAAAATAAAAGTATTCCAGTTTTCTATAAGTACAGTAGCTGCTATTCTAAAGCAAATCTATTTTGTGGAAAGCTAGTTTGTTAAGCAGCTAATTCACAAAAAGCCATTTCAGCAAAAATCAATTCACTGTGATCCACTGTTACATTACTGAGGGTTTTTTTGTTTTGTTTTAGTTTCTCCTCAGCATCACAGAGTCATCTCATCATGAATTTCTAAACTCGGCTCAGTTGGATGTGAATTTCAAGTGGTTCAGTTGGCTTTTAAATTTCAGACACTAGAAAAAACTTCTCTTAAGGTACAATGGTGATGGGAGTAGCAGCCCATCTAGAGAGGCCACTGCCATGACACTGACTGTAGTGGGGAGGCACTGCCAGGGCAGGGCTGCACACTTCAGGGAGCCAGCAGGAGCCTCCTGGGCACAGCTGCAGCTGCCCAAGCTCTGGCTGTAAACCTGGGCATCTCTGCCTGGGAATGCCCCCCAAGCCCTGTAGTCTCAGGGGTGTCTGCTCACGCTGCCTGGCCTCTCCCTGCTCCTGGCACCCACTCTGATTTTGAAGCAAGGTTGGGGCCGGGCTTGGTTGCTGTTGCAGCCTGACCAGGTGTGTGCACACCAAGGGCAGCGCTGACATGCCAGCCCCCTGCCACCTTGGCCCCCTCTGGACTTTGGGCACCAACGAGCACAGGAGGGAGGCTAAGGGGGGCTGAGGGCAGCTTGAGGCTGGCCTGCAGGTGCCCCTTGACATGAACAGCCTGGGCATCATGAATGGTAGCAGGAGGCAGAGAGGCTTCCGGGCAGAAGGAGGTGGGTCCCCAGTGAAGCCCCACCTTCAAGCTGGGGAAGACCTGAAGCCTGGGGGCCAGGCTGCTGGTCCCAGGGACCAGAGTGGGAACTTGTGGTGCTTTTTCCGGGCCCACCTGTGGCTGCCCATAGACCAATCAGCACGCACTTCCTCCCCTCTAAAGACCATAAAAACCCCAGACTCAGCCAGACTTGGGAAGATGATGGGACAACCAGCTGCAGAGAGGAGCTGCCCAGTGTTGGTCTCCTTGAGTTGTTCTGTCACTCAATAAAGCTCTTCATCACCTTTCTCACCCTCCACTTGTTCACGTACCTCATTCTTCCTGGATGCAGGACGAGACCTTGGAACCCTGCAAATGGCAAGGCTAAAAGAGCTGTAACACAAACAGGGCTAAAACATGCCCCTTGCTCATTGCGGGTGACAAAGAGAGAAGAGAGAAGGAGAGAAGAGCTGTGGCCCTTCAGGGAGTCCAGACCTAAGAGCTCCCCACACCAGGGCCGTGACACCCCTTTTGGGGCTCTGCAGTTCCTGGTGTCTCCAAGCTTCTGGGTGCCACCATGTTCCCCAGTGCCAGCTGTGGAAGCTGCTTGTGGTACACCTGGTCCAGCCACAGCCTCACAGGGAGCCAGTGCTCATGCTAGCAACTGGAGCTGCCTGCCCTGCTGCAGCTGGTGTGCCTGGCTATGTGCAGTGGCCAGACCCCATGCTTGCTCACACACCCCTTGCCACTCCACACCTGGCTCACCCTTGGCAGGCCTGGGGGATCCAGGCTGGTACCATGAGCTGAGTGCAGCCTGTCAGGCCAAGCGGTGGAATGAGCCCAGATGGCCCCAAGCAAAACTCAGGCAAAGGCACCACTGGCCACAGAGGTTTCCAGCTGGCAAAGTGACAGCCCAGGGATCCTGTAACAGTGGGACAGGATGAGCCCAACTTCACTGCAACTTACTCTCTTCTTTATTTTTGAGAGTTTATGTCCTATCCCAGTTATTTCCCATGCATTTGCTTCCACTTCTCAAAGCAAAACACTAAAAGATCTGGTTTAAGATATCTGTCTATCAGTATTCTTTGGGTTGATTGGTTAGCCAATTATTCAATGAACTGGCTTTTAGCAAATGGGTGATCCAGTGAGATGGCCATTAGTTAAATGATGACTTAGGGAATCGAATACAGTCAGATTCACTTCTTTCTCATTTTCAAAGTGATGTATGGGCCATCACCAAGAATAATACAGATCACCCATGACTTGTTCATACCAGCACAATGATTTCCCCATACCTTGTTTCCTAAGTGTCAATCTCACACCAACCTCATGATTTTTGCAATATCCTCATAGAACCTATACTATTATGTATTTAATATTTTTCTTGAATCTGACACAGCTGTCATTTTTCATTCATTATTTTAAAGGGAACTTTCATACTGTTGTACTGAAAACTGCCAGACTGTGCCAATCCAAAGTATGCCAGTGTGACATGAGGATTATTTTGAGCTGAAGGCACTTGAAAAAATAGTAGGTATGAGAAGGACCCTCTGATCTTCCCTCTTTCCTCCTAAAGGAAGAAAATAAATCCCCATATGGAAGATGTCCTTCATATACCACAAAGAAAGTAACATTCTTATCACTAGAAACGGGGAGTCACAATTGAGACCAATCTGTAGAAACCTTGTTAAACTAATCCTTATCTTCCTAGTTACTTTTCCACCATAACTGACTCAGCCCAAGCCCCCTCCATTTGTCACACTTTCATAATTTACTCCTCTTTGTCCAATTCTATATATGTGCTCTACCCCAACTGCCTGTTTGGGTCTTTTGAAGGCTTCTGTGTCATGTAAAACTTATTTTAAATAAATGTGTATGCATTTCTCCAGTTAATCTGTCTTTGGTCAATTTAATCCTCAAGCCCAGCCAAAAACCCTGAAGGCAGAAGTACAATTTTGCCTCTCCTTCAGTACTGAGCAAATTATCTGTGCATTCATAAGTTTGACGTTCCCGTTATGTATTTTTAAGTGCACATAAAACATATTTAACTATATGGATAGAAAGTGTTCATCTTTGAACTACTTAAACTCATCTTCCATGTGAATATACACTGGGTAAACAGCTGGAATAAAGAAATAAAGAATATGATCACCTAACACCTTGCATAGCAGCTGTCTGCCCCACAGTAGTATTTCTCTGACCAATAGTTCTTGACCACAGCTGCACCCTGCCTCTTCCCCAGACCAAGTGAATAAGGATCCCTGGGAGAGTGGGACCCAGATATAAGATTTATAAAAGCTTCCAGTTGATTCTAATTGCAGCCAGAGTTGAGAATCACTATGCTAAACCATATTGTGTCCGCAGTTGGTGGGTTCTTGGTCTCACTGACTTCAAGAATGAAGCCGCGGACCCTCGTGGTGAGTGTTACAGCTCTTAAGGTGGCATGTCTAGAGTTTGTTCCTTCTGATGTTGGGATGTGTTCAGAGTCTTTTCCTTCTGGTGGGCTCGTGGTCTCGCTGGCTCAGGAGTGACGCTGCAGACCTTGGCGGTGAGTGTTACAGCTCTTAAGGCTGCGCGTCTGGAGTTGTTCCTTCCTCCCAGTGGTCTCTTGGTCTCGCTGGCTTCAGGAGTGAAGCTGCAGACCTTCGTGGTGAGTGTTACAGCTCATAAAAGCAGTGTGGACCCAAAGAGTGAGCAGTAGCAAGATTTATTGCAAAGAGCGAAAGAACAAAGCTTCCACAGCGTGGAAGGGGACCGGAGGGGTTGCCACTGCTGGCTTGGGCAGCCTGCTTTTATTCTCTTATCTGGCCCCACCCACATCCTGCAGATGACTAGAGTCCAGTGGTTTGTTTTGACAGGGTGCTGATTGGTGCGTTTACAATCCCTGAGCTAGACACAAAGGTTCTGCACCTCCCCACCAGATTAGCTAGATACAGAGTGTCCACACAAAGGTTCTCCAAGTCCCCACCAGAGTAACTAGATACAGAGTGTGGATTGGTGCATTCACAAACCCTGAGCTAGACACAGGGTGCTGATTGGTGTATTTGCAATCCCTGAGCTAGACCTAAAGGTTCTCCACGTCCCCACCAGACTCAGGAGCCCAGCTGGCTTCACCCAGTGGATCCCGCACCGGGGCTGCAGGTGGAGCTGCCTGCCAGTCCTGCGCCGTGTGCCTGCACTCCTCAGCCCTTGGGTGGTCGATGGGACTGGGCGCCGTGGAGCAGGGGGCGGCGCCCTTCCGGGAGGCTGGGGCCGCACAGGAGCCCACGGAGGAGGTGGGAGGCACAGGCATGGCGGGCTGCAGGTCCCAAGCCCTGCCCCGCGGGAAGGCAGCTAAGGCTGGCACTGCTCGGGGACCCAATACACCCTCCGCAGCCGCTGGCCCGGGTGCTAAGCCCCTCATTGCCCGGGGCCGGCAGGGCCGGCCGGCTGCTGCGAGTGCGGGTCCTACCAAGCCCACGCCCACCCGGAACTCCAGCTGGCCCGCAAGCGCCGCGCAAAGCCCCGGTTCCCGCTCGCGCCTCTCCCTCCACACCTCCCTGCAAGCTGAGGGAGCCCGCTCTGGCCTTGGCCTGCCCAGAAAGGGGCTCCCACAGTGCAGCGGTGGGCCCAGGCAGAGGAGGGTCCGAGAGCGAGCGAGGGCTGTGAGGACTGCCAGCATGCTGTCACCTCTCAATATCATTCTGGTAAGTTCCATAAAGGCGTGAACCCAGACAGCTTGTTTAATGCTCTATCTCCTGCCTTTAGTACAGTAGCTGCCCGAGTCAGTGTTGAGCTAATTTATATTCTAAGAAGACTGGCAAAAAGGAGCCAATATCTCCATCTGGAGAGCAAAATAATCACTTATAATTCTGCATTAAGGTGGAGATAAACTGCTAAGACAAAGAATAAGAGGGCTGTCCTGGAAGGCTGTACTTAGAATGAAGGGGTTAGGAGTTTCCTTCAATTGTATCTTTTGATTTTTTTTATGTTTCCTCTTTGCTACTCTTCACGTTTGTGGTCCAAACAGGATCTTTGAGACCTAACCTCTGTTTCGAATTTTCTCTTTGTCCTGAAGCATAGTGGCTTAACTTTTAGCTGCCTCAATTCCCTCATTAAAAAAAAGAAAAATCAAATCACTGAGCCAGTTAATAGATGCGTTAGCCTTCTATGCTGGAGTTATGCTCTACAAAAGGCCTGGTGAATAATAGCTTGCTTTAAAAGTGTATCCAGTGCATGTATATGTTTTTAGGAAAGATTCAGAAAATAGCGTTCACGATAGAGAAACTCTCCCTCCCTTTCCCCTACACTACCCAGGCTGAGCATACTAGGAGGAACACAATGTGAGCTTTCATTGTGTTGGCAAGGATGTTTATAAATGTAAATGTGTGTGTGTTTACCCAAGTAATTTAAAAATAACGGAAGTGAACTAAGTAAGTGCATGCCATGCTTACCAAGAATATTAGGAAGCAAAGGTCCTTAAATATCTGAATTAGCTCTGACACTGATTCAGGAAAAAACTGGCTCACAACTCTTGCGTAAGACTTATGTAAGAGCTTAGATGTGGTGCCTGAACTATTCCAGTTATCTACAGCATGGGGAAAAAAGCAAAGTATGTTACATTGTTGATACTTGCTCAGTTCTTTCCATTTCAACAGCTCCGTTGCTTAGAGAAGTAAAGCATCTCTGCTTCTTCTTTTTTTAAAAAAAAAAGTTTAAGTTTTCTAGTGTTTGCTACACATAGGTAGAAGTAAACTAAAAGAACAAAGCTATGGTATAGGCAGTAGGTAATTTAGAAATTAGGTAGAGATTTAAATTTGTTCATACAGAGACAGTAACGAGTTGTCAGTTTGTGATAAAACTTGAAACTCCAAGGCGACATTCCACACAGGTGTTACAGGTTTTCCCACATCTTATAAAATAGCTTCTCAACATTTAGAGCACAATTCATCATCTTCATCATTATATGCTGAAAGTGATTTTTGTCAAATCTAATTTCCAGATATTTTGACCAAAATAGTAATAACGATCATACATGACTCAGATAGCCTGGTCTCTACCATAAGCTTTTGCTTGGTTCTCATTTAAAATACACACACACACACACACACACACACACACACACACACACATATTCCTCATGGGACTATTTGATATAGAGAAAAGAAGAATTTTAGAGTCAAACCATTCAATATAAGTACAAATACCAGTACCATCACTTACTTGCTGTAAGACCCAAGAAAATTAATTACTCTGAGCTTAATTTCTCTATTGTAAGATGGGAATAATAACATGTACTTCTTAGGGTGGTTGTGAAGATTTAGATGTAAATAATCAGCGTGTGTTAAGTGCCTACTATGTAACAGGCATGGTCTCAGCGCTTTAAAAAATTGTTGAATCCTTATATCAAGAAGCAGGTATTGTTACCTGGGATCCTGAGTTGGGATGGACCCTTCAGCCAAGGAGATCAACAGAGCCGGAGCTCTAGATCAGCAGTCTCGGTTCTTGTGATAGTGAGCAAAGAAATGCAAACTAACACCAAAATGCAAGCTCGAAACAAAGCTTATTGAAGCACAGTTATACACTCTCAGAGGGAGGGCGGGCTGATCTCTGTGAAGTGAAATTGGCTCTTCTTTACAGAGCTCAGTGCTTTCATGGGGTTCGTTGGGAGGAGTTGAGCTTGGGCTGTGTTTGAGTGACAAGTTGATGTTATTTGATTGGCATTTATAGTTATATCATTGAAATTAAACTGTGCGTGTTTTTACCCATAATTTGTAATTCATTAAGGAAAGCCCACTCAGGGGGGCAAAACCACACGTAAAGTTTATTATAATGATTGTATAATGAAGACAATGGGGAAAAGGCCTCAAAGGCATTTCAGTGACCTTCATGGTAGCGCCTTCCGTTACAGGCCTGAAGGCCCAGGAAGAAAAAAATGGTTTCATGTGCCAGGGCCAGAGCCTCACGCTGTGCAGCCTTGGAACACTGCTACCTGCATTCCACCTACTCCAGCTCCAGCCATGGCTACAAGGGGCCCAGGTACAGCTTGGACAGCTGTTTGAGAGGCTGCAAGCTGGAAGCCTTAGTGGCTTCCATGTGGTGTTAAGCCTGTAGGTGCACAGAATGCAGGAGATGAGGCATAGGAGCCTCTGCCTAGATTTTGGAAGATGTATGGAAAAGCCTGGATGTTCAGGCAGAAGCCTGCTATGGGGGTGGAGGCTTCAGTCTAGAGAACCTCTACTAGGGCAGTGCAGATGGAAAATGTGGGGCTGGAGCCCCCATACACAGTCCCCATTGGGGCACTGAATAGTGGAGCTGTGAGAAGAGGGCCACCGTCCTCCAGACCCCAGAATGGTAGACCCCCAGCAGCTTGCACCCTCAGCCTGAAAAAGGCGCAAGGACTCAACATCAGTCTGTGAGAGCAGCTGCTGGGGATGAACTCAGGAAAGCCACAGGGGTGAAGCTGCCCAAGGTTTTGGGAGCCCACCCCTTGCACCAGTGTGCCCCAGATGTGGGACATGGAATCAAAGGAGATTATTTTGGAACTTTAAGATTTAATGAATGCTCTGCTGGGTTTCCGACTTGCCTGGGGCTTATAGCCCCTTTCTTTTGGCCCATTTCTCCCTTTTGGAATGAGAATGTTCACCCAATGCCAACACCCCCATTGTGTCTTGGAAGTAACTAACTTGTTTTTGATTTTACAGGCTCATAGGCAGAAGGGATGTGCTTTGTTTCAGATGAGACTTTGAAGGGGATTTTTGAGGGAATGCTGGCATGAGTTAAGACTTTAGGCAACTGTTTGAAAGGCATGATTGTATTTTGAAATGTGAGAAGGACATGAGATTTGGGAGGGGCCAGAGGCAGAATAATATGGTTTGAATCTGTGTTCCCACCCAAATCTCATGTTGAAATGTAATCCCCAATGTTGGAGTTGGGCCTGGTGGGAGGTGACTGGATCATGGCGTTGGGTCCTTCCTGAATGGATTAGCACCACACCCTCGGTGCTCTTCTCATGATAGTGAGTTATTGTGAGATCTGGTTGTTTAAAAGTGTGTAGCCCTTCCCTTGTCTCTCTCCCTCCTGCTCTGGCCATGTGAAGTGCCTGCTTCTTCTTCAGCTTCATCATGATTGTAAATTTCCTGAGGTCACGCCAGAAGCTGACACCACCATGCTTTCTATACAGCTTGCAGAACCATGAGCCAATTAAACCTCCCTTCTTTATAAATTACCCAGTCTCAGGTATTTCTTTATAGCAGTGTGAGAACAGACTAATATACAACTGGGAATGACTATAATTATTCTCAAAAAGACAGGATAAGTGCTTAATTTTTTCACTAAAACATTTCAGAGTAAGTTGTTGGCATAATAGTAGCCTCTGGCTACTATTCTTTTTCTTTCTTGTTTTTATAGTATCATGTGGACTCATGAATTCTTACTTATTCATTGGATTACAATCAATTACAGTCATTATTGTTTTGAATAGTCGTAAATTTGGCCAGTTGGAGGCCCTTCAAACTCACTGTGTCCTTTTTCATTTGTTCTACTTTTATTTTGAAAAAATTTCAAACTCACAGCAATGTTGTGAATATAATACAAGACTCCTCATTTGCTCACCCAGTGGTTAACATTTTATGACATTTGATTTGTCATTCTCTCTTTCTTTGTTGCTTTTTTTCCCTTGAACCATTTGAGTAAATTGTAGTTACGAAACCTTATTAACTCTAAATACTTCAGCCTTTCCCCAAACCAAAGTATTCTTTTATATAACCATAAAACAGCCACCAAATCTGATAATAAATAGTATAATATTATCATCACCTCCCATCTGCTTCATTTGATTCTTCACTCAGAAAGAAACTTAGTGCTCAGATCTTGATGGAAAGAAGGCAGCCTTAAATGTTACAATATGCATGCTAAAACTGAAATATCTGTTTCCTATGACATGTTTGTAATTCTAGCAACTTTCTCTAGAACTGGGATATTATTTCACCAAATATTCTTAGATTAAGGTGTTACTGAGGAAGATAGTTGAGAGAAATCAGTCATAAATCTAGACCATTATTTTTGTTTTTCTCCAGCAAAATGCATTCTTTTTCCATGTGAAGATATGGAGAACCACAAATAGTTATCAAGATTTACTTAAGAGCAAGAGTTAAAAAAGAAGACCTCTAAGCAAATACTCGGCCTTGCTAACTTTAAAACAGCTTTTAGTGTACGTTTTTTATTTTTAGAGCTTCAAGTTTAATTAATACTTACATTAAGTTTTCAGCTATTATAAATGGCACCACATCTTGGACTGTGCACAGAATAGCTGATTTGCAAACACTGGAAGTCTGGATGTTGGAAGTCTTCAAAAAAAGTCTTTAGCTCTCTGAGGTCTAAAAAAAAATCTGAATATTGGGCTTGTTTTATCCTTTGACCTTAATGACAATTTTATTTTGTTTTATACCAACACATGCTGTTTTAGAAAAGGTTATTTTATTTAGTTTTTGAAAACTGTATTTTAAAATTTGAACTATGAGGTGGTTTGATTACTTATTAACATATTCTTTTGAAATTCTTAAATTACAACCCATGCATGTATTACATTATTGTGAAATATTATGGTGATTGCTTCCTAATTCAAATACTTCATTTGTAAATAAAATAGTTACATGCCACAGATTCTAGGGCTATCCCATGTAAAACCCCTCACATGATTTTAAGTACTAGACATGCAGTTAAAACTTAAGATTTAGGGATTTGTTCTTTTAGTGGCCAGAAAGCATTTTGCCTTCTGTTTTTAGTTGCCATAACAGGAGTAATATGGTTTGGCTCTGTGTCCCAACCCAAATCTCATCTTGTAGCTCCCATAATTTCCACTTGTTGTGGAAGGGACCCAATGGGAGATGATTGAATCATGGGGTTGGGTATTTCCTGTGCTGTTCTCGTGATAGTGAATGGCTCTCAGGAGATCTGAAGGTTTTATAAACAGGAGTTTCTCTGCACAAGCTCTCTCTCTTTGCCTGTTGCCATCCCCCTAAGATGTGACTTGCTTCTCCTTGCCTTCTGCCATGATTGTGAGGCCTCCCCAGTCATGTGGAACCGTAAGTCCAGTAAAACTCTTTTTTTTTTTTTTGAGGCAGAATCTCGCTCTGTCACCCAGGCTGGAGTGCAGTGGCGCGATCTCGGCTCACTGCATGCTCCGCCTCCTGGGTTCACGCCATTTTCCTGCCTCAGTCTCCCGAGTAGCTGGGACTACAGGGACCCGCCACCACGCCCTAATTTTTTTGTATTTTTAGTAGAAACAGAGTTTCACCGTGTTAGCCAGGATGGTCTCGATTTCCTGATCTCGTGATCCACCCGCCTCGGCCTCCCAAAGTGCTGGGATTACAGGCGTGAGCCACCGCACCCGGCCAAACTCTTTCCTTTGTAAATTGCCCAGTTTTGGATATGTCTTGATCAGCAGCATGAAAACAGACTAATACAAAGAGTATACCAAAATCTTGGAGTATCCCATCTTCCCTTGTACCTTTCTTTACTCCATGTCCTTACCCAAAGATCATAAACATAATCGCATCCACCACAATTCTTTACATGCAAGAAGAAACTGCCCTGCTGGCTTCTGTTCAGGAGACTTTCTCTTGAGCACCATGAGCTCAAGTGAGTTTACCCTTACATGCATAATTCGTCCCCTAAATCTCCAGTCCCCTACACTCCCAGAGAGAATGGGAGAGACACGGCTCTTTTCCTATGATGTGCTCGCTGCAGTACTTTTAATGTAAGTTGCCTCTTAGCTTTTTATCTTCTGGTCTGTAGGTCATTAAACATTTTATAACCATTCCCAGTCTCAGGACTGCCAGATAATTTTTCTATCTGAGGTGTAAGATGAGCCAAATTATTCTTCCTTTATAAATATTTTAAAATATATTTGAATTCACACAAAGACATAGCAAACGGTATCTTTAATATAGAGTACAAATACTTCCTCAACATATATTATATACTTATTACTTAGCAATATAATTTATTTGGACTTCAGGAATGAGGAAACCAGTTTAAGTCTCTGTTTAAAAAGACTTGTTGGGCCAGTGCGGTGGTTCATGCCTGTAATCCTAGCACTTTGAGTGGCAGAGCGGGGAGGATCACTTGAGTTCAGGAGTTCGAGACCAGCCTGGGCAACATGGGGAGAACATAGGGCAATGCAGCTCAGGAGGCTGGGATTACTCAGGGGGCTGAGGTAGGAGGATCCCTTGAGCTCAGGAGGTTAAGGCATGACCTGTGATCATGCCACTGCACTCCAGCCTGGGCAACAGACACCCTATCTCAAAAAAATAAATAAGAAGTCTTGTTATGTGTTCCTCTGTGAGTCCTATTTTTTGCAAAAGACGTTGGCCCATTAAGAAAACATTCCATCTAAACCCTAAGTAATAATCTCAAGTCATTGCTCAAGTTAAATGACGCTTCACATCTCGTGAAATGTATTTGTTTTGATAGCAGACCCATGGATCACATGCTGTTTATAACGCTTGGTAGACTGCAGAAGAGAGTGATATACAGGCAATATGACCCATGTAACCACAGAGGAGAATTGGTCTTTTCTCATCTGCACACATATGACCCAACCATGCTGTCTTGCACGTATTCTAGCTTGCACTTCTTTACTTCCTGGATGAAACAATGATTACTTTTACTTATTTATGACATCCTATCTCCAAAAAGAATCTAAAGCAGCTTGCAAAGTTGATTAATAGCCGTTGGAAAAATAGAGCCCAGGGCCAAAGTTGGGTTTATCAGGAAGAAATTTACACCACACTAAGCATAACAGTTGATCAATGCCAGGAGTGAGCTAAAAATTGCATGGGAAGACTTATTGATGCTCATTATGTAATTTTTTAGCAGTGCAAATACAAATGCACTGTAAAATCTGCAAAATATAGCAGGTTAATCAACCTAGACCATTTGCAATTATGAAAATGTTGTTGACAGCTTCAAAAATAAAGGTCATTTGTGTAACAAAATATACAAAGCTTGTCTTTGAATAGGAGCCACTCCTTACCTGAATAGAAATTAGGTCCAACTACAAACAAAATTTTCCCATAAAGGAAAATGTGAGATTTGCTGATTTGTTTTTCTCTGCCAGCCTAAAGAATGATGATGCCAGGAAGAATTTTTTTGGAACATGTGTACAAACAGGCAAAGATCCCCCTGAAATAAGGCCTAGAACTTTGGCATCATACAGTATTTCCCAACGTAGAATCTTTTATTATGAGGGCATTGAGCTGTTTTGAATTTTTTCAGAAGGCATATTTTAAAATACATCTCAAATCTGAACATCCTAGTCCCGTCTCCACCATTTCTTACTTGGACTATTGCAGTAGTTTTTCAATTGTTCTTTTTTCTTCCGTGCTTTCAGCACTACTGGCAAGCAAAGTGTTCACTGATGAATGAACAATTACATTTACCCACAGACTGAAATATGATGTTATTTTGTTTTGACTGAAATTCCAACTCAGTGTGAGAATACTGGTAAGTTCACATAAATCAAAAGTTCTAATTGGAAGTCATTTATATGAGTGTATCATTACCTTTTTCCCCTAAGAATTCTTTTAGGCTTTTTTTTAATGACTGCCTTGAAATTTTAGTACAATAGATGCACTGTGCTTTATGTATAAAAGAGTAAGATGGGCCCAGCGCAGTGGCTCACGCGTGTAATCCCAGCACTTTGGGAGGTCGAGGCAGGTGGATCGCCTGAGGTCAGGAGTTCGAGACCAGCCTGGCCAACATAATGAAACCCCATCTCTACTAAAAATCCAAGAAATCAGCTGGGCCTGGTGGTGGGCACGTGTAATTCCAGCTACTAGGGAGGCTGAGGCAGGAGAATGGCTTGAACCCGGGAGGCGAAGATTGCAGTGAGCCGAGATCGCGCCTTTGCAGTCCAGCCTGGGCAACAAGAGTGAAACTCACTCTCGAAAAAAAAAAAAAAAAAAAGAGTAAGATGTATTCACTCATACCACAAGAACCAATTTTTGCTTCCATTGAGAATACATAATCTATTAAGTAAAATGGGGAAAACTAATGTATTACTTAGCATACTATAGTTATTCTCATAGAGAAAATCTTCTTAAATATGGGGTCCATAAGAGAAAAATAGTGGTCCTAACTGATTTTTTATTGAAGTCAAGAACCAGATAAATAGCTGTTAACTCTGTCATCTTTCTGGGCTATGTCTTCTTAATGCCAGTTGTATTCCTTCTTCCATATAGTTGAGAAACTATGGAAAATACAGGAAATATACTGCACACAGAGCCCCTGCCTGTAGTTCCTGTCTAGCTTGCTGGCTATATTGGTTGATTATATGACTGCTATCTGTACCTCTTTACAATTCATAAGACATTCAGGGCTTTGTGGCTTTTTCTCCTGTCTCCTACATGAAGGGGCTCAGACCACAAGCATGCAAAAAGTAAGTAATCAAAGGAAATAATAAAACAACACAGAACGAAACTGTAAGAAGATACAAGGCCAAGGCAGTATATAATTAAGGGTCAGGTGACTAATCCAAGAGTTAATGATTTTCAAAGTGCATCTTGTGGAACCTCCAGAGAGGCATCCCAGAGGCTGTCACAGAGACAAAGAATGGTCCAAATTTAGGTCCAGTAGTAGAGTTTGTCAAGATGTAAGACTTAAGGTCTCCCACCATCACTCAACCAGAACCCTTCACTTTCATACATTTCTTGTGTTGGCGTTTTGCATGTTTTCTTTAAAGAACAATGTAATGATTTAGTCTGTTCTGTGAAGTTTTTTCTGTGTTTGAACTGATTGAATTTAGAAAATTGTTTTCAGAGGTATGATTTTTTTTAATATTGGCACACTTAATATTAAAACTATTTGATCAGAAGATACTTAAATGTCAGAATCGACCACTGTTGTGAGAATCCAAAGATAATACCAGTGCTCTGAGGATACTTATTGTGCTAGTCTTTATGGCAATTGTTTCCAAATGTTAGTATTTATCAGAATCACCTGGAGGCCTTGTTGAAACAAGGGTTCTGATTCAATAGGCCTGGGTGGGGCAATTTGCTTTTTACTAGGTAGTAAGACTTGGCACCGACATAAATAAAAATGGTTTAAAATCACTACAAAAGAAGCCCAAAAGAATTTTTTTCTAAATACTCAAGGTTTATCTTCTACACCTGCGGATCCCTCCTGCTCACTTTCGTTTTAGCCATGGTATTAAAATTAAAATACAGGTGCCATATAAGCATCAATAACTAATTTTGAGTTTGTAGGTTCTGTCATATGGTCAATTCCTATTAAGAATCAAAAGACTATGAATGCTTAATAGAGCTGCAAATAGTTCTCTTCCCTATACCACTTTTTTTTTTTTTGAAACAGAGCCTTGCTCTGTTGCCCAGGCTGGAGTGCAGTGTCACAATTTCAACTCACTGCAACCTCTACCTCCTGGGCTCAAGCCGTCCTCCCACCTTAGTCTCCCAAGTAGCTGGGCTACAGGGGCATGCCACCTATACCTGGCTAATTTTTGTATTTTTTGTAGAGACAGGGTTTCACCATGTTGCCCAGGCTGCCCTTGAACTCCTGTGCTCAAGCAATCCTCCCACCTTGGCCCCCCCAAATTGCTAGGATTACAGGTGTGACCCACTGAGCCCAGCATCATATAGCACTTTCTGCAAGAATATAAAAGGCAGAACAATACCACCCTATGTGATTAAGACAGTTGACTAGAGGTGTCCGGCACTAATCTCCTCTTCAAAGAAGGACCAAAATGGTGAGTAGAGTATGCTGAATAGAGTATGTAAGGGAGAACACTAGAATTCAGCAGGGAAGTGACAGGGACCCTCTGAGGAGGGAAACTCAAGATGATAGCCTAGAGAGGGCAGCAAAACAGCTGGCCAGAGCCAGGAGGGGTTCCCCATTGTGAGGATTCCCTTTGCAAGAGATCTCCAACAGTCCACATTCCCATAACACACACCTGCAGTCATAGTGACAGGAAAGCCACTCGGGCCTCAAAAGCCCAGTGCTTAGTAAAGGGAGCTGCTTTGAGTCCATGTGATTACATTGTCCTGAAGAGGGAATTCACACTGGGTTCCACTCACCCTACAGAACACAGGCTGCTGCCACATGACACCATTTTAAGAATGGAACAAACACCAGGCTACATCCTGCCCTGGGGTCCAAGAACCCCTACATTTCCACATGCCTGAGGCCCAGCCAACATTCCCCTCATATCCACTTAGAGGGCTGCAGCATCATGACACCAGCTGGATCCAGCAGTGTGGCTGCATGCCAGAGACCCAAGCCCACACAGTGCCCTACACTCTGGGAAACAGGTGGTCTTGTATATTAGGGAGGCTGCCCCTAGGATTTATGGAGCTGAAGCTTGTACTCCCCAAAGCCTGAGAATCACCTGCCAGGGGCTGCCACCACCAACAATTACCTTGCCCCCTCCAGAAGCAGGGCTGCCACGGACCCGAGTGTGCCTCCGAGAGACTCAAAAGCCAATCCACCACTGGCACCTGCACGTGCTGCTAATGGACCCTGGAACTGATCCTTACCAGGGCTCACTGATGCCATAGTCTGTGCTCATGTGCACAATCCAGGGTCCTGAGAACCAGCCCATCTAGCACCCCAGGCTCCAGAAAAGTCTCACCACAGCCTTCATAAACAACTGTAACCTAAGCTACTAAGAAACTCACAAGACACCAGTGACAATGATACAGTCAAAGAAATCATATAGGAACTACACTATGACACCCACTGCAACCAAACCTAATGTGCTCTACCCAACTGACAGTATAGATATATCTGCAGGAAAAAGTCTTTCACTATGAAAACTACTGCATAAAACTGGAAGAAGTGACTATTACACCAGATGTGTAGATATCAGTGTATGTACACAAAAAACATGAACAAGCCAGGAACATGACACCACCAAAGGAACATAGTAATTATCCAGTGACAGATCCTAAAGAAAAAAAACATAAAATTCTTAAAAAGGATTTCAAAATATTATTAATATAGTAGTATTAATAATAAAATAGTATTGATGTTAATGAAAATATAATTATTAATGAATTGATAGATAATGATTAAAATATTATTTTCTTAAGGAAACAGTGAGGCATAAGAATACAAACAAAACAAAGACATTTTAAAAAAGACTTCATGATGGGAATGGAAAAATTCGAAGAGATAGTGTATTATTCCATTCTTGTGCTGCTACAAAGAAATACCTGAGACTGGGTAATTGATAAAGAAAAGAAATTTAATTGGCTCACAGCTCCACAGGCTGTATAGGATACATAATGGTGGCATCTGCTTGTCCTTTGGGGAGGCCTCAGGAAACTTACAAATATGGCAGAAGGCAAAGGGGGAGCAAGCACTTCGCATGTCTGGAGCAGGAGGAAGAAAGAGGGGGAGATACTACACACTTTTAAACAACCAGATCTTGTGATAACCCACTCTCATCATGACAATACCAAAGGGGATGGTGTTAAACCATGTGAAACTGTCCCCATGATCCAATCACCTCCCACCAGGCCTACCTCTAGCATGGGGGATTACAATTTGACATAAGATTTGGGTAAGGACACAAATCTAGAGCATATCAGATAGATATTATTAAAAAGAACCAAACAGAAATCCTAGAACTGAAGAATTTGATGATAAAATAAAAAATATGATTGAATGCTTCAGTATTAAACTAGATCAAGCAGAAGAAAGAATTTCTGTACTTGAAGACAGGTCTTTTAAAATAACCCAGTCAAACAAATAAACAAAAAGAATAAAAAGGAATAAAGAAAGCCTGTGTGACATATAGGACAACATCAAGGGAACAAATATTCAAATTATGAGCGCTCCAGAAGTAGAAAAGATGAGAAAAGGCATAAAAAGCCTATTTAATTAAAAAATAGCAGAAAACTTCTGAAGTCTTGGAAGAGTTATAGAAATGCAGATAGAGGAAGTTTAAACATTCCCAAATAGATTTAACCCAAAAATGTCATCTCCAGGGCACATTATTGTCAAATTGTCAAACGTCAAAAAGTAAAGAGAGAATTCTAAAAATAGCAAGAAAAAAAGCATCAAGTCACACATAAGGGAATCCTCATCAGACTAATATCAGATTTCTCAGCAGAAACCTTACAGGCCAGAGAAAATGGGATGATAGACTCAAAGTGCTGAAAGAAGAAAACTGCTAGTCAAGAACACTAAACTGAGCAAAGCTATAATTCAGGAATAAAGCTACAAATGAAGTCTTTCCCAGAGAAGCAAAATGTGAGGGAATTTATCACCACTAGACTAGCCCTATAACAAATGCTTAAGGAAGTCCTACAAACAGAAGCTAAAAGATGGTATCTACCATTAAAAAAAAAAAAAAAACAAAAAAACACGTGAAAGCGTAAAACTCACTGGTAGAACAGATACACAAGTGAGAAGGAGAAAGGAATAAAAGGTTATCACTACAGAAAACCACCAAATTGCAAAGATAAACAAGAGAGGAAAAAGGCCACAAAGGATATATGAGACAATCAGAAATCAACTAACCAAATAACAGGAGTAAGTCCTCACCTATCAATAACAATCATGAATGTAAACCGTTTAAATCTCCTATTTAAGAGTTACAGACTCACTGAATGGATTTAAAAACGGAAGACCCACCTATATACAAGAAACGCACTTCACCTGTAAAGACACACACAGACTGAAAGTAAAGGGTTAGAAAAAGCTATTCCACACAAACAGAAACCAAAAGTGTGTGGGAGCACCTAAACTTATATCAGACTAAATAGACTATAAGTCAAAAAAATAAATAGAAAGGGACAAAGAAGATCATTATGTTATGATAAAGGGATCAATTCAGCAAGAGGATATAACAATTGTAAATGAATATGCACCCAACACAGGATCACCTACATATTAAAAGCAAACATTATTAGAGATAAAGAGAGATACTTACCAATACAATAATAGTTGGGGACTTTAATATCCCACTTTCATCATTGGACAGGTCATGTAAGCAGAAAATCGATCAAGAAACATAGAATTAAACTGCACTATAGACTAAATGACCAAACAGACATCTACAGAACATTGTATCCAACAATTATGGAATATGCATTCTTCTCATCAGCACATGAAACATTCTCTAGGATAGATCATATTTTATGCCACAAAACAAATCTCAACAAATATAAAAAATAGAAATCCTATCAAATTTAGGAAATTTCAGAAAAAATTGATAAATTCCTGGACAGACATAACCTACCAAGATAGAACTAGGAAGAAACAGAAAACCTGAACACACCAATAACAGACCAAAGTAACAAGGTTGAATCAGTAGTAAAATGCCTCCTAACAAAGAAAAGCCCAGGACCAGATGGCTTTACTGCTAAATTCTACCAAACATTTAAAGAAGAATTAGCAACAATTCTTTTCAAACTATTTCAAAAAATTGAAGAAGAGGGAATTCTTCCTAACTCATTTTATGAGGCCACCACTACCCTGATAACAAAACCAGACCAGGACACAACAAATAAAGAAAACATAGATGCAAAAATCCTCAACAAAATACTGACAATCTGAACCTAACAACACAATGAGATTATACATCATGACCCAGTAGGATTTATCCCAGTGATGCGAAGATGGTTCAACAAATGCAAATCAGTACTTGTAATTCTACACATCAACAGAATAAAGGACAAAAAATATATGATAATCTCAATAAATGCAGAAAAATAATTTGATAAAATTCAACATCTTTCATGACAAAAACTCTACAAACGTTATGTATAGAAGGAACATACTTCAGTAAAATAAAGGCCGTATATGACAAACTCACAGCTACTATACTGAATACAGAAAGGCTGAAAGCCTTTCCTCTAAGAACTAGGGCAAGACAAAATTGCCTTTCACTACTGTTATTCAACATGGTACTGTAAGTCCTAGCCACGGCACTTAGGCAAAAAAAAAAAAAAAAAAAAAAAAAAAAAAAAAAAAAAGTACATAAAGGGCATCCAGATTGAAAAAGAGGAAGTAAAATTGTCCTTCTTTGCAGACAACATGATCTTATATATAGGAAAACCTAAGACACCACCAAAAAACTCTTAGAACTGTTAGAAAAATCTAGTAAAGATGCAGGCTGCAAAGTCAGCATGCAAAGATTAGCAACAATTCTACACACTAAGAATGAACTGGCTGAAAAGTAAATTAAGAAAGCAATATCATTTATGATGAGAAAAGTAAAATACCTAGGAATAAATGTGAAATATATCTACAATGAAAACTTAGAGACACTGATAAAGAAATTGAAGAGGATACATACACAAAAACGGAAAGACATAGCATAATCATGGATTGGAAGAGTTAGTACTGTTAAAATGACCATACTATCCAAAGCAATCTACAGATTCAATGGAATCCCAATCAAAACACTAATGACATTTTTCACTAAAATAGAAAAAAATCCTAAAATTTGTATGGAATCACACACACACACACGCGCGTGCACACACACACACACAAACCCTAAATAGCCAAAGCAATCCTTTGCAAAAAGAACAAAGCTGAAGGCATCATACTGTCTGACTTCAAAATACATACAAAACTATAGTAACCAAAACAGCATGGTATTGGTATAAAAAAACAGACACATAGACCAATGGAATAGAATAGAGAACATAAACATAAATCTATGCAGTTACAGCCAACACATTTTCATCAAAGGTGGCAAGAACTTACATTGGATGAAGGACACCCTGTCAATACATAGTGCTGGAAAAAATGAATATCTATATGCAGAAGAATAAAACTAGACCCCTATATCTCACGACATACAAAAATCAACTCAAAATGGATTAACGACTAGTGCAGAAGACCCAAACCTGTAAGACCACTAGAAGAAAACATAAAGGAAATGCTTCAGGACATTGCAAGATTTTACGGGTAAGACTTAAAACAAACAGGCATCAAAAACAAACAAAAGAAGACAAATGAGACTATATAAAACACAAAAGCTTCTGCACAGCAGAGGAAACAATCAGTAGAGTGAAGAGACAACCTACAGAATGGGAGAAAATATTCAGAAACTAGTCATCTAACGAGGGACTAATATCCAGAATGTACAAGAAACATTAAAAAAAAAAGGTAAAAAACCCCACAGAAAACAAATAATCCAATTTAAAAATGGGTAAAGAAGCTGAATATACGTATATATGTATACGTATATATACACATACATATATACATATATATATATATTTTGAGATGGAGTCTTGCTCTGTCGCCCAGGCTGGAGTGCAATGGCACAATCTCCACTTACCACAACTTCCGCTTCCTGGGTTCAAGCGATTCTACTGCCTCAGCCTCCGGAGTATCTGGGATTATAGGCACGAGATATTTTTCAAAAGAAGACATACAAAACAGCCAACAAATATGTGAAAAAAAATGCTCAGCATCACCAATCATCAGGGAAATGCAAATCAAAATCATACCCATATATCATCTTACCCCAGTTAGAATGGCTATAATCAAAAAGACAAAAAATAACAAATGCTGGCAAGGATGCAGAGAAAAGGGAGTTCATACACTGTTGGTGGGGATGTAAATTAGTATAGCCATTATGGAAAACAGTATGGAGGTTTTTCAAGAAACTGAAAATAGGAAGACCATAGAATCCAGTGTTCTCACTGCTGGGAATTAATCTAAAGGAAAGGAAACCTCTATATCGAAGGGAAAACTTTATTCCCATGATTTTTTGCAGCGCTCTTCACTATAGCCAGGATATAGAATCAACCTAAATGTCCGTCAAAAGATGAAAGGATAAATGTGGAATATATACACAATGAAATACTATTCAGCCATAAAAAACAATGAAATTTTGTTATTCGCAGTAACATGGATGAGGCTGGAGGATATCATGTTAAGTGAAATAAGTCAGGCACAGAAAAATAAACACCACATGTTCTCACTCATATACGAGAGCCAAGAAATACTGAGCTTATAAAAGTGGAAAGAAGAATTGTAGTCATTAGAAGCTGGGAATGATAGGAGGAGGGAGAGGATCGGGAAAGAGGTTAATGAATACAAAGTTACATTGTACTGCTAGATAGGAGAAATAAGTTCTAGTATTTTGTAGCACTGTTGGGCAAATATGGTTAACAATAATTTAGTTCGTATTTTCAAAAAGCTAGAAGAGAGGATTTTAAATGTCCATAACACAAACAAATGATGAACGTTGGAGGTGTTTGTTATTTTTATCTTTATACATTTCATCATTACACATTGTATACATGTATCAAAATATCACTCTGTATTCCATAAATATGTACAATTGTGTGTCAACTGAAAATCAAAGGAAAAAATAGGCCAGGCACAGAGGCTCACGCCTGTAATCCCAGCACTTTGGGAGATCAAGGCAAGTGGATCACCTGAGGTCAGAAGTTTCAGACCAGCCTGGCCAACATGACGAAACCCCATCTCTACTAAAAATACAAAAATTAGCCAGGCATGGTAGCAGGCACCTGTAATTCCAGCTACTCAGGAGGCTGAGGCAGGAGAATCACTTAAACCTGGGAGGTGGAGGTTGCAGTGACATGAGATCGAGCCACTGCTCTCCAACCTGCGCAACAGAGCAGGACTCCATCTCAAAAACAAAAACAAAAAAGGAAAAAATAAACAAAGCCAATACTATACTATAAAATAACACATCTGTCTTTCATTACTCCTTATTTTTTATGCTGCTATAATTTCCTTCATGACATTGTTACCAAATGTTATTACATATATTTGTTTATCTTCTGTCTTTCCCTCTGTCTATAGTGAGAGGAGGGCGGGGACTTGGTTTTGTTCACTGTTGTATCTCCAGTGTATAAACAGTGCCTACCAGTTAGCACACACTCTATAAATACATGCTAAGTTAAAAAAAAAAAAGACTAATTTTGGTATTACTTTACTTGAATTTCTCATAAAATATTATGGAAGGCATTAATATTTTTAAAAATATAACATTTATGATTTGTTTTTCTGAGTATAAAATAAATTCATGTTAGAAATGGAAAGATTCAGAGAAACACAAAGAAAAAGAGATCACTAGCAACCCCACTGTAATTTTTTTAAGATTTATTTTATTTTATTTTACTTTGAGTTCTGAGATACATGTGTAGAAAATGCAGGTTTGTTACGTAGGTATACGTGTGCCACGGTGGTTTGCTGCACCTATTGACCTGTCTTCTAAGTTCCCTCCCCTCCCCACTGTAATTTTTATCTACAGTATCTAGTGTTCCCTTTCTCTCTCTGCTCTGTGCATGTGTGTATTTAAACAAACGAGATTGCATTACATTTTACGAGTTGCTTTTTGGAATCTTAACGTATTGGGAGCATTTCAATGTTGTTTGATATTTTTCTGTAGTACCATTTTATTGATTGCACAGTGTTAGTCCATATGGATAGAATAATTTATTAAATTAAAATCCGCCTTTTATGTTTTCCAATTTTTCACAGTGAAAAAAAATCATGAGAAGTATCCTCATAGGTGAGTCTTTTCACACATCTGCACTAGTGAATATCTGAATTTTAAAAGCCACTCTAGACCTACATAGGTGATGGTAAGCCATTTTGACAAGAAAATGTCATAATCCGTCATTGTTAGCAAATATTGACACATTACAAGTGAACATAACATTGGTTTATATGGCGTTAGGTAAATATTGTTTCCCTGAGATAACTTGTATCTAAGAACTTCTTGTGTTACATCTATAAGGTTTATGAGAATGTTTAAGATGTAATGTATTTCTGTTATTGAATTTCTGCTTTTATCTTTATGAATTCCATAATTTTGTTTTCCATAGTTTTGTTTTACGTTTCTTTTAAACTTCTTTATTTGCATAAATGATAAACTTATCATCTCCATAAACCCATCATAAGTTGAAAATCTCGTAAGTCGAAAATGCATTTAATACACCTAGCCTACCAGACATCATACCTTATCCCATCCTGCCTTAAAGGTGCTCAGAATACTGACATTAACCTACAGTTGGGAAAAAATTAAAATTCAAAGTACGACTTCTACTAAGTGCATATTGCTTTTGCCCCATGATAAAGTCAAAAACATCGTAAGTCCAGCTATCCTAAGTCGGGAATGATCTGTAGAGGTTAAATTGGGAACTTTGACCGTTCAATGTTGCTTTTGTTACTTTTATTTTTTGTACATTTCCATCTATTGTTATAACTAATAAGGTTAGTCTAACTTCTGACATATTTTCTGACATCTTTCCTTATGCCTTATCATGTGGTCTCACTTATGTCATCTTGTTTTGTGCCCTTTTTTTTTTTCACAGCGACTCCATTTTGTTTCTCACTGCTAAAAATGCAGACATGGTTTTATTTTTATCTTTTCTGCTGATTTGGGATATACAAGCTCTATGTTAAACTATTTATGGTTTGCTTTAAGATTCAAAAGCCTTCTTTGATTTTTATTTCCCTAATAATCTGAACCAAAATAAATCCTTTGGGTCATCTTCTAGCTAAGCTAAGGAAATAAATACAATCACAATCCCTTTGATTTTTCAGTTTTTATTAGTATAACTTGAGAATATAGGTTAATATTACTGTTTTAAAATTATTATCTTACATTATATATTTTCTCTTTCAAGAAATAGTTCAGATCATTTAGTTTTGCACATGGATTAGATTTAAACCTACATACAAATGCTTTTGGTGCTCACTCCAAGTACTCTTGCGCCACTATTTCCCTATTCCTGAGCTCATAATTTTGCTTCATTCGTAGTCAACGTGATCATATAATCAAGTAATAGTTTTTCAAAAATTGTACATGGATGATACTTTCTCTAAGCTATGGCATTTATATACACATCTTTATTTCACCTGAAGGACAATTTGGCTGCCTATGAAGAGCTGGATCTGAAATAATTTTGTCTTAGTATTAGATAGAACTGTCCCAGCTGATCTCAAAGTCCATTTATCCTTTTTTTCTAAGTACCTTGTCTTTTAGTCTGGATAGGATTTAAATTTTTTATCCTTATAATTCAAAATGAGTGCCAGGATGTAGCTCTTTGTATCTCTTTGTACTTGATTTTTGCCTGGAATTAAATGATTCTTAAACTCTCCACCCCCCCCCTCTATATATATAAAATATATATATGCACATATATATGTGTATGTATATATGATCACTTTTGCAGAGTATTTCTCTGACCTTTTGTCCAGAACCTAAGTTACCCGTACGATGCTCTGAGTTCTCTGATCATAGCTACCTTCCTTCTTTCATCTTTTCACATCCATCCACTCTATTTTCATTCTGTAAGAACTCAACTTTGTTTCCATATCCCTAACTCATTTTCATCCACTCCAATTGTGCCTTACACATCTTCAACAGTGAATTATTCCATTGTATTTTTAGTGTCCTTTTGATCCTGTCCAATGTCATAAATAACCCTCTCCTTTCCTTTTCTCTACATGACCATTCTTTCATCTTGATTTTTCATTGCTTGTACTTACACCTTTTATTTCCTGGAGGCTTTGCAGTCTTACAGTCTACTGAGGGTGCTTTTCTTCTGATTTCTGTAATAAGTCACATTCAGGGGTGCATTTTTAATTTGTCTTCATATGATATTTCATTTCATCTGAGCAAATTTTTATAGGCTCCATTTATTTCTTATCTTTACTTGTAAGTAGAGACTAATTTAATGTTTGCCAACATATATATGAATCACTATTGAGCCCCTTCCTGAATGTAGGTTGTAACCAAGTTCCTTTTCCAGATCTTTAGTTGAGGGAAGTTGATAACTATTCCAAATTTCTGATACATATTCTTCTATTATAAAACAATAAATTATTGTTTTTTGACTCCTAATTTCTGATCCCTGTAACTATAAGCAAAGGAGTAAATAAAATACAGTTTCCAAAATCTGTCCTCCATTCCTACTTTTATAACTCTTTGTATATGAGAACCACAGCGTCTTTGATGAGACTGACATGGCTAAGTGATCATCAAACTTGTTTCCTCTTCTTCCTGGACACACAGCCAGGCTACATCTCTAAGTTCGCTTGCAGGTGGAATTCTATCCAGAGGAATGTGAGTGAAAGTGATGGACACTTTGTCTATGTCTGAGCAAGCGAAAGCTCTCACATGTAATCTATTCCTTTCCAACAACTGCTTGCTGGATGTTGATGGTTAGCACAATTTTGGAAGCCAACTACTTAAGAGGGCAGGGCTCTGGCAACCTGGATTCTTGAATGACTCTGAGGAGCAGGCAGCACCACATTCTCATTTGGATGACTGAGGCAGAAAACAACGTGTGCTGTGTTAACTGCAGTGGTAGGATTCATTTGTTTCAAAAGTTAATATGCTTTTACCAATATACACTTTCCTTCGTCTACACTTAACTTCTCAGTTATTTTCTAAGAATTGCTGAATCTGGGCAGGCATGTAGAGACATTGGAGAAAGGGCTGGAAATTTTTAGGTAAGATCACAATGCTTAGGCTATCTCTCACATGACCTCCCTGAGAGGGGTGGGTTCTTGGCTTCATCCAGGAAAGAATTCGAGGGTGAGATGGTGGTGTTAGACAGCAGCTTTTGTTGAAGCAGCATTGTACAGCAGGAGCAAAGGACTGCTCCTTGCAGAGCAGGGCTAACCCATAGGCAATGTGCCCAGAGTAGCAATGTATGGGCTGTTGGCAGCTGTGTTTATACCCACTTTCAATGATATGCTAATTAAGAGGCAGGTTATTCAGAACTTTCTGGAAATGAGGCAGGGATGTTCTGCAACCATAAGAGGTAACTGTTTATGGGCCATTGCCATGGTTCATTGCCATGGCATTTGTAGATTGTCATGGCACTGGTGGGAGTGTCTTTATGCTAATGAACAGTGAGGGGAACTAGAGGTTGCTTTCATCACCATCTACTGGTTTTGGCCAGCTGCTTCACTGCACCCTGTTTTGACGAGATCCTGCTCCAATCAGCGGGGTCATGATTGGTTGGGGTCATGACCAGTGTTCTAAAAACAAGTCCTGCTGATCTCCTGCCTTGATAGCACTAGGCCACATTTGCTGGATTACATGGTCAGTGGACTAGATGTTTGTCCCACTAGACTGCAGGCTCCGTGTGGGTAGTGATGATCTCTGCCTCACTCAGTGCCCTGGCCCCAGCACCCAGCACGGTGCGGGCCCACAGAGATGCCTCAATTATATATATATATATATATATATATATATATATATATATATATACACACACACACACACACATATATACACACACACAAATATACACACATATATATGCATATATATCATTGTGATTTTATATATATATAATTGTAATAATTATGTATATATAATTGTGATAAAATGCACATAATATAAAATTTGCCATCTTTACCATTTTTATGTGTACCGTTCAGGGGCATTAAATACTTTCACATTGTTGTGCTATCATCACCACCATCCAACCACAGAACTCTTCATTTACAAATATAATCAATGATATTTATAGAAAAAAGGGATGAGAGCTCCTTTTTATAAAGTGAAAAATTATTTGTAATGTAAAATTATATCTCTCCCAATTTAACCACTGGGGAAGTTTGGACATATATATATATATGACTTTATTAAATAAGGAACACCTATAAGGTAACTGATGGATCTAGAAATACTTGCATATATGGGCTGGGAAAATAAAATATTACTGATGGGATCTGAATGAAAAAGCTGGGAAAAAGGTAAGTAGATAAATGGGCGTAACCTAGAAATAGGATATACATTTAAACTATCTTTAGTCTTTAGATACAGTAAGATGGTTTGTAAATGAATACTTAGATGTTGAATTTCCTTTTAATGTTGGCTCTCAGAGGAGCAAAGCATTCGGCCATTTGATTATATAAACTACAAACAAGTAATTTGAAAGTGTTTTACTCTAAGATAAAAACTACCCAAGAGAGGGCTTGTATTTGGGAAAAGTCATTTAGGTTTGATTCCTGTGAGATACTTACAAAGCTACAATATTGTTAATTGACTTGAAATTGACTTGAAACTCTTATTGTCCAACAACATCCTGTTGTGTGTGTATGTGTGTGTGTCTTCACAATATTCAGATAATTCTGCTTGGAGTTTTGAAGCCTGTGGAGGCAGAAGACATATATCCATCCTAACATAAAACTTGCAGTGTATTAAGGAAGAGTCAGGGTGTGGTGGTATATGCCTATAGTCCTAGCTACTTGGGAGGCTAAAAAGGAATTACTGCTTGAGCCCAGGAGGTCAAGGCTGCAGTTAATTGTAATTGCACCACTGCACTTGAGTGCACTCCAGGCCCAGGCAACAGAGAGAGATCCTGTCTCAACCACAACGACGACGACAACACCAACAACGGAGTCAAAGCAAATTAGAGGTGATAGAGCATATGTGTGCAGATAATTATATATTTAAATAGTGCACATAAATACTAATTACAATAACTACTGAAGTAGTGAAGGATACTAAAGTAGTCTGGTTTTACCATGAGCAGGTTTAATGAAAGGCAGTGTCTCCAAAACATAGTGATTTGAAGTCAATTTAAACATTTTTTCTGAACCAACACAATTAGCATGAATGTACTGAAGTTATGTAGTTTACAAGTGAATCTTTCAGACCTAACATTAAGCTCTGTAAATGCCATTATAAATCAGTATGTCTAAAATGCCTCATAACAATAGATTCATACAAGAGACATTGATAAAAGTCACCAGGTATGAACCGGGTCAGTTTTTCCTATTCTTCTTCTTTTTTTTTTGGTACTTCAAAGGAGACTATGATCAATGTCAAAGAAGCAGTAAAACTAACTGAACTAATTACAGATCTACAAGGGGTGTGTTCTCAAGGTGAGTAGCTTCTAATTACCAGATACCATCAGAAGGAAGGGCTGTTGTGAGGTGCTGAGCTCTGCAGTACTTTTCTGTTCCCATCAGTTAGCATAACATCATTTGGCTACTACTCTGGGTATTGATGTTATGTAATATAAACACGCTTACATAAGGAAAAGAGAGATAAACACATAACCAGTGCAGAACGGTGCCCTTCAGAGCACCCATGTTTTGGATTGTGCTTTCTGTAGAACAGAAAATACTCCTTCAATAAATTTGTACAATAAGTTGCAAACTATTTGGAAGTGACAGGAAAACACACAATGTAAATATGTGTTTGTTTCATGTTATTTAATTATAACATCACTTTCTATTAAAGGATTCAGCTCTATATGACTAGTCTATTATAATTTAGTCTACAATGAATGGGTCCTAATGGTATACGCTTGTGGGACACCTGGTTGATTTTTTTTTTCTTCTGTCAAAAACAAACTTGCCTATACTTGTATTAAAGACATGGCCTATTTTCTTAGTAGCATTGTACTTGGAGTTGATAGTCCTAGGTAACCTTCTTTCTCTAGTCCCTTCTCCCCAGAAATTCGCAGACACACCCTGGGTGCTATTAAGAATGAATCCTGCAGGTCCATTCATGCTATGAAAAATGGCAGAATCTCCTTCTAATTTGAGGCTGAATAATATTTCATTATATATACATTATATATAATACATACATACATATATACGTGTATACGGACACACAACTTTCATTATATTAAGTGAAATAAGCCAGACATATAAAGAAAAATATTGCACGATCTCACTTTTATGTGGAATCTAAACAACAACAACAAAAAGGTCAAGAGGCAGCAGGGTGGGATGGGGAGATGTAGGTCAAAGTAGCAGATACGTAGGATGAAAAAGTCTGAAGATCTAATGTACAGCATGGGAACTATAGTTAATAAAATTGTATTAAGGATGTTTGTTAAATAAGTAGATTTTCACTGCTCATCACAAAGCAGTAACTCTGTGAAATGATATGTTCATGTGTTTCACTATAGTAACCATTTTACTATCTATATGTATCCTATGACATCATGTTGTAAACCTCAAATATATACAATGAAATTGATTTTAAAAAAAGATTGAACCCTGGGTCTAGCTTTGAGTCCAGGCTCTACTCCTTGTAGAGCTATGCAACTTTGAATAAGTTGCTTAATGCCGTTTCCTCATTTGCAAGATGTAGGTAGATAAGAGTACTTAACTCGAAAAATTAAGTGGATTAAAGAAGATAATAAACCAGTGTGTGATTAGCACCCATGTAGTTGCTAATAAATGGTAGCAACTTTGTTACTAGAAAAGCCAGCTGCATTTGATGTTGTGCAGATAAGTTGTATGATTCACTTCAGCACTGCACTCCGAAGGCAGTCACAAACACAAGCGAAGGCAACCACCAAACCAAGTGCTGCCTTCAGTAGGTCAAAGCCCTCTTCCTTGTTGCTGGCTTCAACTCCTAGGTTATCCTTTACAAAACGTAATCCTTACTGAGCCTGCGTGGGCCTTCATGGCCTTGCTACCTGGCACTAGGGCATGAAAATCATGCCTGGGTAGAAATCAAGAAGGGCTGCTCTGCCCCTGCTTGGCATGTACAGTAGAGTCAGAGAAGTGATTGGATGGTAATACCTCCTGGGACTCTCTTCCCTTCTTTCCCATCAAACCTTTCTTCTAGAGCCATGATGCCTGCTGTCCTAGATGAGCCTTGTGACGTGAGCTCTTATTTTTATTGAGTCAACCCATAGGTGTTATCATACTCCTAATCCAGATATAAATAAACTTGTGGGAGGCCTTGTTTCTTGTATTTGCCTAGTTAGCTTCCTGAGAATTTCCTCCTTCATCCAGTATTGGCTAATTTCTGGGCTCACTAGTGACCGTGATAACCTGTGGTCCTTTAAGACACCGTGCAATTGGCCTGCCTTTCATATTTTTGCTTCCAGACTATTAAGAGGACAAGCTACAGTAAAAAGAAAATATCCAAGTAGCCCTTTTGCTGGTTATCTTAGTATTGGTGAAAAAAATACTTAATTTTTAATGCTTTCTAAAATTACACATATATATTTTATTTTAAGAAAGATCCTGTTTCAGTGGATTAAACATGTTTTAATCACCTATTCATTCAGTTGGTGAGGGAGGGATTCCTGTCCTAGGGTTATAAGGATGGCTGAAGATGCTCCTACCAACAACGGAAAGGTTAGATTAACAGCAATTTATTAGTCAGATATACTCACTGCCCGGGGAGTGGGGTCGACACCGTAGACCAAGTAGGGTTGTATTCAGGAACAGAGTGGACAACCAGGGGCTGCGGGAGGCAGGCTTTGTAATATCAAGAGGGTGAGGTGTCTCTTGGTTCATAGGAGGAAGTGATTGGCTTGTTTGAACAATTCGGAAAAGTAGCAGGAAGTTGAAACCCCAGGATACTCCAGGAAAAGCAGGAACTGCCTCTGCTACCTTTGAAAGGAAAGTTGTTCAGCCAAGGGACCTTATCCACAAGAGCAGAGCAAGGAGGGGAAATTGCAGTGAGAACATTCAAGGCCTCCCAGTTTCAACAGATGTCAAGGCAGCACGTAACACTCGGCCTTAATTTTAGACCTTAGACCACACATGTCAAGATGGCAGACCTCTCATTCTCTTGGTTTATATAACCAGAGCAGAACGATGTTCTAAAGGTGACTATCGTTCGATGAAAGACTTTTTCTTTCTCCTACATACTACACAAGGCTGAGACGAGACAATGCTGAGAAAGAAGCAATTATTTGGTATCGCGAGGCAATAAAGCATTCTATTTCTTTTCCTGAAATATGTATGCTGTTCTACTCATTAACCTATTTTCCAGCCTAGCAAGTGTTACTGCAAGTGCATTCCAGTGTTACTGGAGATAAGATTACTGATTAAAAGGAGGGGTAGATAGATTTATCTGTTTCTCAATGCAGACACTGTCTCAAAATAGAAAGATTTATAATTTCTTATGTATTATGTGAAGGTTGCTTCACAACCTCCCCCATCACATATTTCACAGTGTATTTATTTATATTTCTAAATAAATAAAACATTATAAAGCCTTGGAAAGTCAGTGAATGTTCTATACTTTGCAAAGGTTATTGTCGGAAGGAAAAGGATAAAGAGGGTCATTGTCCCTTTTCTCTTTCCCATGCCCTTTCCCTTAGGAGGAACGGTTGGTCATATAGCACTCACTCAAACAATGACATGCCAGCCAGCAGCTAAAGAGCATCAGGCAAATCTGCATGTAGCATTCTAAAAACCAGACCTTCAAGAAATGTAAGGTTCAACTAATAAAGCAGCTAAAACAGTGTCTGGCACATAGTAAACTCTTATTCCAATATTGGTTAACTAATGAATAAATGTTGACAGTAGCTGTGATTGAAATGAACCAATGCATAGTCCAAAAGGATGGGCACATTTACACGAAAACCTACTTGTTAACTCTCAAGGCCACTTCTTACATTGGACCATGTACCAATGTTAGCCTTGAGTCCACACCTTGGATCATCTCATGAGGATCATGTAAGATAGTCCCACTCTATGAGATCCTGGTTCAGTTTGTTCAGGGCCATGAATCTGCATTTCAGAAAAGCACCCCAGATGATTCTTAGACCCACTACAATTTAGGAATCACAAAGCTCAATAGTGAAATGTATGCCTTTTGGAGAAAGAGAAGGAAGGTAAGAAACTCCTGCTGACCAGCACAGGCCATGGTCACCCTTTCACTCAGGTGTGCGACTCTTCCTTCCCTACCTCAAACAATGCTTCTTCCCAATGCATATACGTGAGTTTCATGCTGAAATGACACGTGCCTTTGGATGATAGCTAACAGGTTTTTTTTTTTTTCATTCTAAGAATGTATTTTGTTTGTACTTATTTACTTAAATCAAGGCCACCTAAATCAGAAACCCCTTGGTCTCCATGCTCTGATTCCTTTTTTGATGGGCTTTAAAGTTACTGTCCCCCTCATCTCGGCTATGGTCCCAGTGATCCCCAGCCCCTGCCACACTCTGCCTGACTGTGTGGTGTTCCGTGCTGCCCTTTTCTACTGTCTCAAACTTGATTCCACCTCTCTACTCTCTTCCAGGTGAGTAAAGCAGGTTCTGAACTTCGCAAAGAGTTATTTTTGCTTAAGACCCTAAACTTGTCATAGTTTGACTCTCCCTTCTTTTGCTTCTTCTTATTATTATTATTTGAGACAGGTACTGTTATGTCGCCCAGGCTGGTGTTGGATTCCTGGGCTCAAGGGATCCTCCCGCCTCAGTCTCCTGAGTAGCTGCCAGTATAGGTGTGTGCTCCCCAGCAGTTTTTGAGATAACCTAGACTCCTTTGTGGTGAGAACGGGACTGGCATTTTCATAGAGAGGAGAAGCTGCGTCCTCAGCCTCCCGAACTGCTCTAGCCTTTTCATTTTTTCATCCCTGTTGGTCCCTTGTAGGGATCATCTTCTGCTCAGGACCAGAAGATGAATGCTCATAGGGTTGACTTGTGTGCCCCAGTCCTTTGGTGATGGCAATGGCGTCTTGTGGGAGTTCTGTCCTTTACCTTTCTCTCTCTCTCTGGGCTTCAGTCTTGGGATGGGAGACTTTCTGGCTTCCATCTCATCCATTCACTCGCGTATCCTTCATCGGCAAGGCCCAGACGAGGGGTCCTGCCATTAGGCCTTTAACTGTTTCTGCAGCAGGCTTGCCAGTCATTTCTGCTCCTTCAGCCACCACACTTGGGCTGCTCTCTGGGGAGAGACCAGAAGCTCCTCCTGGCATGCAGGACGTAGCCTCTGAGCACAGGGAAGTGCTTGTAAGCAGTTGCTCCAACTACCTAAAGATCCTCTGAGCACACCTGCCTTGACCTGCTGGTTCCATGTCCTACTGGATCCACAAAGGCTGCTCTTGCTGGTCCTGTTTTAATGTGCTCTGAGTCTGCAGACTTGGTGGCCTGTGTGTCCATAGCACTTGCTTTGGTGCCTGTTGTTACCGCTGCTGTTGCCCCTTCATTGAGCACTGGTTGCATTGCAATTAGAATGAAGAAGAGTGCCCTTCCATGAACACATGTGCTGGAGACGTGTTGAATTTCTTCCCCCTCAGCATAATCAGAGGAGGTGACCCCAAGCACCTCAGAGACCATGGGAAGTTCCTAATGCCGGCCTGATGCAGATTCTCTTCTCCACGGAGCACCATGGCCGCTGGGCTCTGCCTTCCACACAGGTATTCCCATTGTGTCCTCAGTGGGATGGCCTGGGTACAGATTTAAGCCTCCATTGGTGGTCTTAGGGGATAAACAAGGTTTTTCCAGATCTTTTGCATCTGCAGGGGCACGGCTGCAGGTGAAATGAGTGGCCATTGGCAAGCTTCAGCTGGAACTGTTGTCATGACTGTGGATGGCTGTCTTTACAAACCTCAAGGAGGCAGCCCTGTTGCCTCGAAAGTCTTTACAGTCCTACAGCCTCTACCCTGGATGTCTCAGCCCAGCCATTTTTTTTTTTTAATTTTTTTTTGAGACGGAGTCTCGCTCTGTCACCCATGCTGGAGTGCAGTGGTGTAATCTCGGCTCACTGCAACCTCCACCTCCTGGATTCAAGTGATTCTCCTGCCTCAGCCTCCTAAGTAGCTGCTATTACAGGTGTCTGCTGCCATGCTCAGCTAGTTTTTGTGTGTGTGTGTATTTTTAGTAGAGACGGGGTTTCACCATGTTGGCCAGTCTGGTCTCGGACTCCTGACCTCAGGTGATCCACCTGCCTCAGCCTCCCAAAGTGCCTGGATTACAGGTGTGAGCCACCATGCCCAGCCTCTCAGCTACTTCTGGTCAGCCCAGCAGCATGGCGTCAGGTATTTCCCGGCTGGTGCTGGTGGATACAAGGTCCACAGCCACCATTCCTGTGGTGTATAGATGGATCATCGCTCTTCTTTTGCTATCTGGAAAAAGTCTCTTTCAAAAATCTGTTAAATTAACTTATTTTTGGCCTGAGGCTGCTTCCATACCTTGAGTTTCTGTGTCAGGAGCCACAACCTAACTCAGTAGGTAAACAAACCGAAAGCCTAATTTAGGAGCATATTTTTGTAACAAATAGCTGTGTCACAGCCAGTCATAGCAACCGAACTTCCGCTAATCACAGGCTACCCACTGATCAGACCATGTCCAAAAAAGGCAAATGCCGGAGTTGTAACCAATCAAGCTATTTCTGTAGGGTACTTCCAGTTTTCTGTCTATAAATAATCCCTGCCCAGGGAGCTCTCTGAACTTCCACTTGTTCTGGGTGTTGCCTGATTCATGAATCATTCTTTGCACAATTAAACTCTGTTCAATTTAATTTGTCTAAAGTTTTTTTTCTTTCAACAGAACGATGTGTACTTGAAAACAGTACACTCTTGCACAGCTGTCCCTGGAGCTTCCCCGTGGAGCTGTTAAACTTGCCCTTCGCTGGCTGTTTTCCACAAAGTAATATGGTTACATAGATTCACGGCTCATGGCAATGTTTCATTAAGACAGTTCTTGATGGCCGCTCCACACCTTTCTCACCACATCTCACAGGCTGCCCTGCTGAGCCAGGTCTCCCTGGAACCCGGGGCTCCTGCGCAGGCCCCCATTTTGCTCCAGAACACCCAGGAAGGCGGGGCTTGGGCTGGAATGGGGACACCGATTACTCTCTATTCGGGCCTTTGGTGTCAGCTGAGGTCGATACTGGTGCCAGGATCGAGACTGTGCCCATCCCATCGAGAGCGGGCAGATGTGGGGGCGCACTGGACCGGGCCTCCCAGGCTGACACCCATTCACAGCAGCCTGAGCCTAATCCGCCACTGCTCGCCTTCCTCCGACGTCTCCACCTAAACCATCCTTCTGCACATTGTAACCCATCACTCCGCCCTTTGTCCACACATCTCCTTCCCCACACCCACAACGCGGTGGTCCCTGCCCCACAATGCAACGGAAACCTTGCGGAGTGCTAGACGGAAGCTGCGAGGCCTGTGTAGACACTGCCTCCGCAGGGCTGGCGCACTCCTCCGAGGGCCGACTGAGGGGTGGGTTTTTTTAAGTTGCAAAATAAAAGTTATCACCTGTGGGCCCTGAAGGCCTCTTTTCCACTGGATGACAGGAATGTGTTTGTTCAGAGATTGTAGTCTCCCTGAACTGGAAGGGACTTTAGAAACGGTCTATTACAACACTCTCCTCCTACATAGAGTTGGAGAAATTTCACCCATGGCTGGGCAGAATCAAGGAGGCTTACCCTTTGGTACTACAGTTTTTGGCATTACTGCAGGAACATAGTGTCCCAGCCATAATGTTAGGTAGTTAGACATCAGCAGCTGGGAGGGGGCGAGAGAGGAGGGCAGAAGGGCTGTCACTAAGACAGGCCCTGGCCCACCTAAGTTCAGCCCCCAAGACCACCCTAACTCCACCCTGATAGATGGAGCTTGTGGTAAAGTCTGTGGCCAGCACATCCTGGAGAAAGAAGAACTGGGCACAGATAAAAATCCCCTAACGTGGCGCATGCCCAGTCCATCTAGGCCATAAACCCGGGTAACCTCATCCTCATTATACAGTCATTATAATAAAATTTACATGTGGTTTTGCCCCTCTGAGTGGGCTTTCCTTAACAAAGTAAAGACGTTCAGTTTAAGTTCAGTGATATAAGCATAAACTGCTAATCAAATGACACAATCCTGTCACTCAAACACAGCCCAAGCCTCAACTCCTCCCCACAAACTGCATAAACGCACCCTGAGCTCTATAAAGAGGGGCTGATTTCACTTCGCAGAGGTTACCCCACTCTCCCTCTGAGAGTGCATTACTGTGCTTCAGAAAGCCTTGTTTTGAGCTTGCATTTCGGGGTTAGTTCGCAATTCTTTGCTCACTATCACAAGAACCAAGACTGCTGGTCCAGAGGTCCGGCTTTGTTGGATCTCCTTGGTTAAAGGATCCATCTCAAGGCAGGATTCCAGGTAACAATACCATCTTGGCAGTTGCCAATTTTCCTGTGCACATATGGGGATCTATTTTGTTTCCATAAAAACACAAAACAAGCTTGATTTATCATATAAGCAATTCCAAAGCATTCTTTTAAGCAAGCTGTTCATGTAAGTTGATACAAATGAAAGTTGAGTACACTCAGTAACTGCTGGCTGTATTAGAGCTATCTTCTGATATTTAGAATCATCAAATTTAGGGAAAACAAAAAAGTAGGTGTTTCAGAATGGCCCCATGCTGCTCAGAAAGGTTTGATCTAAATGTAGGAAAGCCACTTTACATGGGAGAGACCTGAATTTTTTTAGGCCTGAGTTGATGTCATTGCGGACAATGATATGGTGGCAACTGGATTCATAAATCCTCTAAAGCCGAAAGCACTTGTAGCGAGGTTACTCTGGGAATAACATGTCCATGGGGAACTTTGGTTCCCCCCACACTGGATTAGAAGAGTTGTTTGGAATTTTCACAAAGACCAGGGTCAGCATCAGATTAAACTGGTGATCAGAATTCTGAAGGCTCATATGAATAGCAGCTGCGTGTGGAAAAAGTCACCATATGCTGACATGTGCTGGAACATCTTTCTACGCTCCACATTTTACTTAGACTTGTCTGGTCAAGATATTTCCGATTGCAAGGCGTTTTTTTCCAAGTTGTCACATGTTTGTGATTTGGTTTCATAAGGGAGTTGATGGCATTAACTAGGTAGAGACAGAAGAATATTGGGGGTTGAGAGATTAAAAACTACATATTGGCTGCAATGTACACTACTCCAGTGACAGGTGCACTAAAGTCTCAGACTTCACCCCTCTAGTTCATCCACGTAACCAAAAACTACTTGTACCCCCAAAGCTAATGCAATTTTTAAATACTTATTTAAAAACAAGAATGTGGGAACCATCCTACTGTGTTAGCCCTCTGGACCATCCAGCTTGGCATTTTTTATTGACAGAAATATCAAAGGATAGATCATGAAAAAACATCATTGCTTTTCTTGACTAACCTGAATTTCAGTAGAGCGTGACTTCCCTTAGTAGTAGATTTTTGTTTTTTTGAGACAAGGTCTTCCTCTGTTGCCCAGGCTGGAGTGAAGTGGTGTGATCATAGCTCACTGTAGCCTCAACTCCCCGGGCTCAATTGATCCTCCTGCCTCAGCCTTGCAAGCAGCTGGGATTATGGGCATGAGCCACTATGCCCAGCTAATTGTTTAATTTTGTGTTGAGACGGGGTCTCACTATGCTGCCCAGACTGGCCTCAAACTCCTGGACTCAAGTGATCCTCCCACCTCCCATTCCCAAAGTTCTGTGATTACAGGTGTGGCCATCGCACCCGTCCCCTTAGTAGTATTTTAATGTATCCATTATTCCTTGGAACCCTTTTATATCTTGTTAACTTTTGTGATATTTATTTGCTGTGATCTGAATGTTGGCGTCCCCCATATGTTGGCACCTACATATGTGATAGTATTAAGAGTAGTGGTGTGGGAGGTGATTAGGTCATGAGGGTGGAGCCCTCTGGAATGGGATTAGTGCCTCTTTTATAGAGATGTGAAGGAGCCTCCCATTCCCTTCTTCCATGTGGGGATACAGCAACCAGGCACCCTCTATAAACAGGAAATAGGCCCTCACCACACATAGAATCTACTGGTGACTTGATCTTGGACTTCCCAGCCTCCAGAACTGTGAGCCATAAATTTTGGTTGTTTATAAACTACCCAGTCTAGGGTATTTTTGTCATAGCCATCCAAATAGAGACATTAGTGTTCTATGCTAGAGAAAAGAGTCCTTCATGTTTTCTACCTAATTAATTTCACTTAAGTTTGAAAATAACGTCCCCTCCTCTAGCTACTTCAGAATCGGAAAAAGAGATGTGTGTCCTTCTCTTTCATCCAAGGTCCTTCTCTAGTCCAAGACCTGTGCCTTAACTGTTTTAGGACAGTTAAGACCTGTCCTAAAACACGTACTAGACACTGACTAAAACTCCTCTGTAATGCACATTGACTTGATGTGTTTTACATCTTGCTTTTCCTTTTTTTTCTCTTGACTTTCTAAGCTGCTAACCTGGTTGGTTGTTCTGCCATTTCTTCCTGGTCTTGACTGTGATCTATACAATTTCATCCCCTGGTCATGAACTCTTCCATCATCTGAAGTCATCACGTCTCCTTGTTTGACACTGAACTTGTAGGCTATATTGGAATACAGATCATCTAGTCTAACCTAGTCACAGGTGTTTTTCTACTTAACATGCTTGACTTCCTTCACCAAACATCCTCCCTACCCAATTAACTTACTCCAGTCTTTTAAACAAAATGATAGATGTATTTATCTTATCCATGTCACTCATTAGTTTATGAACTGCAATCCTGAATCCTTTTACAATTTACCTAATAACTCAGATTTTTTTTTTTTTTTTGAGACGGAGTCTCACTCTTTCGTCCAGGCTGAAGTGCAGTGGCACAATTTCAGCTCCCTGCAACCTCTGCCTCCCGGGTTCAAACAGTTCTCCTGCCTCAGCCTCCTGAGTAGCTGGGATTACAGGCACATGCCACCATGCCCGGCTATGTTTTGTATTTTTAGTAGAGACAGGGTTTCACCATGTTGGTCAGGCTGATCTCGAACTCCTGACCTTGTGATCCACCCACCATGGCCTCCCGAAGTGCTGGGATTATAGGTGTGACCCACTGGGCTCGGCATAACTCAGAGTTTTAAAAATAACACAGGAGCTGAAAATGTACCAGGTAAAGTTGCACTGCATGCCTTCTCCCTCTAAACTAGGTGACAGCCCAACTCTCTGTATAATCCTAGGACTGTCTAAAACAAAACCACATGGGAGGAGAACAGTGGCAGGGGCTCCTCTATATTTGACGGGCATGGGGGATTTACCTGATTGCCACTATCTTCAGGAACTTTCCAAAGCAGTAAAGTCACTTAGTGTTGGTCACTAGAGCTAGTGATTTTTTTTTCAAGAAGCTGGATATTACAACTTTATTTCTACCTATCTCTCTTACAAATAATTAACATTTTGTTAGATCCTGTCCTAGGAAACCATGTTAGAGCTTCCAGACCACATCCTTAATTCCACGGGCTTCACTCTCCCTTCTAGTTGTGGCACAAGTGACCACAACCATTACAGTCAGGTGCTGAGCATCAAAACAAACACGTTTCTGTGTGTAGCACCACAGCCCTTTTCTCATTTGTTCATACAACCGTTTTTTAAATTGAGGATCAATTATGTGTCCCAAGCATCAAATATTCAGCAGTGAACAAAGAAGTTAAAATCCCTTGTGAAATTTATATTATTTGGAGAAGACAAATAATAAATAATATCAAATATACAAAATGTGCAAAACCAAATATATAGTATAAATTAAATATACAGTATATTAGGGATAGATGCTAAAGATAAAAAGACAGGAAAAGGAGATAGGGAGACCAGGCAAGTCACCATAGAGTGGGTGGCATTGCATAAAAGTCTAAAGGAAGGAAGGAAGGAGGCTTGGGGCTGTGTATCAGAAGAGCATTTCAGGCAAGGAGAACAGAAAAGACAAAGGCCCAGGAGAGGCCAGCGTGCCTGGACACTAGTGAAGACTGGGGCTTTCAGCCAGAGGTGAGGTTGCAGGGTGAGGGCACATTTAACTGCCGACTTCCAGGTCACAGTTGGGACTTCGGATTTTCTTCTGAGCGCAATGGGAAGCAGATGCTGTGTATCGAAGAGCACCTAGTTGAAGTTTTGAGATGATGACTCTTTTATTGTAGAGGAAAGAAGGGGTGCAATGATCAAAGCAAAGGCTGCTTAGAAGGCTGATGCATGGATCCAGGAGAAAGATGCTGGTGTCTTCAGGGAGGGTGGTGGCCAGGGAGAGATGAGAAGGGGTCATATTTTGGATATTCTCTGAAGGTGGACCCAAAAGGATTTTCTGGCAGATCAGATGCCAGGTGAGAGAAAGAGAGGAGTCAGGAATAACTGAGATCTTTTGACCCATATAGGCATCCCACCAAATCTAAAATCTTCAGACTTTGCTGATATTCCCAGGAGTTTAGGAAGCACTTTAAAACACTAATGCTAACAACGTGCTGGAGTCTATATTCAAATTATTAATGCTTTATTTCTTTGCTTTCTTGATTGACATATATGGTATATATAGTTTACCGAATATAACTTTCTTTATATCTGTTTCCATGTGTAAAATTATTTCTCTTACCTAAAGAATACCCAAACTTGTCTTAATTTTAAAACAAGAGATGTGGGCTGGGCACAGTGGCTCACACCTGTCATCCTAGCATATGGGAGGCCAAGGCAGGCAGATCACTTGAAGTCAAGAGCTCGAGACCAGCCTGGCCAACATGGCAAAACCCCGTCTCTACTAAAAATACAAAAATTAGCCAGGTGTGGTGGCAGGCACCTATAATTCCAGCTACTTGGGAGGCTGAGGCAAGAGAGCTGCATGGACCCAGGAAGCAGAGGTTGCAGTGAGCTGAGATTGTGCCACTGCACTCCAGGTGACAGAGCAAGACTCTGTCTCAAAAAATAATAATAATAAAAATAAATAAATAAAACAAGAGATACAACTGTCTTGGGCCAGGGTGGTGGTGGGGGAGAAGGGGTAAGAGTGGTCAAGAGGACTGTCTGACACACCGAATGGGAAGTATCAGAGAAAGACAGGACGTCTTAGTCAGCTTGGGCTGCTGTGACAAAGTATTAGGTTGATGCAGTTGTGATTAAAAGTAATGGCAAAAACTGCAATTACTTCTGCACCAACCTAATACCATGGACTGGGTGGCTTACAAACAATAAATTTATTCCTCAAAGTTCTGAAGGGTAGAAATCTGAGATCAGGGTGCCAGCATGGTAAGATTCTGGCGAGGGGTCTCTTCTGGGTTGCAGACTGCTTACTTCTTGTTGTAACCTCACTTGATGGAAAGAGACTGAGCTAGCTGTCTGGCCTGTTCTTATAAGGGCACTAATCACATTCACGAGGGCTCCACCTTAATGACCTGATTACTTCCAACCAGGCTCCACCTTCTAATATCATCACTCGGGGGATCAGATTTCAACGTATGAATTTTTGTGAGGACAAAAACCTTCAATCCATAACAGAGGAGAAATAAAGAAAATAAATTGCCCCAATGTATTAATGGTAAGTGGATTTTTGTTGTTGTTTTCGAGACAGAGTCTCTGTCACCCAGGCTGGAGTGCAATGGCACAGTTTTGGCTCACTGCAATCTCTGCCTCCCAGGTTCAAGTGACTCTCATGCTTCATCCTCTAGAGTAGGTGAGACTACAGGAGTGTGCCATCACACCCAGCTAATTTTTGTGTATTTTTAGTAGAGATGGGGTTTCACCATGTTGGCCAGGCTGGTCTCCAACTCCTGACCTCAGGTGATCCACCCACCTTGGCCTCTTAAAGTGCTGGGATTACAGACACAAGCCACCGTGCCCCACCAGATTTTTATCACTAACAAGAATGAAAAATAGTACGATATCTTTGTGGGTGGGCTCATTTAACAATGATTTTCTAGTGTCTTCTTGGTGCCTAGGTGCTAGAGACATGACAGTGAACAAGATGTACAGAAATCCCAAATCTCAAGGAGCTTACATTCTGGAGGGTGGAGACAAGTAATATGTATGTAATACGTCAGATGATAAGTACTAAAGGTGGGGGGGTGTGTGGTGGGGGGGCAGCAAGGAAGGAGGATGGAAAGTACCAGGGGGATTCATATGTATTAAATTCTTAGAATTTGTTAAATAATATATGGGGTTTATTCCTATGTCTACTTTTTAAACAGCTTGATACAGGAAAATGTATTCATTTAATCAATTTGACTACCAGCAAAATAGGCCATGGGTCACACACTTAGTATTTCTAGATTCTTCAGAGTATTAGAAATGAAGAATGAAGCATAGCACCCTTTGTAAGGGTAGTGGCCCTTGTGCACTTTGTGCACCCTGTAAGGATAACAAAGAATAAGCAGTAAACGGTACTTGGTTAGATGGTAGTCCTTGCAGGCAATTGGCTTTAGACTTACACTTCGTATCAGCTCTATTTAACCTACTCAGGTTGTCCTCATTAGGGCTTTTCATTTGGAACGCTATTATAGCAATCATATATGGTATTTTTAGCATCTTACATAAACTTTCGCACAAATGCCCAAGTTATATAATCAGCTCTCCCTCGGCCCCCCCACCCCCGGCTTTCTTTCAGCTTCCCACAGTTTTACAGTAGGGGCAAGGAGGTGTGAGTGCAATAGGGGATCCCTGTACGGTGACTGCAGGTGTTCAGGTCTCAGAGACTGGTTCCCCTTCTCTAAACAGGGATGGGTATGTACCAACAAAATGTGTTCTTGATACCCTTCTCTTCTATTCTCAGCCCTCATCTGCTGTTACATTTTCAGCAGGTATCACATTGCTGTGTTCCTCAGTCTGGGAGATGCTCTGCCTCCTCTTACTGTGTTCAAACCAAGCCCTGGGGCTTGGCTCCAGAGGCAGAAGGCACCTTAGAGGTAGTTGCAGTTCCCTCTTTCTACAGATAGCAAATGAGGCCTAGGGAACCCAGGTGACTTCTTCCCTGGCATAGAGGCATAAATACAGTCAGCACCAGGTGTCTGGATTCCCTCGCTGGTATGACTTCTATGAAACTAGCAGCTTCTCAGATCCCAATTTTCATATATATATATGAAAGAGAGAGAGAGAGAGAGAGAGAGAGAGAAAGGGGTATGAAAAGGTGGTCTCTAGAGACCCCTCCATCTGTGTATTCTGTACAAAAATGCTATTGGGGACCAGGCGTGGTGGTTTATGCCTCTAATCCCAGCCCATTAGGAGGTTGAGGCAGGGGAATTGCTTGAGGCCCGGAGTTTGAGACCAGCCTGGGCAACATAATGGGGCCCGCCTCTACAACAAGTTAAAAAAAAAAAAAAATTGCTGAGCAGAGAGGCATGCGTCTGTAGTCCCAGCTACTCGGAGAGGCTGACGTGGGAGATTGCTTGAGCCCAGGAGGTCAAGGCTGCAGTGAGCTATATACTCACTATGCACTGCAGCCTGGGTGACAAAGCTAGATTGTGTCAAAAAAAAAAAAAAATCTATTGGGTAGGTACTGTTTATATAAAACGTTATAGTTTACTCTCTTTGAATAGAACATTATCAACTGAAATGAATCAGGAATGGGACATATTTTGCTTGGACTGACAAATTCAGTTTCTTTTTTAATAAGAATGTAAAGAAACAAATGGTAAATTCACCCACAGCAAAAAAAAAAAAAAAAAAAAAGAGGTTCAAATACACATCTTCAGCTGAGTTGTATATAAGAAAAGCACTGTGTTATGTTACTCTTAAATAGGAGTTTACCAAACTATATCAGGAAAAGTCTTATGGTGTGGCAGTGGGAGGCAGGGATAAGCAGGCAATGATGGTGATAAGCATTTTCCAAATTAGGAAACAGATACGCTTTTCTTCTGACTCTCTTACATAACTGATCTATTTTAGAAGACAACACTCAAAAACCGAAACAGAATACAAATCTCATGATTTTACTACTTTGTTAGCAAAGAATGACACGAGCAAGTAATGCGGAAGGAAAAGGAGGGCTCTTCACTCCATTATACTTCTCCTAGCCAGGGGCAGCTTAGCAGGATTCCCTCTTCTCCATCACAGCCTGCTGGGTGACTCAGAGACCTGTCTAAATTTTAGGAAATGAACGAAGAAGGACACTAATTTTTCTCGCCTTTGAATTTAAACAAGCAGTCACATTATTGTGCAACTTTTGGATGGCAGAGAATGATGGAAGGGTGACCTGTGACAGTGCCAGTGACTGCTTTGCCTAGACTTCCTGATTCAAAGGGAAGTTATGCAGCACACAAAGGCCACAGCGGCAGTACAGCCTCTTACATAAATAAGTTACATAAATGAGAACAAGTTATGTAAATGTATAAACCAGCAAACATGAATTATAACCATTCACAAATGCCAAGGAGAACACGGTAAGATTCCTCCTACGGTCCCATTTTTTTCTCCCGCACATTATCATAATTGTGCCATTTTATTTCACATCAGAATCAGATGTGGTTGTCATATTTATTAGGGAAAGGAACTCCAAAGGACAAATAATACTTCACATTATTTTCTGAACCACATATTGTACTTTTGGCAGAAATCCCATAATAGAACCTGACTTTATATTTGAAAAGAAGTTTATGAGTGTTTATTAATTTACTATGCTCCTTGTAATAAACATGAACACATTGATTAAATATTTACTATTGTAAATTTTGCAAGTTGCCATTAAGAACAAGGATGCGTTACAAAAATGAATGTGCGCGTACACATGGATATTTGTTATACTATTTGTGATTTCAAGTCTCAAGGGAGTATGTGGACATCAGCTGAAAGTCACTGTTCTGCTTGTTAAGGTAGTAATTTAGGGGGTTAGGATTGGATTTAAGGTTATGCTCATGACTTAATCCCAATGCTTCCCACGCCAAATGCTTAGGAGGTGCTCCTTGGATCTAGCTGCAATTTGCTTCAGGTGCAATGTGAATGATAAATGAACTTGTTTCTGTCTGCATCCTGTTGGAACAGGAGGCTTGGCTTTTTCTCAGGCACCTCTTTTTTATTCATTCTCTTTAGGGTAAAATAACTCTATCTTTTCTGACGTTACACGACTTGTTGATTGTGTAGTGAAAACACATTAACTCAAAACATTTTTTAGCCTTAATTGCCTGTTCCTTATAAAGAGAAATATTAAACGTTTACCAATTTCAAACATAGCATGCTCAGGTGAACTTTCCAATTAGCAACTTCTTTTACTTTGAAAATCTCATATATTTCTATGAAATATTACATATTTTATTAAATATTACATATTAGTCTAACGTAGTAATAGTGGAATAGACGTGATCTTAAAATCTGTATTAGCTGTGTGATTTTTGACAAATAACTTCCCCTGTGTTTCCAATCATTTGAAAAAGGACTAAAAGTCCTAAGTGACTTCCAACATTAGCAATCTAATACCCTATCATCAAATCTGTATTTTCAGCTGAGAGCTTTAAACTTGCTGCTGTGAAGTTTAAGGGAAATAGCACCCATTATATATCAACCCGATCATTTTCTTCTGTCGGCAAAACTGCAGAGCCAGCTTGGGTTGTAGTAATACGGTGACCGCCATGTGAAACACATGTTTCTTGGTGTTTTCTTTTAAAACTGCCAAATATCGACCTTAACCAGCTGTAAGGCAGTGCTTGAGGTGTGGAGACACCTGAGGAAGCTGTGGGCTTTCTCCCTCGAGGTGGGCCCACGATGAGTTTTAAGCAAGACGGGCAAGCAGTCACCTGGCACCAGGAAAAACTCCTTGCCCTCTGGAGGGAGTCGCCCCAGGAACGTGGGTTTTTTGTTCATATTTAAAGTTGAGTCCTCTAGAACCGAAGAGTCCCAGTCATCTGCCGAAGGTGCGCTCCCAGGCCCCCTGCTTGGGCGCGCCCACCTGGAACCTGGGCGTAGAGCTATGAAAATGCAGACCCGCACAAGCGCGAGGCCACGCCGGGAGACCCCCGCCCGCCAGGAGTTGGGGCAGGTCCGGCCTGGGCGGGGGCGTCGGGGGAGGGGTGGTGACCCTGAGATCCGCGCGGCAGGGGAGCGTCCCCCAACCCCCGGCAGGGGCGAGGGCCACCGCAGGTGGCGGCGTTGGCAGACAGGCAAGTGGGGACTGAAGCTCCGGGGTCCTTCGGGCTTTGTTTCGTCACGAGCCGAGCCCTCCTTTCCGGAGAAGCCAATTAGATCTCCGACGGAGGAATCATCCGACCTGCGTCCCCGACCCGGAGGGGGCTCGGAAGGGGCGGGGCCCAGCGCTTGGCTCCTCGGGAGCGCGGCCGCGGGCGGCGTGGGGGAGTCGCGGGCGGCGTGGGGGAGTCCCGGGCGCCGTCGCCGAGCCCGGCCCCGCCCTCGCCAGGCCCCGCCCTCGGGGCTTCCCGGGCGCGCGCAGCCCCGCCGTGTCCGCGCGCCACGCCCCCCTGCTCGCGGGCCGCGTGCGGAGCCGCGCGCCCGGGAGGCTCCGGGACCGTGGCGGCGGGCGGCGGCGGCGCAGCCCTCCGCGGGCCATGTCTTCTCCGGCGGTGGCGAGGAGCTCCCCAGGAGGGAGTCGGGAGATGGCCCCAGCGCCGCAGGGCCGAGGCCGGTTCTGGGAAGTGGGCGGCGGCAGCGGCCATCGGCTGGAGCGCGCGGCCGCGGAGTCGGAGCGCTGGGAGCTGCTGCTCCGCCGCGGGGAGCTGCTGGCGCTGGGCGGCCACCTGAAGGGCGCGCTGGAGGCGTTCGCGGCGGCGCTGCGCCGCGGGGCCCCGGCCAGGCCCGAGTGCCTGGGCGCCCTGGTGGACTGCCTGGTGTTCAACTACCGGCTCCGCCACGGGCTGGGCTGGAGCGCGGCCCCGGTTGCAGGCGCTGACGGCGGCGCCGGCGGGCTCCTCAGATGCCTGGGCTGCCGGGGCTTCCTGAGCGAGCCGGTGACCGTGCCCTGTGGCCACAGCTACTGCCGCCGCTGCCTGCGGAGGGAACTCCGCGCCCGCTGCCGCCTCTGCCGGGACCGGCTGCCGCCCGCCACCGCCAGTGCCACTGATGCTGAAGGGACCGCCCCGCGGCCGCCGCCTCTGGCCGCCGCCATCGCCGCTTCAGACTTCAGAACCAGCGTCGTCCTCAACCACCTGGCCGAGAAGTGGTTTCCGGGCCAGCGCGAGCGGGCCCGGGCGGCCGGCAGGCTCGGGGAGCTACTGCACCAGGGGCGCTACCGGGAGGCCCTGGCCGCCGCCTGCGAGGCGCTGCGAGCAGGTGACCGCGCGGGGATGCGGCGGGGCCGGGCCGACCGCACCCTCCTGGCCCCGAGGGCCGGGGACCCGGAGCTTGTCTGCGCCCCGAGAGTCTCCTCTGCTTCCCCGGGGCCGCTGGGCCGCTGGCGTGTCGGGTCTTGGGGTGCTGGGGGGTGTGGGAGGGGGCGGCGCCCCGGGGTGCTTCGGTCATAATGGGGATCGCCCTGGGAGCCGACTGTGACGCGGCGCGGGGAGGGGCGCTCGGCGCGGGGTTCCCTCGGCCGCGGCCTGGCTGTCGGGCGCGCGCTCCCGGCGCGGAGTGGGTGACCTGGACCGAGGCCGCCTTGGCGCGGGATGGGTGGTAGCTGGGCTATCCCGAGCGGCCGCTCGCTTCCTGCCGCGCGCTTTCCGGGAATTGGCTCTCGGGCCGGGCCCGCCGCGGGGAAACGACTGCCGGGGCGGGGAGGGCAACTGCCCCCGCGAGGGCAACTAGGCCGGGCAGGCGGCGTCTCCCTTCCTCACCCACAAAAGTCACCGGGACAATTGGGAACCGCGGGAGGGCAGAATTGCATAAGCTGGGGGCGGGGGGCGTTGTGTAACGGGTGACGTCCGGTGGGCGTGGCGGGAGCTCCGCGCGGGCGCCCGGCCCCGGGAGGCCCTGCAGGCCGCCGGGCTTGGGGCTTGGGGCTTGGGGCGGAGCTGCCCCGGGTGGTCCCTTGCTACCTGGAAATGCCTGAACTGGTTCCTCTTGAAAGTTTTAGCTGGCCTGTTTCAGATCATGCTTATTTCCTATGTACTTTGCAGTGCACCTAGCTTATGGTAAAGATGAGAGGGGCTCCCTGATCCATAGTTCTCTGCCACGCTTCTCCTGGCCTTTCCACTTAGGATCAGGCTGTGGGGAAAGGCCTTGTAGGTCTTGAGTGCATTTCTTAGTCTCCAAGAAGCAGCCTCGGCCTCCTAACCTAGGTTAGCACTTTCTTCTTAAGGTGGTTTTAGGCGCTGAAAGGGGGCAGTTTCAAGCTTCTCTTATGTAAAAGGAAGAGTTGTTCTATATAAATCAGTAGTTCTCTACCAGGGGGATTTTATCTCCCCTCTCTCAGGGGGCATTATTTAGAACAATATCTGGAGAGATTTTTGGTTGCCACCTCTTGTGGGGGTGGTGCTGGTACCGACATCTAGTGGGAGAGGCTGGGGTGCTGCTCAGACATCCTACTAGGCACAGCAGGATTCCCACAACAAAGAATTATCAGGCCCCAAGTGCCACTGTTGATAAACCTTGTGTTACGCGTATTTCAGGATCTTAGTGTCTATCCATTGGCATGAAATGATAGGGGAATAATCCCCAAGAAAACAGACATCTAGAATAGCAACTGACTTTAGGTATTACAGGTAAATTTATAGACTGTGTAACTGAAAGGATCATCTTTCGGGTCATCTTTTGTCCCAAGTGCTTAGTCATATTGAACTAATGTCAAGATCTTGCGTTGTTTAGTATCTTTAGAGTTCGAAGCACAAACCCCGGAGATTTTTGTATTCTTTCAGTGCCTTCGTGAGGAGTAGGCAGGTATAAAATAGAAAGATAGGCTCAGAACAAAAGAAAAGTATTTGGAATACAGAATTCTGATACACATGACTCTGCCTCTCTGGGTAAATAAAGAGAAGAGAAACTGGACTCAGTTGTACAGACCACCTAGTAACTGACCATGGTGTGATTTTTAAAGCGAGGAAGCAGATGCCAGGCAGTGAAGACTTGCACACCGTCACACTGTTAACTGGTAGAGAGGCAGTGCTGTATCTTCCGCTTCTCCTAAACGTTGGTCTAGGGTTCATCCTGCCTTATAGCACATGTTTAGTATACATATCCAAGGAAGTTTTTTTGGTCACTGAGGCTGAACCTTATGGACAGTACTACTGATTTACTGATCTGACCTTGAATTAGGGGTTTCACAAGAATCCAGGTCCTGGTCCATGGAAGAACAGTGAGCACTTTTGCTAATTGAGGTCTAGCTTAACATTCTGTGACCAATAATATTTTAGTTAACAGAGATTCTGGTTCTTGGATCGAGGATATTATGTTTAACAGGAAAAGGCTCTGAAAGATGTAATCTCTCCTTTTTTCAAGTTGCATAGATTGCACATGAGGATTTTGCCCACTTAGCAACTTCATTCTACTTTTGCAGGAATAGAACCCAAGTCTTCTGACTTTCACTGCATTAGCTTATTTTTTCCTCATTTTTAGTTCTTTCAAGAATCATTAATTCCATGCTTGAAAATGTCTGAATGGCACTAATGAGGATAAGTTTTTTAATCTTTTGAATTCTTAATGTGAAGTAACAGGAAAAAAATCTCAGAGCTAACAAATTAGAGTTGGTAAAGGGCCGATTTATAAGTGTCTCACAATTTATGGGTGTAAATCAAAATGTTAACTAGTACAGTCATAAGCTGTTTGTACAATCCTTAGGCTTTAACTTCTTTGGAATTGGCAAGCTAGGCATTTGACATGTATTTATATAACTGTACGGTTGTAGTTATTAATGATCTTGTCATTATTGTTGATAATGAAAAAAGATCTTCACTATAATTTCTTCGTATAATTCTTATAATGAAACAAGTAAATACTATTAACTAGAAAAAATCTAGTCTGCAGTTAGCCCACACACATCCAAACTTATCTCTGCCAGCAGCAAAAGAAAGCTTGAAAACCTTTGCCAAAATCAGAAGTTTCCCATTTAGATTACATAAGTTTCTGTTGAATTGAAATATATTTAGATAACATTTAAACCATTGATCTTTTGGTATTAACTCTCAGATGTTTCATAACTTTCTGTCTTTTTAGTATTCAAGGATATTATGTAAAGTTTTTCCTGCACTGAATCTCTGTGCTTGAGCCTATTGAAATGATCCCACTAAGCCATGCTGCCTGCCTTTTGTGTTTAATGTTTTTTTACACTGACTTATCTCCTTCATGTGTTCACCTCTCCCCCAGAGGAAGACAACAGAACAGTATAATTTACAGTTTGTACAGGTTAAAAAAAAAAATAAAGGTTGTAAGGTGGGGGGGTGATATTTTGTTTTAAAATATTTGGGTAAGGAAAATTTTGTCTTTAATATTAATTCTGTAATCCTTGACCAGGCATGATGGCTCAAACCTGTAATCCCAGCACTTTGGGAGACCGAGGCGGGCAGATCACGTGAGGCCAGGAGTTCGAGACCAGCCTGGCCAACATGGTGGAACCCCGTATCTACTAGAAATACAAAAAATTACCCAGGCGTGGTGGTGCTTGCCTGTAGTTCCCGCTACTCCAGAGGCTGAGGCAGAATTGCTTGAACCCGGAAAGTGGAGGTTGCAGTGAGCTGAGACCACACCACTGCACTCCAGCCTGGGCAACAGAGCAAGACTCAGTCTCAAAAAAAAAAAAAAAAAACATAAAAATAAAAATATGATCCTTGACTGTTACCCAGTATTTTTACATTATTTATATTAATATATTTGATCTTCACAGAGAATTCTATGGAGTACTGTAATATTATCCTCAGAGGGAAACTGAGGCACCTATGGATAGACATGCAGTGTGGCTTAGTGATTAAAGCTCTGCATGCTGGAAGCTGACACCTGGGTTCCAATCCTGACGCAGCCCTCGCCTCTCTCCGACCTTGTGCACGTTGCCTAACCTATCTGTGTTTTGGTTTCCTTATCTGAAAAATGAGAATAGTCTCTACCTCATAGGGTGTTGTGACAATCAAATGAGTCAGAACATGCTAAGTGCTTTAAATAGTGCCTGACACAGAGTAAATGCCCAGTAAATATTAATTCAATATTTTTAAAATGTAGAAGTGTGTTACGGCTAGAAGGGGATTTTGCTGAAAGTGGAATCTAAACCTTGCAATTTTACATCCTGTTCTGTTCTATCACTTGGTAGAGAGTAACGATTACATCCCGATTTTAGTTTACACATGTTAACTAGCAGTTTAGCATTCATCAATAAACTATAGATACTTAAAAGCTTTAGCTATCAGAAGATCAAATTATAGGTAAATACTGAATACATTTAAAGAAAATGTAGAGGGTTTTTATTATCTTTAGTAACTCAACTAGGTTAAAATGAAGAAATTTGAATTTAAACAATACAGTAGTTTCCCCTTATTTGTGGTTTCAGTTACCCACATGGTACAGTATGATAAAATATTTTGAGAGACCACTTTCATGTACCTTTTATCACAGCATATTGTTATATTGTTCTATTTTATCATCAGTTATTGTTGCTAATGTCTTACTACACCTAATTTATAAATTAAAGTTTATCACAGGTATCACAGTATATATAGGGCTTGGTACTATCTGAAGTTGCAGGCATCCGTGGGGGTCTTGGAACGTATCCCCCTCGGGTAAAGGGAGGCTCTTGTTAATTTATTTATGTCCTTACTTATTGTGCAGAGGACTTGAAACAGTAAACACTGATGTCTGTATGGTGATTATAGTTCACAATTATTTTCGTTTCTATTATCGTAATTGATCCATACACAAACTCATGTGAGATAGGAGGGCAAGTATTAATATCCCTAATTCACAGATTTAAGAAAAGTTGCAAGAATTTTAGGTGACTTTCTTAAGGGAAGTAAGTGACCAAGTTAAAACTGAAAGCAGAACCCAAATATGTGCATATTGATTCAAAACACAAAGTTTATTTAAAAATTAGCACGCAAAACATAAATCTAAAATATTCTTACTATTCAACAAATTTTTATTGAGTAGCTACTATATACCAGGCATTGTTTTAGGTGCTAGAAATATAAAAAGGAGTAAAATAAAGTCCCTGTCCTTGTAGAGTTTGTATTTTTTGTTTCTTTTGTAATTGCAGCAAATTGAAAATCCCTAGAAAATGGGGTTTACTGCTTAATTGGCTTCTACTTAACCAAGACTATATCTCTAATTATTTTCTTTGATTCATAAGGTACTTTAAGGATGTTTTTTTCTTAGTGCCTCAGGGTTACTAAAAAGATCAACTGTAATGGCTATTGATATAAATGATAAAAAAACTGATTCAAGTGTCCCATTTCAAATGAATAATTTGTTTTTTAACTGTTTTTCATTCATCAAATGCAGAATTTACCAAAACTGAATTATCTTAGATTTCTAGTTATTTATATATTAACTTTTTGTTTATTCAGAATCATTTTTCTGTTTGTTGGAATATTTCTAAGAGGCTTGGAAAATCTCGAGTAAAATTTTAAATGAATTTGTATAGTGTTCTGCATCTTTCCAAAGGTATTTCTCAAAATTGGAATTGTTTTATTATTGAAGTTGAATGACTTCAGGGAACTCTAAAATGCAAGATGGAAGCTTCTGTTTGGTTTTTTCTTTCCCTTTGGTAAGGTCTTTTGCTTCCCATCCCCTTGACTCACCTTTGTGCTGTCTGTTGTCCAGTCTGCTCTCCTGATCCCTAAAGATGTTTCTTATCTAGGGTACCATTGATGTGGGTAAAAGACAAGGTAGAAAATACTCTTCTGTATCTTGTATCAAGGGTTAATCTAATATCTTCATCACTTTGTTTTGAGATATTTTGGAATGTTATCAACAATTATTATAGATGGAGCATGTATGTCTTAGGTTTGGTGTTAACTGTTGAACATGCATTATCTTATTCAATCCTCACAGCAGTTATAAAATGTAGGTGTTTTAGAGGTAAGCATATTATAGGTCAGGAGAGTTCAAAGAGTTAAACTACCAAAAGGGGATCTGAACCCAATTTCTGAATCTAGTGTTAATGATCTTACTATCCCAAACTCCTACTCCTGAACATTCTTAATCAATGATCAACAGCTTATCACTTGGCAGCTTTGAGCTCAACCCTGGTAACCAAGTCATACTATACTGAACATAATGAAGCAATAGAAGCAAAAAAAAAAAAAATTGATATTCTGGTTAGCCTTTGAAAATTTCGATAGCTTGATATATAAATCTCAGAAAAAGACACTCAGAAAAATGAGAAAAGGAATATGAATAGAGAACTTTATACACAGCCCAAATACTGAATAAACACAAAGTTTTAAAGGTCAAACTTAATGAAGAAATGGAGGTTGTTAAAATTACGATGCTATTTTTAATTTATGTATTTCTAGCAAAGAGAAAAAACACAGCTTGTGGGAGTATAAAATAAAGTCTTTATAAAAGAAGGGTTGGCAGAATGTGTTGGAAATGTTGTATATCTTTATAACTTTCTAGGCCCAGCATGGTGGCTCATGCATATAATGCCAAAACTTTGGGAGGCCAAGGAGGGAGGACCACTTGAGCCCAAGAGTTTGAGACCAGCCTGGGCAACATAGTGGTACCGTATCTGTACAAAAAATTTAAAAATTAGCCAAGTGTGGAGGCATGCACCTGGAGTCCCAGCTACTGAGGCTGGAGTATCTATTGAGCATAGGAGGTCGAGGCTGCAGTGAGCCATGATAATGCCACTGCACTCCAGCCTGGGCTACAGAGTGAGATCTTAGATCTTTTCTCAAATAAATAAAGTACAAGCAATAAATAACTTTCTACATACTGTATAGCAAATAACTAAAAAGGCAAACAGGTACATAAAGATAGACGTTTGTTATACTTTTTATACTGCCAAAAGTTGGAAGTTAATTGCAGAGTAGGAAATTTTTAAATAGGTTGTATATATAGTAGGATATTTTGCAACTATTAAAAATCATGTGGACTAGTATTACATGGGAAAAAAAGCAGATTATAAACAGCATATATAGTATATTTTATAAAACTACATGTTAAAAATGTACTTTACACATAAAGAACAAAAATGTATGGGAAGCCGTTTGTTTTAGACTGACCTGCACTAGGCACCAGCAGACCAGACAGAATTAGAATGGAGGCTCTTGTGCTGAGTGCCACATAATCAAACTGAACTTTGAATTTGAACTGAAATGAGCCAGTTTTCTAAAAAAAAAAAAAAAAAAGAGATTTCAGTTGACCTGAGTTAGTGAAATAAGACAGTCCTCTCTGTTTTAACCTGTAAAGAAAGTTTTCAACTTTAAAACAACCAATCTACTTTTTGTCCCTTATTTCTGCTTTCTTTAAACCTTTTCTGCCTAGGAGGCTAACCTCCTCTGCTTAGCTCATTAGAAGACCCATTTTATAGAATGAGCTGTTGCCCATTTCTAGAATCACAAATAAAAGTCAATTCGAACCTTAAATTTGTGCTAATTTTTTCTTTTGTTAATACCAACACTGGCTATTTCTTTGTGATGGGAAAAAGATAGTTTTTACCTCTTATTTCTATATTTTTCAAATTGTATGAGTAAACATTTTTTAAGCTTTTGTGATTTGAAAAAAACTTTCTTGAAGGTGAACTAAAGAAACAACTTTAAGACCTGTTACTAACCATGGATCTCTAATGATTGGAACAAAGATAGAAAACCATGACTCTAGAATAGAAAACTCTCTCTTCAACCCATGAAATAAATGCTTTGGACAGCCGAAGACTAGATTCCTCAGATGGTGGAGCAGAGTCTTATTTAAATCTTTTTACTTGCCGAATGACTTACAAATAATACTGGGTATAAAAGGAGAAAATGGGAACATGAATTGAGCTTAAGGAATCAAATTTTAATGAATTTTCTCTAATTCAGGAAACATTTATCAAAGCCAGGATCTGAGGATAAAAGGCAGGAAATAACGGAGGGAGTTCAAACATCTTTGAATTAAATTACTTTAATAAATAATGTATATATACGATGAAGGCACAGAATCATAATAGCAAACACGCCATGCTTTCAATGTACCAAGCCCTGTTCTAAGTACTATGCACCCATTAACTTACTCTCTAGAGTAAGCCTTGGGTTAGAGACTGTTACCAACATATTAATAGCATGGAGGTAAACAGCTAGAACTCTGGAGCTGGCTTCCTGAGTTAGAATCTCGAATCCACCAATTACTAGCTGTATGATCATGGGCAAGCTGCATATTACTCTTCACTGTTTTCTATAAAAATGTGGACAATCCTAGATCCATGTAGAATTGTGCTGAAGATTGTAAATCATTTAGAACAGCACATAGTGGTGTTAATAATGTTTTAAAAGCCCTGGAATATTAAAGCTAAGGAAATTAAAGTACAGAGATTACTTATAATTTACCCCAAGTCACAGTGAGTGGGTGGAAGAGCCAGATCATGCTCCTAGTGGTTATCATAAATTGTGGAGGAAGACCCAAAGCAAAGCATCTTGGGAGGAGACTGGTGAGCTGTCTTGCTGGATGATAAAAAGTTATCAAGATAAAGAATGGTATGATAAGGGAGGAGCTCAGCACAGGAAGGAGGCATGAAATAGAATGGTGTGCATGGGGCAGTGTGGGTAGTTAGGTATGGTTGGGACTTTGAGTGAGTGGGAAGGTTCATAATGATAATTAAGGCTGGAGAGATGGGCAGGAGCCAGGCATGGAGGAACTTGTACTAAATAATACCTGTTTTACCTTGTGAATGGTAAGGATGTAGGTAGAGTAGAACTGAAGGCAGGGAGATCAGTGAGCAAGCTATTGCAATAGTATTAGAGAGAGATTTGGGGAGCCTAACCCAGGGTTACTAGAGATAGGATTGGAAAAGGGGAGATTTGAGGAATATCATAGGAGGTGACATTTACAAAGTTGATTCTGATTTGGGAAGTTAGTGGTGTCAATAATAGAGAATACAATGAAAAATGCTTTTTTGGTGAAGAATGCTGAGTTTAGAAAAATTATGGCAGGCAGTTGGAAATTTGATGAATCTAAAGTTAGGGTGAAAAATCAGGACTAAAGATAAAGATCAGGGAGTTAATTAAATCATGACAACTAGCACGTCTGTCCCTGCTTCTGGTAGATACGGGTACAAGACCAGAGATATTAAGTGATTTAGAATAAGGTCACAGAGTTAAGTACCACAGTCATATTCAATACAATTAACCCAAACCATGTTGTCTTTGGATTTTGTCAATGTTGTCAAAATTTTGACAACTTTTGAAATTTTGTCGATTTCAAAAATGGAAAGTACATAATATGCCAGGCACTTGCTGGGCAATACAGATGCCTGCAGTAATGGAGTGAGCACCAGCATCTTCCCTGATGGCGTGTGCAGTGAGGTGACTCGTCTGTAGTGTCCTCAAGGTCACGTAGAGAGCATACAGTAAATACTTGTTGACTCTTTCAAACTTAATGATACAGTCAGGACTGATGGCCATTTTGTTGTCTTTCTTGAAAGTTTACGTGGAAGGCAGACCTTGTGTATGCTTTTCAAAAGGGCTCATTTAGCGCACTTGGCCCTTAAGAATTTGAGATCAGTAAGTGTGATGGTCCTAATCTTTTTTTAAAAGTATTGGAAGTTTGAACTCACCTGATGGGGTTGGTTTTTTTTTTTTTTTCGCCACCAAAAAAATAATCATTCAAAATAATCCGTTAACATTGGAAATTCTCAATAAGAGCATTACATACAAGGAGTTGGGGAACAAAGAGTTTTAAAATCTGGCTCTTTTTATCTCTACTTAGGGCGTGCATCTTCTCTTCTTACCCCAACATATACTGACTTTTTAGGACCTCCTTTAGGGAGATCTCAATATCCCGAATTTTTCTGTGTGGAGAGGGGAAGGAATATGTCTTTTTTTGCTTTGGTCAGAGTGGATACATTTTATAGTTTGTTTTTTCAAAGACGGGTCTTCTGAGTCACTTATTTCACTGCTGCCGTAAAGAAACTGTATAAAGGTGATTGAGCAGTGAAGGCATGGATAAAAGGGGAAATATTCAGCAGTTCTGAACGTGCATGTCATCAAATATAAAGGAGTGAGAACTTGATGTATAAGAAAAAATGGAAATTAAAAAAAAATAAAAATCCAAGAATGGGCTGCTTGTTGCAGTAGTGAACTCCTCGCTGGAGGTACTAGAGCGGAGTCTGTCTCAAGGATGCTATTGGAAGCACCCCAGCTGTGGGTGGAAAACTGCACTTTCTGAGCCTAGTCTTTTATAGCCTGGAGTTTTTGATGCTGATGCTTTTACTACTTGTTCTTAGACTATTTTGCCATACGCTGCTCTGTTTTCTCACCTCCAGTTGTACTTGACAAGTCAGTATTGCATGATGCTGTTTGACAGTAAAATTTTCTAGCTAGATTATAAGCTCCTCAGAAACAGGAATAATGTAAAACATTTTTGAATACCTACAGGGTCTAGGTTTGTGCTAGGAACTCTTAATTCTTGATTGATTAATCATATTGAACTTTTAATTCTTATGCATTTTGTTTAGAGATAATTTTTCATTGCTTTAAGAGGCACAAGACACAATATTCTAGACATGTCTTTTTTTAACAAGTAAAACATTTTTATAAAATATTAATTTTATTCTTTAAATGTTTTCGTTGATATAAAATTCTGGGAACATTGTAATCCCAGTTCTCAGGCACCAGCAACTGAAAGAGGCCTTCCTAAATTAATTGCTCAAGTGAGAGTTTTCAATAGAAAAGCAATCATCTAAAAACTAGAGTAAACCCGGCAGCTATTGATAAATTTTATTAAATTTTATTTAGAGGCATTAAGGTCTTTATGCCCATCTTACAATGAATACTTTATGCTTTGAAAGATCTCAAAGATAGCTTTAAAATAAGAGTCAAGTTAATGTCATTTGTTGCTATGTTATAAATTAATTTCTTGCTTGGACATCAGTTTTAGAATCTGTGTACCTGTAGTAATTGATTGCAGTAATATCAGTGAACCAGCTAAGTGTCTGAAATTCTGAATGCCATAGGATAATAATTTGGCTTCTTAAGTACAGATGTGGATGATAGTGAAATGAATCACAAAGCGTTTTTTCTCAGGAGTATTTTAAATTAAATATATTTTGAATTGGGCCAATACTGTTTTTGCTGATGGCAGGAATTAAAATTCGATCTCTTAAAAGCTGACTCTTATTAACCCATTTCCTCCAGAATCAAGACTACTGTGTATGCTCATAAGATTGAGCCTTTATCAGTCCCTTGTCACTGTGGGAATTCCATATGTAATAGTTACACGTATGGCTATTTTTATAAATGAGGATTTAGAAAGTAGGGTAAAAATATAAGATTTACTATAAAAAGGCAAATCTAAACATCTAAGAAATATGTCTTTAAAATCTTTATAGACTACCCTTTGTTAAAAAAAAAAAGTTTTCTTAGGAGTGATTATTCATATTATAAAAGTATTTACAATATTCTGGAAAACAGTTTCCTCCACTAAAATGATCTACTTACAATGATTTGATACAACTTCTAGATAAGATTCAACACGTAAAATGGGTTGTGCCTATACTGCCTTTGGCTTATAGACTTTAGTTTGGTGATTATTAACCCTGGAATCACTAAGTCATTTCTTAATCTGGTATGATCATATTTTGTAGATTATGTAATAATCTTTTTAAAATAATCATATCCTTATAAAATATTTATTTCAGAGCCCAGTGACTTGATTGTAAAAATTTACAGAGCGGAATCATATGCTGGTCTCCAAGAGTTTAAAGCAGCCATAGAAGATTTAAATGCAGTTCTTTTTCAACTTCCAGATTGGCCTGAGGTAAAATTACTGTTTTATATTTGCATAAATTGTAAAATTTTAACTATAAGGGACATGCATTCATTCACAGGAATTTTAACAAAGTAGATGGTTGACTCCAAATAAAATACCTAGTGCTCTAGAAATATAGGTTCACCTGGGTGCAATGGCTCATTTCCATAATCCTAGCACTTTGGGACGCTGAGTTGGACGGATTGCTTGAGCCCAGGAGTTTGAGACCAGCTTGGGCAACATGTTGAAACCCCATCTCTACAAAAAACACAAAAATGAGCCTGGCATGCTTGTTTGTGCCTGTAGTCCCAACTACTCGAGAGGCTGAAGTGGGAAGGTCACTGGAGCCCTGGAGATTGAGGTTGTGCCACTGAAGTGCCACTGCATTCCAGCCTTGGTGTCAGACCCTGTCTCAAAAAAAATCTAGGTTCAATATTTTGAGTGGATGAGTATCATCTCACAATTTTTTAAATTATAAGAGACTTTTCTTTCATAAATAAGGAACAAACAATTCATGGTACAGGAAAAAAAAGACTTTATTATACAAAATGTCTGCAAAGAAATACAACTTGCCATATTGTGAAGATGGATACAAACTGGACTTCATTGAATGAGATTTATTAATGGAAAGAGAATAGGTTCTTAAAGTTGGAAACTTTTTGAGGTATTATATGGTAACTAGATGATTAGGCAGTGATTTAATTCAGAAGATAGGGACAAAGGAAGTTGCCTTGCCCATGTGGCTTTTAAAAAGACTTAGGAATGTGTATAACATACAGTCAGTTTACAGATTCTCCTTTTTATCAAATTGTCAAGGCAAATTAGTCCAAATGTGTTCTTTAAGATATAAGTTACTCTTTTAAGTGACTTTTTCCCTCCATTCAAAACTGTGTCTTTGAGGACAGTGTAGTAAGGCTGCTCTAAAAAGTATAAATTAATTAGAGAAATGATACGAAATCTCATGATGGCATGACTGGTTAGTACAAAGCAGATGTATTCAGAATAAGAGGGCAGTGGTCAGTGTGCATGGCTTTAAAACTATTGAAAAGGAATCTTTTGGATTTGCCACAGAAGTGATGTAATCAGAAAGGTTTTCTTCAGCCATTAAAGTGGTAGCTAAAAAACTGTTTGGCTAGAACGTTCTTTAGGCTCCTCTGATATTATTTAATACTAAGAATCTCTTTCATTCTAATCACATAAGCAAGGAACGTTTAAAGCTTACCAGTTGATACTTTGTTGGTGGACCAACCCACAGACTGAATTTTGGGTTTATCAGTGATAATTAGTAGGACTCTAATTTTTGTCATAGAGTTTGCTGAACTCACATTATGAAGGAGAAAAGTGAAAGACAAAATAAGGGATTTATGAAAAGTGTCATGTCTATAAGTACTGTCTTAAAAAATTGCATGGGCAATTATACATTCCTAATAACTTGGAAGAAATTTACCATACTGCCCTAAATCTAAGACAAAATTTTTTTCACATTTTAATATTTCTTTAATTTTGATGGATTCTTAAAGTCAGTATAATTTTACGTATAATTTCCTTTTCCCTCAAACAGTTCTTATTAAATCAATAATATTTAAATCAGTAATTTCCTTAAAGTGTGGGGACATGGTATTTCTGATCCTGCCAAGCTCTGACTTGGTGTGGAACTTTGGTGAAAAAGTCATTGTCTGGGCCTCAGTTCCCCAGTTAGTGCTTCTCCAGGGTGGTGTGTAGGTATGCCTTTAAAATGCTTTGGCCTCAATTATTCAGAATTTCAAAATGTGCATTTCCTTTTTTTGTTTGTTTGAGACAGAGTCTTACTCCGTCATCCAGGCTGGAGTGCATTGGTGTGATCTCAGCTCACTGCAACCTCCACCTCCCATGTTCAAGTGATTTTCGTGCCTTAGCCTCCCAGGTAGCTGGTATTACAGGTGCATGCCACCACGCCTGGCTAATGTTTGTATTTTTAGTAGAGGCAGGGTTTCACCATGTTGACCAGACTGGTCTCGAACTCCTGAACTCAAGTGATCCACCTTTGTCAGCCTCCCAAAGTGCTGGGATTACAGGCGTGAGCTACCGCACCCGGCCCAAAATCAGCACTGCTGAGCAGACTATTGTTTTTCTTTACTGGATAATGATTTTTTAAAAAGCAATTCTTACCACAAAGGTTTGATATATGTGCTTTTATTGAAGGTCTACTTCAGGAAAGGAAAAGTACTCTGCGATGCCGGTTTTTTAGGTGATGCCTTACAACTCTTTCTTCAGTGCTTAGCCCTTGATGAAGATTTTGCACCTGCAAAGCTGCAAGTACAAAAGGTAATCAGTTTACCAACAATTACAGTTCATGGTAGGGCTAAGAGACAGACAGGTTTAAAAAAAAAAGCTAATAAAAGTTGGAATAGGAACATAAGTAGTAAATAAATCTAACTTAGGAACAAATATGATAATTTGAGTGGTTTTCAGGTTCATGTACGTATTATATTGAGTTCTTAGTGAAATCGAAACATTTCATTCACAGATATTTCAATGCATTTTTTTTGGTTAGTATTCTAATAGTTTGTTCAATCTGAGCCAGACTGATGGTCCTTAATTAAGCATTACTATCACGATGTTCCTGCTCAGAAGCCTTACTGACCTGCCTTTTGCCTTTTACTTCAGGTCTAACCTTTGCTTACTCCGCAGGATTGCCAATAGTATTGCTCAGTCCACTTGTTTTGCCTTATTTTTTTCAATACTCCGTATGTCACTTTCCATACTTTGTTCTATTTGTGGTGTGTTAGTAATTAATTTTTAAAAATAGGAGATGGAGGAAGGAAGGGAGCTGTCTGATGAAGTGACTTTGGGAAGCATTGGGTTAAGCCAAGTTAATTAGGTTTCTCCAGAATGTTTCATAGCTTTTGATAGGCCAGCATGAAATAAAATAGCACTCAGCTCTTGCAAGACTTATTCACAGAATATCTTCGAAAAATTCTTTGAGAAAATCTGTGCTAATACAAATTCAGGGTCCCAGTCATGATGCTCTCCTGCACATACTCAAAACATGCCACATTATTTATCAGTGTTTCTTAGAGTGTGGCTTTTTGTCAGAGTCATGTGGGGATCATGTTAAACCTAAAGAGTCCTGGGCCCACCAACTACAAGTCTTTGATTCAGAATCTCTAAAATTGGAGCAGTCATTTAAGAAGCATCCCAGGAGATGTTTTTGTACCCTGAAGCATGAGAACTTTGAGATTATTCTCAGATCTCAGCCCCCTTAAGAATCCAGCTGGCATTGGTATAGCCTCTATGAGGTTTGTTTGCATATACATTCTAGCCCACTGATTTAAGAAGAAAATGTTTACTATTGTCTGTTTTCTGACTGTTCCATGTTCATTAGTGTTATCTTCTTGGTAAGACTGCAAACTTTAATTTTAAGAGCATGTGTTTCTGCATTTTGCATGCTGCCAGACATCCTTCTATTTCTGTAACTATTTGTTTGCTGGTTAATAGGATCAGGTAGATGCAAAACAAATAATGCTTTACAATGTTTTGTTTTTCTCCAATATACTTTTTCTAAGTTGTGGTATAATTTACATATAATAAAATGCATGGATTTTACACTTCAGTGAGTTTTGAAAAATGTATGTACCTGTGTAACAGCATCCCAATCAAAACAGAGAATATTTCCATCACCCTAGAAAGTACCTTCATCTCCTTTCCAGTAAATCCTCCATCCCCTGCTCCTAGAGGCAACTACTGTTCAGATTTTTGTCACTGTAGAGTAGTGTTGCTTATTCTAGAACTTCATTGGAATGGAATCATACAATATATACTGTTTTGTGTCTGGGTTTTTTTTTTTTTTTTGCTGAACATATTTTTTAGATACATCTAGTCATTTTTTATTGTTTTTTAAGTATTCCATTATATGAACATAATGGAATTTGTGGTTTTCAGTTAGTAGTGATTTTCATTTGGATTGTTTCCAGTATTTTTTCCTGATATAAACTAAGCTGCTATGAGTATTCTTGTACAAGTCATTTTGTGGACATATGTTTTTACATCCCTTTGGCAAAAACTTAGCAGTGGAATTGCTGGGTTCTAGGGTGGATGTGTGTTTAATATATTTTTTAAAACAGAGGAAATGTAAATGTGTATATACAGATTTTTAAATGTTTGCTTATTAAATGGAGTATTTGAGCACCTACCAAAGATACGTGCTTTTATCTACATTGTTTATATTTCCATGAATGATTTGTGATTTATTTTGATTTTTGTGTATTTGAAAGATAACAGCTGAAAAACCGAACCTCCAATTTAGACTTTAATATGTGCTGTACCTATAAATACAGATTGTTTGACCACCAAAAATATCAGAATCCCTTTCATTTTATTCTAGCCATGTTCTTCCCCTATCTTAACCTGTTTCTGTTGGAGTTTTAGGCATATTCCTGAGATAAGCACCCAGAAATTTGATTCTCCAGCTGTCTCCCAGCTTATTTCCTCGCTATTATAGGGAAGCTGCCATGGGGTGCTCCTAACCAAGTATTGGGCAGCAGTAACTGCCCACACAGGTTAGTTATTCAGTGAGAAATTAAATTGAGTGTAAGTACAGGGAATTTTGTAGTTTTGTAGTTAGAAGTCCAAGTTTAGTTCACATAAGTGCCCCAAGGCCAACTTCGTAAATATACATTGAGGTGAACCATGAACTATTTTGATAGCATAGGGCTCACTAAGATTCAGAGATAAATATTTAATATGTCTTTTAAGATCTTTTTATAGTCTTTGTGTTGAAAGATCGGCCTTTATCCTGAGTCTTACTAGTCGCATGCTTTCCTTTCAAAGTTTTGAATCATTTGTTTGCGGGTGATTTGACCCCATGAGGCACACCTAATTTTGCAAGACTTTTGAACTTACAGTGTTGCTTACCTTGTTCCCCTCCTGCTCATTAAAAAAATGTCTGCTGCAAACTTTCAAATTATTCTTTATTAGGTAAATTTATACAAAATTAACCAAATATTTTATATTTTCTACTACTTTTAATATTTCTCTTACAGATTTTATGTGATTTATTATTACCTGAAAACTTAAAAGAAGGCCTGAAGGAATCTTCCTGGAGTTCATTACCATGTACTAAAAACAGACCTTTTGATTTTCCTTCAGTGATGGAAGAGTCTCAGTCTCTCAATGAACCTAGCCCAAAGCAGGTACGGGGTGAGACAAGGTTATCATGAGTTTAGCGTATCCATTTCTTTACGAGTTAAGAGCTTCACTTTCCTAGTTTCAAGTACTAGCACCTACTTAAGTACTTTTAACCTGGTTAGTTATCTTAGTAGAATTTTTTCCATAGCCTTTATTTTACACTAAAATCTTTTATGTAAAATATTTGCTAATGAATCACAATTTTAGGTCACGTGAAAGAAAACTTTTAGTTCTTTAAAAATATGTATAGAACATTGCATTTATGTTTCCTCAGGGTAGTAACAGCTGTGTTATAGCATAACTACTTTTAAACCTCATTTTAACATAAGTCACCTTGATTTCTAGGGCTGTGTAAGTACAGTCATCCCTTGTATCTGTGGGAGATTGGTTCCAGGACCTCTCACAGATACCAAATCCAAGGATGCTCAAGTCCCTGATATATTAATAAAATGGCACAGTATTTGCATATAACTTATGCACATCCTCCTGTATACTTAAATCATCTCTAGGTTACTTATAATACCTAATACAATGTAAATACTATGTAAATAGTTGTTATACTGTATTGTCTAGGGAATAATGACGAGAAAAAAGTCGATATATGTTCAGGCTTTTTTTTAGAATATTTTCTATCCCCAGTTGGATGAACCCACGGATGCAGAGCCTGTGGATACGGAGGGCCAACTGTGCTGGCAAAAATCATTTACTTGTCACAGTGTTGGAATCAAGTTAGTGCTATTAAATGAACATTAAAATGAGCATTATAAGGCATTGAAATTTCATTTCAGTTTGATTCTTGGTGAGAGGAATAAAGGATAGTAAAGAAATACAGTTACCTTTGTTTATTGTATTTTTGTAGAGTGAAGAAATACCAGAGGTCACTTCAGAGCCTGTCAAAGGAAGCTTAAACCGTGCTCAGTCAGCACAGTCTATAAATTCAACAGAAATGCCTGCCAGAGAGGACTGTTTAAAAAGAGTGTCCTCAGAACCTGTTCTGTCAGTTCAAGAAAAAGGTGTTCTGCTGAAAAGAAAGTTGTCTCTTTTAGAACAGGATGTGATTGTAAATGAAGATGGAAGAAATAAGCTGAAAAAACAAGGAGGTAAAAATTTTGCTCTACACTTATATAAAATAAATTTATTTAGTCAGAATAGTCTTTAAAGTTTTTCCTAAGGAAGAAAACCCCATGTCTTTGTTTTAATAGAAACTCCCAATGAAGTCTGTATGTTTTCCTTAGCTTATGGTGATATTCCAGAAGAATTAATCGATGTCTCAGATTTCGAGTGTTCTCTCTGCATGAGGTAAGCATATAAAACTTTATAGAAGATGAATATTTTATGTTAGTGTACATAAAATACCGTGTAGATAAAGGTAATAATAGACAATGTAAAGTAACACAGTGCTGGAATAAAAATCAAAAGACATGAATTTTAGTCCTGGGTTTACCTTTCATGCCTTGGGCAAATAACTGAATCTCTGAACCTCAGGTTTCCTAATTTAGAAAGTGGGGTCAAGCTTTGCGTGGCCTACACCTCATTGTTGTGAGAATCACATGGCTTCAGTGTAAAAGGAATCTGGGAAATTGTAAAGTACTAAGAAAGTTATAGGTGATATTATTATTGAAACTTACCTATCTCCATGGTTTTAAATTTGGGTATGAATTCTAATTAGTATTTTATGTATATGATCCTATCTTATTAATGTATATTAACCATGAAGTCTTTTTAAAGTATCATAAGGATAAGGATTTCCATTATTCAGAATGCTATAATTCTATAAGACTAAATGTTTTGAAATAACATTTCTCATTTACATGAATTGTGTAGGATCAAAAGATTCATACGGGGTCAGGAGGCCTAGTGCTGGTCACACTAGGCTGGTAGCAGTTACATTCCTGAGCAAGTCTTAATTCTGAGCCTTGGTTTCTTCATCTGTGAAGTGAGGGGATTATACTAAACAGTCCCTAAAGTACCTCTAAATCTATTTCTAGCAAATTCAAAACTATCATGTTTCAGAAAATAAGTAAAACTAGTTCTTCTGTAATGTTTGAATAATACATTTAGTATTAAGCCTAACATTAGGATTCAACTGCATTATTTATTAGATCATTCTTTTTATGAGTTTTATATCATAAGGCTCTTATAAACCTATTAAGGAATCATTTTTAAGTTGATATTAAAATGGGAATCTAAAGGCTATACAAAAGCTAACTAATGATTTTTAATGATGTATTTTACATTATTTATTTTGCAGAAAGTCTTTGAAATCTGGTATGTATTTTACATTCACTGCACATATCAGCTTGTACTAGCCACATTTCAAGTGATTAGTAGCCATAGTGTCCAGGGGCTGTTGCGTTAGTCAGGACAGCTCTAGGCCCTTGGCTCTAGGCCTTTGGCAGGAGGCCTTTGTTGATGGAGAACTTTTAAAACATTCTGGAGGGTATGGCTACACTTACCACTGCCCCTTCCCTCCTCTCCTGCCTGCTGGGCCCTCCTTCTTCCTCCTTTAAATAGAGATTAGTGTTATGGTTCTAAAGTAGTACAACCTTTTCAGTGGATAGTTTAATGTGAAAACTGACATGTATCTTGGTTGATTTCAGGTTGTTTTTTGAGCCAGTAACAACCCCTTGCGGACATTCGTTCTGTAAGAATTGTCTTGAGCGTTGTTTAGATCATGCACCATATTGTCCTCTTTGCAAAGAAAGCTTAAAAGAGGTAAATATTTGTATATGTGTCTGTTTGTTGGTCTTAAGTTTGGCAGCATGGTTTAGTTTCTGTTCAGCCATAGAAATAGTGATGATCACGTTCAGAATTACATTCTATATTCTGAGTGACTAACAAGGATAATGTTTTATTACCCATATGCTAATGCTGGAGAAAAGTGAGTTTGAAGAGGATGGGGGAGAGAAGACAGATGCTGAAGACCAACCCCCTTGTACTTAATTTTTTTTTTTAAACAAAAGTGGGTATGGTTAGTTATCTGGTCAGGGATAAGTTCAATTTTGGTGATGACTATATTGGGGAAACCCTATTGCCCTGCCTCCAACCCTCAATAATAAGCCAGATGTGAGGACTGTTTCAGCTTCCTTAACATCTAGAACAACTTTGTTCAATAGAATTTTCTGCATTGATGCAAATGTTCCATATCTTTGCTGTCTGATATATTAGCCATTAGCCATGTTTGCCTATTAAGCTTTTAAATATGGTTAGTGTGACTGAGGAACTATATTTACATTTTATTAACTTAAATTTAAGTAGGCACATGTGACTAATGGCTGCGACATTGGGCAATGCAGCTCTAGAAAAGTGGTAGATTGGAAAGAAGAGAGGGAGGTACAGCTTCCTATTCCCCTTCTTGTAGAGTCAGTGATCAGTGCTAATAACCTATGATAGGAAAGTAGCTAGATCTCAGTGGATGTCTTCTCTAATTGATGAGAAGAGAGCACCCTCTTAATCATGCTTGAGTGACTGCAGATCACCTACTGTCAGGCTAAAGCCTATGATTCTGAGAGGCAACTGCAGTTTGTAGCATTGATTGGGGAAAGTGATTCTGTCTCTGATGATTGACAGGATTGCTTAAAAAAAAGTATCTTCCAAATATGAATTGAAAAATTCATAAAACCGTTATGAATATACATACAGTATTTCCTGTATAGAAAACAACTCAGTACGGATGTCATAATAGCATGTCTGTTATTATATTTGATATGTGTCTTACATATATAACAAGCTGATATGTAAAACAAAAGCATATTTAGAATTTTCTCAAAGTCAGGAAACATCAGATAAATTTATTAAAAGAGTTTGTTAGTTACATTTTTAGCTAATATGCTCAATGTTTTTAGATGAAGTACTGTAAACATGCTATTTTTCCAGACTTCATTTAAATACCCCCCAGGATAACTATGATGCTTGTTTTTCCAGATTAACTGTTAGGTTGGTGCAAAAGTAATTGCGGTTTTTGGCATAATATTAGATCTATTGCTTTGATTAGGGATATTCCCTCTTTAAAAAATGTCTGGAGATTGAAAAATATATACTAAGCATATTTTTTGAAAGTATAACTAACATACTATTTAGCAATATCCTGTTTCCAACTTTGAAGATACCCTGCATAGTATAATTTGTAAATTCAAAATACATATACTTTAAAAAAAAATTGGTATGCTGTTCAGTTTTACATTTTTCCTACTTGTCATTTTATTTTGCTCATTTTTCCATTTCCATCTATTTTAGATACATGGTTTTTATAGCAGCATAATAGTCCAGTGATTTAACATTGCTTTGTTGTTGGATATATAAGGTTTCTTGTTCTCTTTTTAATATACTATGCTTTTGCCAACATCATTTAAAATGAATGATTTTATGCATCTTTATGTAATCGAAGATATTATGACAGATATTATATATCTGTCACTCAAGGACAGAGTTGAGGTCTGCTCCTCTACTCAGTAGTGGGTGACAATGGAAGAAAAATTTGAAAGAAAAATTATCTGCAGACTGTGTCTGAAATTGGGAACAAAACAGATGTTTTGCTTTTCTTAAGTAAGGCAATAACCATTTCCTTAGGTTAAATTTTTGGGAGGTGAATTATTGGATCAAAAGCCATATATTTATAAAGCCCTTAAAACCAATTGTTGGATTGCCTCATCCCCAGAAATGTTACATTTATTGAGATTTTTATCAGTAATGTAAGAGTGGCTGTATTTCCCTAGATGTTTAAACATCTTTATTAACTTAATAGAAAATGATAATGGAATTGCTTTTATGATAGCTAATTTGATTAATTTTGTGATAAACACTTATTATCTGTGTATATACTACCTGCCCAAGGCCACCTCTCCCCATGCTCCCCTGACCAGCAGCATCTGTCTCCTGACAACTTGTTAGAAACATAGATTCTTGGACCCTACCCCAGATGCTCAGAGACTCTGGCGTAGGGCTCAGTAGTCTGTATTTTAACAAGCCGTGATTCATGCTAAACTTTGAAAACCACCACCAATTTCCCAACCTCTCGCATTTCCCCATCTACTCTTCATTGGATAATGACAAAACCCTTGCTTTTACTGACTGCAGATCCAAGGATGGCTTCATCTTGTGATAGTTTCCCAGGAGGTTTTCCTCACTAATTTTATGAAATAAATATGTATTGGGCATTTTCTTTGTACAAAGTTCTGTGCATACACCCTGACCATGTCCCTGGCCCTACCCTAAGCAATTTTTAGTTTAACTACAGAGATGTAATATATCTGTGTACATATACTACACGCTACAATGCCTACTATGTGGTAAAAATAGTAAAATATGGGTTCTTGGGAGAGAAAAAAATAATTAAGGAAGAGTTTGTGAAAAAGGTAAAATTGGAGTCAGACCTTGAAGGATAGATATGTTTTGCATAAGCAGGAGTGAGAGAGATGGCTTTTGTAAGTTGGAATAGAGAATAACACAAAAATGCATGAGGATAGTACTTTTTCAGAGTATTTAGGGGTCAGCGCAAATGTAAGATTTTATATAGAGCTGGGGTGGATGGATCATACAGGAAAAGCAATATCTTGATAAGGGTCTGAGTGATAGTGTCCCAAGAAACGCACCTTCCTTGGGTCACTCAAGGACAGAGTTGAGGTCCGCTCCTCTACTCAATAGTGGGTGACAATGGAAGAAAAATCTGAAAGAAAATTTATCTAGAGACTGTGTCTGAAATTGGGAACAAAACAGATGTTTTGCTTTTCTTAAATAAGGCAAATGTGTTATTTTATTTATTCCTTATCCCCTTTTTGTATCTCAGTTAAAATGATAGTTTAGTGCCCATGAGCTGTCAGGTGGAAAAGGGCCTCTGTTGTGGAAGACGGCGGGGCAGGGCCCTCTGCGGCTAATAGAGAAGCTGTGGTCACAGCAGGAAGCAGTTCTTCTGTACAGGGCTTGGTTCAGGTTGCAGCCAACTATCTTTACTGCTCTTGTGCAAAGCCTCAGACAGGTTTTTTTGCTTAGCATCATCCATTGTAATGTTCCCCTCACTAATTAATCCAGAATTGATGGTATAAGTATGTAATAAAGGCTTTAATATATCAGTTAACTGTGTTGCCTGTTTTATACTGTAGGAAAACCACTGCTGGAATGTAAAATAATATTGTCTTTTAGTATCTAGCAGATAGGAGGTACTGTGTCACACAGCTGTTGGAAGAATTAATAGTGAAGTATCTGCCTGATGAACTGTCTGAGAGAAAAAAAATATATGATGAAGAAACTGCTGAACTCTCACAGTAAGTTTCTTCTCATAAAAAAAATTATGAACTACTACCCTTTAATAGTAAGGAAAAACCTCACCGCAAGCTGGATCCTGTCTTTAGTTCATCTCAGTCTAGTCAAGAAGTATTGGTCTGTTTCCGTGGTCCTCAACAGACAGAATCTTATAAAACTTCACTTGGTAACAGCCGGATGTTTTATAGGGAGTTATTGACTCAGCTCTGTGGGCTAAAGCAGTATTTTAGGCGGGGGAGGAATTTCCTACAGTGCCATCAGGCAGTGGAATGGGAAATAGAGAGGGGGCGCTGGTGACAGTGACATTGGTGGTGATGGCGGCTCTCATGTGTCATGGTAGGGCAAGAGGAAGGTTGAGGGTCAGTAGCCTAGATTAGCAGGGGATTTTCTGTCACATGGAGGCCCGGAAGGGGGCTTTCCAAACTTTGAGATCTGAGATTGAAATTGCAAGAGGGGTGTTCAGGGCCAAATCCTCAATTAATGAAGATACTGACTGGGAGCACAACTGAGTTGGTGTCAGGAGGGTGAAAATCTCGGAGGTAACTATGGGATTCGGTAAGACCACTCTGCAAAGAACACAGCAGCTGATGGAGCTGGGTAGGCAGGGCCAGGCATTGCTTGTTGTCCCTTTTCTGTTTTTCTTTCCCGTTTTTCTCCCTTTCTTTTCCCTAAATGTCTTTCCCTCTTGTGCAGTCACTTGGGTCTCTTTAAATTTTATTAACGGGTTTTTAATTTCTTTATTTCTTTTACTCTCTTTTAATTGAACACACTAAAAAACAAAATTATAATTTGTATATGCTGTTTTAACAACTTTTTGTTTCCATTGATTTTCAAAATATAAATTGAACATTTTGTATGTCACTTTCTAAGAAAAGCTGTGCTTGTAGACTCCTTTATCAACATGTGCCCATCAGATGTCTTCAGTGAGCCAGGTGCCTTCCACAGAAGAAAGATTTCCACTCTTTATAGAAATAGATATTGATTTGTCTTCTCACAGAATTGATATTTTATTGTGTGGTTTATAAAATGATGTGACAATTATGAACCTTTCTGATCAGTGCTGAAGCATCTAGATTTAAGAAAACTGCAGTTCTACTTTTGAAAATTTAAACATGGTGACACAACCAGCCCACCCACGGAAGAGTGGTAGACTCAAAGGACAGAGGAGGGAGACACACAGAGAGAGCTGCGCATTGGAGAGAAGAGAAGCGACAGGGTGTCCAGCTGCTTGCTAATGGGGCTGTTTCTTAAAACACATATTTTAAACATGTTTCACCTTATGTTTATATAAGTAATTGATGGTCATTTTGAAAAAAACTCAAAAATACAAATGAGCTTTTAAAAAAAGCCATAATCTGCAACCCAAAGGGAATCAACTATTGGCATTTTGGCATACATATTTCCAAACTTGAATGTAGTATGTATAAATAGGCTTTAAACAAAGATGGGATCATGTTATTCATGATCAGTATCTAAAACCTGCTCCTCTCATTAATATAAGCATTTCTTCTAATTCAGTTCATACACATCATCTTTTAATGGAAACATAGTATTCCGTTTTATGGATGTACCATAATTGATCTTACTAGTCTCCTCTTTATGATTCTACAATTTGGTTACTATCCACATTGCTACAGTGAACATTCATATAGCACTTGCCTGCTTATGTCTGAAAATAAGCTGGTTGGTTCCAAGAACATGAACATTTCCTGCCAACAATGTAAGGTTTCTGCTGTCTGTAGCCATGTTCTTTAGCGTGCCTGTGCTGTTTCAGACTGCCCCCATGCTGCCATTTTCCCCATACCTCAGACAGAACTGGGCATTTGCCTTTATCCTTCTCTTTCTTTCTACCAATCTGGCAATGAAAAATGTTATATCATTTTAATTACTTGGAAAAAATGTTATCTCATCAAAATATGTTTTCTTATCCTTGCGTTTGAAAATAATGGCTAAGAATTTTTAATTATTTGCTCTTTATTGTGGGAGTTCACTTTTTCTTGTTATCTAAGAGTAACTATGAGTGTTTGGATGAAAGGTATTTATTGTCATGTTATAAATATTTAAAACAGATTTTAATATAAAATATTACTTATAAATTCTCTTGATTCATAAACATACTTAGCTCTGTAAGATAATCTGGTATCTTAAAATTCAGTTTACTCTTATAAATAAGAGGATCACAGCAGATTTTTAGTATTAATATTTCATCAGTGTGAGCTTAATGAACGGGGTGCTGATTCTTGTTCTTGCCAAGAATGAAAACCACCTTATTTAGAACTAATTCTTTTTTTGCTTTACATTAGTTCATTACTGTTATAAACCTCACTCATTTTTTGTGTGTGTTCGGTAATATTTTTCTTGTATGAATTCTAATAATTAAACTGTTTTTCCCTTAGCTTGACCAAGAATGTTCCAATATTTGTTTGCACTATGGCCTACCCCACTGTGCCTTGCCCTCTCCATGTATTTGAGCCAAGATATAGATTGATGATTCGAAGAAGTATACAGACTGGAACCAAACAGTTTGGCATGTGTGTCAGTGATACACAAAATAGGTATGCTTTTTGTGAACCTAAATATTTGTGTTTATGTTAGACCTCTCAATATGGATGAGAACTTGCATGTTTATGTTTCAACTTTGTTACTAATCAAGGTTTTCTTTTAGTTTTGCAGATTATGGTTGTATGTTACAAATTAGAAACGTGCATTTCTTACCGGATGGAAGGTCTGTGGTTGATACAGTTGGAGGAAAGCGGTTTAGGGTTTTAAAAAGAGGAATGAAAGATGGATATTGCACTGCCGACATTGAATATCTGGAAGATGTTAAGGTATTTTAAAATGTGCTTTGCCAGCATACTTTCGTATATCCTGTTCCAGGGATTGGTACAGGCATGCAGGCTATTGTCTAGGTGCATGAACCAGTTCTTATCAGACAGCCTTACCACTGTGATGAGAATGTGCTCCAAGTTACGTTTTTCGTATCTTGCTCTGAAACTGTTGCACATTCTAAGAGAACTTGGAAGACTAGAACATAGATTCTCTTTATTTCTGCAGGCTTAACAACCAGCCCAGTGCCTAGAATGTATGTGTATATGTACACATGTGCATGTGTGTATACACCTGATAGGTACTTAACAATAGTGGTTGAGTAAGTTGAACTTCCAACCCATCTAAGTTTTGAAAGGTTTACATTTCTGCCCTGTTTTATTGAAGGTATTAGTAGTTGAAGCTGATGGAATTAGTAGATTGAAATTTGATGTAAATGTAAACACATCAAATCTTATAAGAATTGTTTTATATATTAAGATTGTTCTTGTGCCTAAGATAACCTTAATGATAAAATAGAGTTGAATGCTGTGTGAAGACCCTGGGGCAGACATAGAAAGCACTGCCAGTGTACATGTTGGTGATATCTTAACAGGGTAGGGTTTTTGTGATGTCTTTCTAGAATAGGGTTACTGTGGCCCTTTTGATGTTTGCAATACCCAGTTTACCTACTGCAGTTAGTTTAGGAACCGGAAAAGTGACTTATGATGCTACAAATACCAAATTGAAGGCAACTTCTTTTGGAAAGGCATTATAAAAACATAGATCTTATCCCTTCACTTGTTCATTGATCTGTTTAGGCCCTTCATTTCCTCAACATTTATTGGATATTGGCATTAGGTATTTTCACAAACATTAACTCATAGAATTTTCACAACTCTATGAAATAGTAGATGAGGAAAGTACAATTCAGAGGTGTTAATTAATTTGCCTGAGAGCCTATAGATAATGTAACAAAAATGGTTAAAACAAACTCTGACTCAGACTCTGAGCTTTATCACTATGCCATTTGGCTCTCTGTTGATAAACCTGATTAGTCTGACGTTGGCAGTCCTATCTTATTATAAAAATGCTATGGGGGTACTTTGTCTTGTGCAGTTGGCTGAAAGTATTGTGTGAGTTGAAATTTTGAGTTGATTGATATAATCTATGCCTTAGGCATACTTGGTTAATGGAATCACTTGCTAAAGGTTCTTCTTTGTAAAGTTAATAACTGTATTTCAGTTTTGTGTAAATTTATGTCTTCACATATTGGATTTGATGACAAAATCACTTGAGTATATGGCTAAATTACATGACTATATGTATTAATACTTATAAACATGTAGGCAATAGAATCACATTCTAAAAGTATTACAGATATGATATTTATAAACGAGTCCTCTTTGGTCCTCGGAATGTCTAGAAATCTTTTCTCATCATAATGTCTTCATCTATATAATGATTTTCTTGTCCATTCTGGAAAACCTTCTCAAATTTGTTTTATATAGCAAATTTTCCTCTTCTTATATTAATTCTGTTTTCTGTGACTTCTAATGAAATTTTAAGTTCTGTTAAAATTATCACAGTAAAGTTCCTTGACTTTAAAAGCTTGCTTTTAAAATGGAGCTGGCCAAAAAGCAGGCAGAGACTTTAAAAGCGTCTCTGCCTGCTTTTTGGCCAGCTCCATTTTTCATCACAGACGCTTATAATTGTTATCATTCCTTGTTTACCAGATCCTGTCATTTGTTTTCTTGAATTTTGTGAGGGTACAAAGCAGATGCTTTAAAAAAAAAAAAAGATTTAACAAGGCATAAGTTTGTTTCTTGCTCCTATCAATGTATGTTAGCAAGGGCCTGAATCATGTATAGTCATTTCAGGACCAAGATTCTTCAATTGTGTGGCTCCTCTACCTTTTTTAAAAGTTTATTTTTATTGTGGTAAAATATACATAGAATTTACCATTTTAACCATCTTTGAGTGCACACTTCAGTGGCATTAAGTACATTCACATTGTTATGCAAAAAACAGATGCTCTTTAAACTTTAGTTTTCATTTCAAATCTTTCAAAAGTAAAAAGTTTGTTTTTTTGTCTCTGGTGTGCTGTAGTCTTATTTTTATATTTCGAAATGTTTTCCGAGTCCCTTTGTTGTTTTTAAATGAGTCATCCTTGAAGTATGAAAGGCTGAGTCAGGCCTGGTATTTTTTCAGATGAGTTTGTGCATATGAGACAGAGCACGACCTGGCACGTAGCAAGTGGGATGTAAGTGTGCATTAAAGAAATCAATATAAGATGGATGAGTTAAACTTAGATCTTCCCACCTGTGTTCTCTGAGACTACTCTTCTATCTCAGGCTGGAAGCCTGATGCAATTAATTTTACATTTGCAGTTTGGTGACCCAGTAGTCTAAAGAATACACTGAGGGGTTCCAGAGGTAGCCATAGCCTTGGGCTTTGCCAGCAGAAGCTCATCATTGTGTAATTGACTCTCTGACGTACTGGCTTTATATGCTAACTTATTTGTTGTAGCTTTTTGTTTGTTTTTGTGTTTTGACCCAGTTCCCTAGTAAAAGATGTAACTGTGCCTGGACACCTCCTGTTACTACTTTCTGTCATGTCATCTACACCCTAACTACTTATCTTTTCTTTTTTTGTAGCAACTATCATCCACTTTTTTGTTCCACTGCTTTTAAAAACCATTGATCCATAAAGACAAATGGAATTCCAAATTAGACCTCTGAACCAGAACTCACTCTCAATCTTACTCTTCCCACTTGGGGGCTGTTGTAGGGTTCTGCAATATTGCACTGCTAAGTCAGCAAGGTTAGGCATAGGTCAGGCCTTGCTGTCTTTCTTTAGTCTGGTCAGCCCTATATGAGACAGAAATATGTATTAAAAGCATAGGAATAATACTCTCTGGGACGTCAGCACTGAAACAGGTATTGCCCTGTTCTTCTGATTCCTTTTTCCATTTGTGTCGGTTGGCATATGGCATATGGACGGGGGATTAGACACAGAAGTCTTACTGACTATTGTATTTCTAGGTTGAGAATGAAGATGAGATTAAGAATCTCAGAGAGCTTCATGATTTGGTTTACTCTCAAGCCTGCAGCTGGTTTCAGAATTTAAGAGACAGATTTCGAAGCCAAATTCTTCAGCACTTCGGATCAATGCCCGAGAGGGAGGAAAACCTTCAGGTATGGTGGCTTTTCTGTTCTTCCAAAAGTCACTTTTTTATAAACCCAAATTTGCACACTTCTACATTTGTTTTCTTATTGTCCTTTCTGCACTACTTTTTCTTTGACTGTCCCCTCCCCCGCCCCAGCCCCACCTCATCTTTGCAATCATGAGTTCTCTAGAGCAGTGGTCTCCACTACATTCCGTACAGATAGAGGCTGGAAATACGTGTCAGCTGAGATGCCTGTAGGAGAGAGTGCCAGAGAGGGAGCAAGTCCTTAAGAGGATTTTTAGGAGTGGGTAAGGAATTAAAAACGGGATATTACTATCTAGAAACTGTGACTGTGGGACAACTAACCATGCCTTTGAGCCCATCGCCTGTTGCTGTTATTCTTTGACAGCAGAGAGACTTACCATTTTCTATATATTTGAAACATCTTTTCTCACCTTTCTTTGTATCTCCCAACATTTGACCCAACCACTTCAATTCATTTTTGTCTCTTCATGTTTAATACCTCGCTTCTCATGAAACTATTATTCTTTTAGTCTTGCTGGTACTTAGGGTTTACACTTAAGCTTAGTCTAATGAATGTGTATCTGTTACTTTCTGTGCAAGCAAAACTGCAGGAGGCATAAAAGAAGGGTCTGGCTCCTGGAAAATCTAATCATAGAGTTACTAAAGCACTATGTTTTAGGCATCGTAGCATTTTGAATTGAATTAAATGTTTTTGATTAGAAGGTGATAGATTTTACAAAGGAATGGCTGTCAGTAAATATGTGAAGATGGAGAGATAATAGATCTCATTGTAATGCACACTGCCTCATTCCCGTTTTCAAGGGTTGGTCTACATTTGTCAGAATCCCAATTGAATCCTTCACCTGAACTTGAAACACCAACATTAGGCCATCTCCAAATTTAGTATTCATTCTGTTTAGCATATTATCAGTTGCCATCTATTTGTTTTAACTGATTACTTGAATCTGATTAAACATCATAGAAATGGGCTTTGATAAGAACAATATTGAATAAGAAATTTTAAATAACAAAACAGCTTATAGAAAAATTCAGCATAACTTTTCCATCACCTTCACCACCCTTGCCTTTTATTATCCTGTCTTCTATCACTGCTTTCTGTTAGCAGTGTTGTGTGAGTTAGGATTTGGGCAGGAAAGCAAAAGCAACCACCCTTCATTTTCCCAGAATGAAGGGTTTGATGTAGGATGTAGACTTCATATAGTAGTTGGGAGAGCTGTGGGAGTGAAGGTCAGGGATGTCACCTACAGAAGTCAGGGAATCTGCCACCAGAGATCCTGCATCAGAAACAGCCAACAGCGTGCTTCTGAAGAACTAGTGGGGAAGTGGCTATAATTCTTAGGAATCCCAGCAAGTCCGCACCACTATCTCAGTCTACAGCAGTGGAGAAAGGGGTTTCCAGGAGCTCTCTGGAAAGTTCCTGCCCACACTTTGCAACAATCTTCAGGGGATAATGGCTTCTCTTCCAGCTTCCACACCCAACAAGAGTGCCTTTCATCGGCCAACTCTAACCTGGAACCCTATGGCAGAGGGGATTTTAGGAGACAGTTTGTAATGTCTGTGGAATGCAGATGAGGAGGTAGCAATGCTTAGCTGACAGCGGACAATACACAAATATAGAAACCGAATCTGATTCTAGAGGGGCCTACTGAGATCAGCACTGATGTTGTAGCTCCTTTTGTCATTCTGAAGCTTTATATTTTAAGTCCGATAAATAGCAATTTAAGGTTCAGTGAAGGTGGCTTACAAGTCCTTCTATGGAAATTTCTAGTTGTTTCAATAGCCAATAGTCAGCCCTCACAGCATTACCAGGACCTTTTCACTGGAGATATGTTTCTTTTTTGAACAACATTGGAAGCTGGGGCCTTTTTCTTCTGTCTTTCCAAGGGTTCCATAATACTTTGAGGAAATTTTAAATCTCAATTAACATTTCTTAATGCTTTAAATCTATAGCTCAAGAAAGTGGCTGTCAACTAGGGGCATGTTGCCCCCACAGGATATTTGGCATTACCTGGAGACATTTTTGGCTGTCACAGCTGGATGGGAAGGTGCTACTGGCATCTGGTGGATAGAGATCAGAGATGCTGCTGAATGTGCTCTAGTGCATAGGACAGCCACATGCAACAAAGAATTATCTGGCTCAAAGTGTCAGTAGCCTGAGGTCGAGAAGCCTTGCTAGTGTAATAGGAGGAAAGAGCGCGTGTTGACTGTGGAGAGTCAGGTCTAGATTTGAATCTCGGCTCTGCCACATATGAGCCAAGAGATCTTGGACAATTTGCATTACATTGCTGAGCTTCAGTTTCCCCCATTTTATACTTTGCATAATTGTTAAGGACATTGGAGATAGCACCTGGCACATAGTACAAGTGCTCAATAAATAGTAATTTTTTGGTGGTTTGCTACTGTTGTTACATAAATCCTTGTTTTATTAATGGTATAAACTGTCCATTGTTTTTAGGCAGCCCCTAATGGACCTGCATGGTGTTGGTGGCTTCTTGCAGTTCTCCCTGTAGATCCACGATACCAGCTGTCGGTTTTGTCAATGAAGTCTTTGAAAGAACGGTTGACCAAGATACAGCATATACTGACCTATTTTTCTAGAGACCAATCTAAGTAACTAACTCTTTGGATCTCCCTTTAAAGTTACCCTAATCTGGCTGCATTGATGGCCAGATTGTCTGCTGCCTTTGCACATCTAGTGCTGGTTTCAGAAATTTAATGAAACTTTTCTTTTTCCTTCGACCTCCTGAATCATGTGGTTCTGCAAATGAATACCTTCAACTAGGATTGAGACCACTAAGAACTTGCACAGAAAAACACGCACTGAATGTGTGTTGAACCTCTACATTGTGAAGTTGCACTATGTACCATACTCTAAAATGAAATAAGAACTCTTTATGTCTGTGAGAGAGTGTGTGTGCGTGTGTGCGTGCGTGTGTGCTTGTGTGCTTGTGGGGGTTGGGTAGTGTGTGTGCATTTTCTCTGGCTTTAAAATTTTAAAACAAACAAAAAAAAAGCCATAGAGAGCAGAACTTGCCGAGGGTCATTTATTGCCCAAGTTTACAAGAGTAGCGATACAAGTTTTTGCAAATTGAATTTGCCTCAGATATATCTGTCCTAATGCTTATATTTGCACAAGTATGTAAAATATTGTGTTGAGGATCATTCTTTGTTGGAAATACTGCTCTTGCTGAACTGTCTTGACCATTGACTATGACACAGTTTCTTATTTATGTAAATACTTGCATCACAGTGGCCGACAGGCATTGGATGCAGAACCTAGAGCCAGTTTTCAGGAACAATTGTAAACCTGACATGGTACTGTGCATCTATTCATAAAACACTCAAAACTGTGAAAATATGGTTTACATTTAATTGTACATAAAGGTAAAGGGAGAACTCAATTCAGTACCAGTTAGTTTGTACATTTTAGGGGGCTTTTCACATTAACTGCCCATTTATGTAATTTATAGTTTGACATGATGTGTTTGTTTTAAAAAAAATGCATAGTATAAACCCATTAAGGATCTGGGAAAAGAGAAGAAGTTTAATATAGAACTAAGCTTTTAAAGTTTGTTTTTGTTTTTAATTCTGGTCTCGGTGCAAATGTTAGTTATGCCTTATTCATATCACAGTTAGATCACCATGCTGCAACATGGTTTATATTCATGCTGCCCTAGAAACTTTTGTAATTATTTGTTGCAAATTTGTGACTGTCCTTATTAACTTTCTTTTATGTAAGTAATTTGTAAAAGTTTCTTAAAATTTTTGCTTTTGCTTATTTAATTTTGAATAAAAGCTAAATTCCTAATACTTTTTCTTAAATTGTAGGTCAATGTTATAAAAACAAGTCAGTAGAAGAACCAAACTGCATATGTTAAAGAACAGATGAGTTTTGCTTATGGTTTGGTGGCATTAGATATATGCTATGGTTTCCAAAAACTTTGGCCATTTTTATTTTTTGAGAAAAAAAAAAAGCAATTTATTGAGGGTTTAGGCCTCGGAATCATCCCTAAAGCACTATTTTTCAACCTTTTAAAAATCCATGTCCCTTTAGGGTAAGGCTAAAATTCTTTCTTTGATGCCTCACCATTTGAGACTTCTCTTGGTTACACAGACTGGACTGTTTCTGCCCCCAGTTCCTCAGCTAGGATTTTGCAAATGTCAGTCAATCATCTTTTTTTTTTTTTTTTTTTTTTTTTTTTTTTTTGAGACAGGATCTTGCTCTATGGCCAAGGCTGGAATGCAGTAGCACAATCATAACTTGCTGCAGCCTCAAACTCCTGGGCTCAAGTGATTTTCCTGTCACAGGATCCTTGGGGTGGCACTTTGCCAGCCAGAAATGTCTGTGGCCGGTGGTGCCTTCTGCCTGAGTAATGCTCATGCCCACTGGGCTTGTTCTGGCCACTCAGCCTGGCAGGCTGTGCTTGGCTTTTGCTACCAGCCCAGATCCCCCACCTGCCAAGAGCGAACCAGGCACGGAGCAGCGAGGGGTGTGTGGGCAAGTGCATGCAGGGTCCAGACACTGCACACAGCCAGGCACACCAGCTGCTGTGTTGGGGTGGGCACCTTCGTGCGAGGTTGCAGCTGGACCAGATGCACCACGTGGCTTCCACTGCAGGCACCCACATCTGGACAAGGGGAACACTGTGGCACCCAGAAGCTTGGAGATGCCAGGAACCACAGAGCTCCAAAGAGGGTGTCACAGCCCTGGCTTAGGCACCCCTTAGGTCTAGACTCCCCAAATAGCTGTAGCTCTTCTTGTCACCCACAATGTGGTGAGTTGGGGGGCAAGGGGGGTACGTGTTTCAGCCCTGTTTGTGTTATAGTTCTTTCAGTTTCACCATTTAGCAAGTCCTGAGTTCTTTCCCTGCATCCAGGAAGAATGAGGTAGACAGACAACTGGAAGGTGAGCAAAGCAGAGAGGAGCTTCACTGAGTGATAGAACAGCTCTCAGGAGACCCGAAGTGGGTAGCTCCTTTCTGCAGGCAGGTCTTCCTGATGAGTGTCCAGCTTTCAGTGGAGAGAAGACCCTCAGTGGGTAGCTCTTTTCCACAGGCAGGTCATCCCATAGAGTGTCCAGTTCTCAGCAGAGAAGAGACCTGAAGTGGGTAGCTGTTTTCCACAAGCAGGTCATCCAGAAGAGTCAAGGAGACCCACAGTGGGTAGCTCCTTCCTGCAGCTGGTAGTCCTGAGGGTCTGTTTGAGTCTTACTGAGTCTAGGGTTTTTATGGGCTCAGGAGGGGAAGTGTGTGCTGATCGGTCCATGGGCAGCCATGGGTGGGCTGGGGAAAAAGCTCCATATGTACTCACTCCAGGCAGTGGACTCCAGCTGGAACTGGCAGCTCAGGCCCCAGGCTTCAGGCCATCCCTGGCTTGAAGGTGAGGTTTCACCAGGACCCACCCTTTTCCATCCTGCCACCATCAGCATGCCATCCACAGCAACCAGGCTGTTCCTACCAAGAGGCACCGGCAGGCTTGTGCCAAACCGCCCTCAGTGCCCCCTTCGCCTCCCACCCCTGCTTGTTGGTGCCCAAAATTCAAAGGGGGTCAAGGTGGTGGGACTGGTGTGTCAGCACCACCCCTAGCATGCACACATCCAGCCAGGTTGAGATAGCACCCGGGTTCAGCCTCAACTTTGCTCCAGAATTGGAGCAGGTGTCAGGAGAGGGGAGAAGCAGGAGCAGGCACTTCTGAGCCTGTGGGGCCAGGGGGGCTTCCAGAAGTGCAGGCATGCCGAGGTCTGGAGCCATAGCTGGGTGGCTGCAACTGCATCCATGAGTGTGGGGCTCCTGCCCTGCCAACTCAGTAGGGGGTGGGGCTCCCACCTGTTCCCTCCCCTATTGGATCCACTGTGTAGTAGTGTGTAAACCTACGGTGATATTAAAAGTTATATCTCCCTAGGGTATTGCGAATAACATCACAGTGGGTGTACAACCACTGTGATATTCGAAGTAATACCTCCCTAAGATATGACAAAAAATATCAAAGCGCGGACCCAGTCGTGCCATCAAAAGTAACGTCTCTGTGGATATTCCGAATAATATCACAGGGTGTACACAGCCTGTGACATTAGGAGTAGCATCCCCATAAGATATTCCGAGTAATATCACAGGGTGTACACCCCATGTGACATTAAGGGTAACATCTTAGGATGTTACGAACAACATCACAGGGTGTATACCCCCTGTGACTTTTTAAGTAACATCAACCCTAGAATATTACGAAGAATATCATGGGTGTACACCCCGTGTGACATTAGGAGTAACATCTCCCTAGGATATTACGAAGAATACCACTGGGTGTACACCCTCTGTCATATTAGTAGTAACATCCTTCTAGGACATTATGGATAATATCACAAGGTGTACACACACTGTGATATTTGGAGAGATATCTCCCTAGGATAGAAGGTATCATATCACAGAATGTATGTGCATGGTGTACACCTACTGTGATATTAGAAGCAATATCTCCCTATGAAAGTATGAGAAATACCAAAGGGAGTACACACTCTGTGCTATTAGATGTCATGTTTACCATGGATATTACAAATAATATCGCAGGGTGTACACACATGAGGTACACCCACTGTGGTATTATTTGTACTGTCTTAGATATAACTCTCTAATATAACAGAGAGAGTTATAACTCTGTAATATCTCTGAGATATTACAAATAATATCACAGTGAGTGTAAACACAGTGTACATAGTGTACACCCACTGTGAGATTTACAGTAATATCTCCCTATAAGACTACAAATATTATCGAAGGGTGTACAACCCTTTGACCGCAGGAGTAACATCCTTCTGGATATTGGGAATGATATCATAAGCCATACCCACCCTGTGACATTTTGTACACCCTTTGTGACATGAAAAGTCACACCCCCTGGTATATTACGAATAATATCAAAGGCAGTTGACGCACACGGTGTACACATCCTGTTGCATTAGGCATAATCTTTTTCTGTGATTTCCGAATAATATCACAGAAGGTGTACACACATTGTGTACACTCCAGGTGACATTAGGAGGAACATCTCCTCAAGCTGTTAGAAATAATATTACCAGGGTTGCATACACATGGTGTACCCTCCCTGTGACATTAGCAGCAACATTCCCCTAGAATATTACGAATAACATCAGAGGGGGAGTACACACATAATGTACGCACCTTGTGAAATTAGGAGTAGCATCTCCCTACGATGTTATGAGTAATATCACAGAATGTGTACTCATATGGCATATACCCCATATGATGTTAGGAGTTACATCCTTCTAGTATGTTAGGAAGAATACCACAAAGGTGTTCACACATGGTTAACAGCATATGGAATATTAGGATTAACATCCCTTGAGATCATTACAAATAACATCACAAGGGCTGTGCACATATGGTGCACATGATCTGTGACGTTAGGAGTACATTTCCCTGACACATTATGAGAAATATCACAGAGTGTACACCTTCTGTGACATTTGGAGTAATGTCCCGTAGGGTAGTACGAATAATATCCCAGGGTGTACATCCCCTGTGGCCTGAGGAGTAACATCTTTCTAGGATAGTGTGAATAATATCACTAAACGCACAGCCCCTGTGACACAAGGAGTAACATCCACCTAGGATATTAGGAATAATATCACAGGGAGTACACCCCATGTGACAGTAGGAGTAACCTCGCCCGAGGATATAACGAACAAATACAGAGGATGTACACGTGTGGTGACATCAGCAGTAACATCCATTTAGGATATTACGAATATTATCACAGTGTGAACACCGCCTGTGACATTAGGAGTAACATCTCCCTGGGATATTAAGAATAATGTCACGGGGGGCACACCCTCTGTGATATTAGCAGCAACATCTTTCTAGGAGATTACGAATGATATCACAGGGTGTCAACTCACTTTGATATTAGAAGGACTATATCCCTAGGATATAAGCTATCTCATGTCACGGAGTGTACACACATGGTGTACACCCACTGTGTTATTAGCAGCAATATCTCCCTATGATATTATGAAAACTATCACAGGGTGTACCTTCTGTGGGTTACTAGAAGTAATGTTTACCATGGATATTACAAATAATATCACAGGGTGTACACACATGGGGTACACCCACTGTGATATTAGGAGTGATATCTCTCGAAGATATTACAAATAATATCCCAGTGGGTGTACCCCATGTGTGTACACCCACTGTGATATTTAAAGTAATATCTCTCTATAAGACTACAAATAACATCAAAGGGTGTACACCCCCTGTGACACTATGAGTAACACCCCCCTACAATACTGGGAACAATATCACACGGTGTACACCCCTGTAACGTTAGGAGTAACATCCCCCCTGAATATTACTAATAATATCACAAGGTGTACAGGCATTGTGACATTAGTCGTAATATCCTGCTAGCATATTTTCAATAATATCACAGAAGGAGCACACCTGTGACATTAAGAGTAACATCCCCCTAGAATAGTAAGAATAATATCACAGGGTGTACACCCCCTGTGACATTAGGAGAATCATCTCGCTAGAACATGATGAAGAATGTCACAGGGTGTTATCTTCTGTGCCAATAGGAGTATAGACCCCTGGGAAATTATGAATACTATCAAAGGGTGTACACCCCTGTGACATTAGGAGTAACGTATTTCTAGAATATCACGAATAATATCACAATGTGTACACCCCCTGTGTCATTAAAAGTAAAATTGCCCCAGGATATTACGAAATAGAACACAGGGAGTACACCCCGTGTGACATTAGAAGTAACATCCCCCGAGGATATAGCGAATAATATCAGAGAACGTACCTGCATTGGGACATCAGTAGTAACATCTCTTCAGGAAATATGAATAATACCAAAGGGTGTACACGCATTGTGAAATTAGAGTGAACTCCCGCTAGGATATTACGAATTTTCTGACAGGGTCTACTCGCCCTGTGACATTAGCAGTCATGTTTTCCTAGACTATTATGAAGACTGTGAAAGAGTGTACAGGACCTGTGAATTACGAGTAACATTTCTATAGAATATCGCACGTAACATCACTCTGTGTACACCCCGTGTGACATCAGGGGTAACATCCCACAAAATTATAACGAAAAGCTTCACAAGGTGTACACCCTCCGTGACATGAAAAGTAACATTTCCCTAGAATACGACCTCTAGAATCCCCTAGAATTCCCTAGAATCTCACCTCTCTGATATGAGGAGTGACACCTTATAAGGATAATACGAGTAATTTGACAAGGTGTACAAACTCTGTGACATAAGCAGTGACATCCCTCTAGGATGTTATGAATACTATCAAAGGGAATATATCCCGTGTGACAATAAAAGTAACCTCCGCTTAGGAGAACAAGAATAACATCAAAAGGTGTACACACATTGTGACATTATTATTAATGACCCGCTAGGATATTGGGAATAACATCACAGTGTGTAGAGTCGTGTTACAACAGGATTAACATTCCCCTACAATATGACGAATAATATCGCAGGGTGTATATCCTCTGTGACTTTAGTAGGGGCATCTTGCTAGAATATGGAAAACAATGTTCCAGGGTGTGAACCAAGGGGGGCAGTAGACAAAAGATCCCAGGAAAAAGGGGGGAGTCCTATCAACCCCCTCTCCCCCCGTGAATATGACGATCCTCGGTGGTCACACAGCGTGTTCACGTTATTGTCAGTAATATCTTCTCCGCCTCTGGAAATTACCAGCTATATCACCGACGGGTGCACATCCTCTGCACTCTTTGGAGTAATAGCATTCTCTTTCCCCTTGATATTAAGAACAATATCACAGGAGTGTTTTTACCCCTAGGGGCATTCCGTGTAGTATCATCCTCTCCCACGATGAAATTAGGAACAATATCATTGGGGGCGTGTCCACTCCATGCGATATTGAAAGTAATATCGTCCTCTTCTCTCCTGGATCATGGGAACCATATCACTGGGGTGGTGTTCACTTTCTGCGGTATTGGGAGTAAGATCATCCTCTCCGCCTTGGAATATTAAGGACCATATCACAGTGGGGCTGTACAAACCCAGTGCTATTAAGAAGAATATTATCCTCCCCTGCCCTGCACATTGGAAAAAATATCACAGAGTGGGTGTACACCTCCTGTGATGGGGGTGGGGGGGTGATATCATCTTCTCTTCTTCTGGATAGTAGAAACAATATCACACGGGTTTGTACACTTTCTGTGATATTGGGAGTAATATCAACTTCTCTGCCTTTGAATATTAAGAACAGCATCAAGACTGGATGTACACCCTCTGCGATATTGGGAGTAATATATGCCTCTCCTCTCAATGGATATTAGGAATAATATCCCCGGATGGGTGTACGCCTCCTGCTGTGTGGGGAGTCATATCGTCCTCTCGCTTCCGGGCTACTAGGAACAACATCAGAGGGTGGGTGTACACAGCCTGAGATATTGCGAGTAATATCACCCTCTCCCCCTCCGGATATTAGGAACAATGTCACAGAAGGGGTGTACACTTCCTGCCATACTGGGAGTAATAGCATTCTCTTCTTCCATGAATATTAGGAGCAAAATCACCGGGTGGATGCACACCCAGGGCTACATTGGAAGTAACGTCATACTCCACACCCTGGAGATTATATTCGGATCAATATCACCGGGTGGGTGTACACCTAGTGCGATATTGAACGGAATATCATGCTCTCTCCCTCCCTGGACATTAGGAACAATATCATAGGTGGGTGTACACCCACTGAGATATTAGGCGTAAGATTCGTATTCATCATTCCTCATTTATTATTCACATGAATATGAATTACCAATATTAATATTAATAAATGCTAATAAAGTGTTCAGATTATTAATATTAATATTAATTATTAGGAGCTAACATTACTGTTTTCTAATGAATAAGATCAATATCAGTTATTAATATCAGGCGTTATTAATCATTAATATGAATCATTTATTATCATTTGTATAACTATTTAATATTAATTATCATTATTATTGGTATGATTTTTTAAATTATATTATCAGTTATTAATATTGATAATTATTAGTATCGATTAATAATTGATATTATTAATTGCGATAAGTAATATTGATATTAAAATGGATATTATAGATTATTATTAATTGCATTACTATTATTAATTATTAATTGCGATAAGTAATATTGATATTGAAATTGATATTAATTGCGATAAGTAATATTGATATTAAAAGTGATATTATTAATTGCGATAAGTAATATCGTGCCATTCCACTTAATATCTGTGGTCTTGTTGCTAATATCCGGGCGGGGACAGCACGGTATTAATCCCAATAATCCAGAAGGTGTAGACCTCCCCTGTGATATTGTCCCTCACATCCAAAGGTGGAGAGGAAAATATATCTCCCGGTTTCGCAGGGGTTGTACACCACCCCTGTGACATTGTTCTTAATGTCCAGGGGTAGAGAAAATGACGTGACTCACAATATGGCAGGGGATGAACACCCCCTCCATGATATTGTTCCTGATATTCAGGGGGGAAGAGTATGATATTTTTCCCAATATGACAGCAGGTGTACTCCCCATATCCCAGGGGGTGGATAGTATCCTGATCTGTGATAGACTCTGCCACGATGCGGGGAGTAATGTCATCCTCCTCTCCTTCCCTTGCTATTACAATACACATCGCAGGGGGGCGGGCGACCTCCGCGATGCGGGGAGAAATATCACCCCCCCACCCCCGATATTACGAGCCACATCGCGGGGGGGTAGACACCCCCAGTGATGTGGGGAGTAATATCTATCCCCCTTCCCCATGGATATTAGGAGCCACATCTCAGGGGCGTGGACACCCTCCGCTGATGCGCAGAGTAATATCAACCCCCTTCCCTCCCTGCATGTTAGCAGCCACTGTGGACACACAGCGTATTTACCATATTTCCAGCAAGATCATCTTTTCCGTTGAACCTTATGAACAAGATCACAGAGGGGTGTACACCTCCTGCGATATTGGGGGTAATATCGTTCTCTCCTCCACTGCCTACTGACAACAATATCACAGGGGTGTGTATTCCTCCTTTCATATTGAGAGTCATATCATACTTGCCTTCCATATATGAAGAACAATAGCAAAGAAGGGGGTGGACACTTTGACGATATTGGGAGTAACATCATTCTCTCTACCCCTGGATATTAGTAGCAATATCATAGGGGGATGCACATTTCTTGTGATATTGAGAGTAGTATTGTTGTCTTCCCCGCTGGATATGAAAAACAATACCACAAGGGGCGTGAAACCACCTGCCAAATTTGAGGGAATGTTATCCTCTCCGCCCCCGGATACTGGAGACAATAACACAGGGGTAATGTGCACCCACTGCTTGACTGGGAGAAGTATCATCCTCTCCCTTCTTGGATATTAGGAACAATATCACGGGGCGGGGGGTGGTGTACTGCCTCTGCGATATTGGGAGTAAAACTATCCTCTCTTCCCCTGGATATTAGGAAGTGTATCAGAGGTGGAGGGTGCACATTCCCTGCGATATTCAATGTCATCTTATGCTCTCCCTCCCAGGGTATGAAGAACAATATTACAGGAGGGGTGTACACCCCCTGCGACATGGAGAGTCATATCATCCTCTTTTGCTCTGGATATTAGGAAAAATATCACAGGGTGGTGTACGCCCCCTGCGATATTGGGAGTAATATCATCCTGTCGCCCTGAGGAGAGAAGCCATTTCTCTGCTGTCTCCTGTCTCTGAAGAGAAGGAGGAAGTAAAAGTTGAAAAACAACAGGAATGAAGTCGGTGGCAAGACCAGCCGGTGGCACTGATGAGCCGGCCTGAGGTGAAAAGATTAACCACCCCCACTCTAAGCGCATGTGCTCTCAATCCATCACGACCCTTTCACGTGGAACCCCTTAGAGTTGTAAGCCCTTAAACGGGCCAGGAACTCTGTCTTCCTTCGGGGAGCTGGGCTCTTAAGATGCGAGTCTGCCGACGTTCCCGGCTGAACAAAAAACCTCTTTCTTCTTGAATCCGCTGTCTGAGGGACTTGGTCCCCTGCTCCTCCTACTTGATTTCATGGTTCACCTGATCAGAAATCGAACGCGGGCAGCGGCAGTGAGAGCGCCAAATCCCAACCACTAGACCACCAGGGGAACTCAGAACCTTGTCAGAAATAGATTGCCCACCATTAGAAGTGGGTCGGCCATCAGAAGGAAGCCTGGACAGGTCCCTTGTTTCTAAGCTGTGGCACAAGGTAACTGGTAAAGGATACCTAGACCAGTTCGTATACATAGACACTTGGTGACGGCTGGTGCTAGACCCTCCCACAGTGGCTAAGAGGGCAGGCAGCAACAGTACTAGTAGCAAAGGGACAGATACCTAAGGAAGGATCCTGCTCCACCCACCCAGGGAAATCAACTCCTGAAGTTCTCTTCCACCAAGCATCAGAAGATGCACTGCAGGAGATGGCACCAGTGATCCCAGTGGTGCCCTCCCCTTACCAGGGAAAGAGGCTCCCCACTCTTGAGCCCACAGTGCTCGCGCCTCCGCAAGACAAGCATATCCCTAGGCCACCGAGAGTAGACAAGAGAGGAAGTGAGGACTTAGGAGAAACCCCTCCCTTGGCAGCTCCTTTACAACCCCAAACGGGGATCCAAATGCCCCTGAGAGAGCAGCGGTATACTGGGATAGATGAGGATGCTCACGTAGTGGAGAGGCGCATTTTTGTGTACCAGTCCTTCACCTCTGCCAACCTTCTCAGCTGGAAAAACAATACCCTGTCCTATACTGAAAAGCCACAAGCCCTAATTGATTTGCTCCAAGCTGTTATCCAGACCCACAACCTCACCTGGGCTGATTGCCACCAGTTGATCATGTTCCTCTTTCACGGAGATGAAAGGCAGAGAGTGCTCCAAGCAGCAACTAAACGGCTAGAGGAACATGCACCAGCTGATTATCAAAAACCCCGAGACTATCTAAGGACCCAGTTAGCAGGAACCAACCCCCAGTGGGACCCACATGAAAGAGGGGATATGCAAAGGCTAAACTGAGACAGGGAAGCTCTCTTGGAAGGATTACAGAGGAGAGCTAGAAGGCCACAAACGTTAACAAGCTCTCTGAGGTCATTCAGGGAAAAGAAGAAAGTCCAGCACAATTCTACGAGAGACTGTGTGAGGCCTATCGTATGTATACTCCCTTTGATCCCAATAGCCCTGATAATCAGCGCATGATTCACATGGCTTTAGTCAGTCAAAGCACAGAAGACATGAGAAGAAAACTGCAGAAACGGGCTGGGCTTGCAGGGATGAATACACCGCAATGATTAGAAATAGCTAACCAGGTGTTTGTAAACAGGGGTGCAGTAGCCGTGAGGAAAACTGCAAAGAGAATGAATGTCAGGCCCGGGGAAACACCGACCTGTTTGTTAGCTGCAGCAATCAGAGGGGCCCCCCGAGAGAGGCAAGGGAAGGGGGGCCCTGGGAAAGAAACTCAGCTTGGCTGTCAGAGTTTGCAGTGTAACCAGTGTGCTTATTGTACAGAAATAGGACATTGGAAGAACAAATGCCCTCAGCTCAAAAGAAAACAAGGTGACTCAGAGCAGGAGGCCCCGGACAAGGAGGAAGGGGCCCTGCTCAACCTGGCAGAAAGGTTATTGGACTGAGGGAGACTGGGCTCAAGTGTCCTCAAAGAGCCTCTGGTCAGAACGACAGTCGGGGGTAGAGACACTGATTTTCTTGTAGATACTGGTGCTGAACATTCGCTAGTAACCAACCCGGTCGCCCCCTTATCCAAAAAGACTATTGACATCATCGCAGCCACGGGGGTTTCAGCAAAGCAAGCTTTCTGCTTGCCTCGGACTTGTACTGTCATTCAGCAGTTTTTGTACACGCCTAACTGTCCCTTGAGCTTGTTGGGAAGGGACTTGCTTAGCAAGCTGAGAGCCACTATCTCTTTGACAGAGCACGGCTCTTTGCTGCTAAAGTTACCCGGAACGGGAGTCGTTATGACCCTTACAGTCTCCCGAGAGGAGGAATGGAGACTTTTCTTCACTGAGCTGGGCCAAGAGATAAGACCAGCTCTGGCTAAGCGATGGCCAAGAGTACGGGCGGAAGACAACCCTCCAGGGTTGGCAGTCAACCAAGCCCCTGTACTCATAGAAGTGAAGCCTGGGGCCCAGCGGTTTAGGCAAAAATAGGACCCGGTCCCCAGAGAAGACCTTCAAGGTATCCAGGTCCATCTCAAGCACCTAAGACCTTTTGGAATTAGAGTTCCTTGTCAGTCTCCATGGAACACTCCCCTCCTGCCTGTTCCCAAGCCACGGACCAAGAACTACAGGCCGGTACAGGATTTGCGCTTGCTTAATCAAGCTACACTGACTTTACATCCAACAGTACCTAACCCGTCCACATTGTTGGGGTTGCTGACAGCTGAGAACAGCTGGTTCACCTGCTTGGACCTGAAAGACGCTTTCTTGCCTATCAGATTAGCCCATGAGAGGCAGAAGCTGTTTGCCTTTCAGTGGGAAGTTCCGGAGTCAGGTGTCACTACTTAGTACACTTGGACCGGGCTTCCCCAAGGGTTCAAGAACTCCCCCACCATCTTTGGGGAGGTGTTGGCTGGAGACTTCCAGAAGTGTCCCAGCAGAGACCTAGGCTGCGTGTTGCTCCAGTAGGTTGATGACCTTCTGCTGGGACACCCCACGGCAGTCGGGTGCACCAAGGGAACAGATGCCCTACACCAGCACCTGGAGGACTGTGGGTATAAAGTGTCCAAGAAGAAAGCTCAGATCTGCTGACAGCAGGTACATTACTTGGGATTTACTATCCAACAGGGGGAAGACAGCCTGGGATCAGAAAGAATGCAGGTCATTTGCAATCTAGCAGAGCCTAAGAGCAGAAGGCAGGGAGAGAATTCTTAGGAGCCCTGGGGTTTTGTAGACTGTGGATCCCAAATTTTGCAGTATTTGCCAACCTTTGTATGAGGTCACAAGGGGGCGGGGACCAGGAACTTTTTGAATGGGGATCCCAACAACAGCAAGCCTTTCATGTGTTAAAGAAAAAACTTATGTCAGCCCCAGCCCTGGGGCTACCTGATCTGACAAAGCCTTTTCCATTGTATGCATCAGAGAGAGAAAAAATGGCAGCTGGACTTTGAACCCAAACTGTGGGGCCCTGGCCGAGGCCGGTGGCCTACCTCTCTCAACAACTAGACGGGGTTTCTAAAGGATGACCCCCCTGTTGGAGGGCCTTGGCAGCAACTGCCCTGCTAGTACAAGAAGCACATAAGCTGACTCTTGGGCAAAACCTGAACATAAAGGCCTCCCGTGCTGTGGTGACTTTAATGAATACTAAAGGACATCATTGGCTAACGAATGCCAGACTCACCAAGTACAAAAGTTTGCTCTGTGAAAATCTCCGTATAACCATTGAAGTTTGTAACACCCTAAACCCCGCCACCTTGCTCCCGGTATCAGAGAGCCCTGTCGAGCATGATTGTATAGAAGTGATGGACTCTGTTAACTCTAGCAGACCTGACCTCCGGGACCAGACTTGGGCATCAGTAGACCTGGAACTATAGGTGGATGGGAACAGCTTCTTCAACCCCCAAAGAGAGAGAGATGCAGGGAATGCAGTGGTAACCCTGGACACCTGTTGAAGCCAGATCGTTGCCCCAGGGCACTTCAGCTCAGAAAGCTGAACTCATTGTTTTAATTTGGGCCTTAGAACTCAGTGAAGGTGAGACTGTCAACATTTACACTGATGTTCTGTATGCCTTTTTAACCCTTCAAGTGCATGGAACATGATAGAAAGAAAAGGGCCTATTGAACTCTGGGGGAAAAGACAGAAAGTAACCACAAGAAATCTTGCAATTCTCAGAAGCAGTATGGAAACCCCACAAGGTGGCAGTTGTGCATTGCAGAGGACACCAGCGAGCTTCCACCTTGGTGGGTTTGGGGAACTCCCGCGCTGACTCAGAGCCTCGACAAGCAGCATCTGCCCCCTTCCAGGCATCAGTCACAGCCCCTCTGCTCCCTCAAGCACCTGATCTTGGACCTACTTATTCTAAGGAAGAAAAGGACTTTCTCCAGGTAGAGGGAAGGACAAGTGATGGCGGAAGGATGGATTCAGTTACCAGATGGCAAAGTAGCTGTGCCACAGCTGGTAGGAGTTGCAGTTGTACTGGCTGCGCAGAAAACCACCCATCTAGGTCAAGAGTCACTGGAAAAGTTGGTAGCCTGGTATTTCTACATCTCGCATTTGTCAGCCCTTGTCAAAACGGTGAGGCAGCGGTGTGTTACCTGCCAACAGCATAATGCGAGGCAAGGTCCAGCCGTTCCGCCCGGCATACAAGCTTATGGAGCAGCCCCCTTTGAAGATCTCCAGGTAGACTTCACAGAGATGCCAAAGTGTGGAGGTAACAAGCATTTACTTGTTCTTGGGCGTACCTACTCTGGGTGGGTGGAGGCTTATCCAACACGAACTGAGAAAGCTCGTAAAGTAACCCCTGTGCTTCCTCCAGATCTGATTCCTACATTTGGACTGCCCTTACGGATCGGCTCAGATAACGGGCCTGCGTTTGTGGCTGACTTGGTACAGAAGATGGCAAAGGTATTGGGGATCACGCGGAAAGTGCATGCCGCCTCCTGGCCTCAGAGTTCCGGAAAGGTGGAGCAGGTGAATCGGAGTATCCAAAATAGTATTAAAGTCTTCCCCGCTGCATATTTAAAACAACACCACAAGGGGCGTCAAACCGCCTGCTAAATTTGAGGGAATGTTATCCTCTACTCCCCTCCCCCGGCTCCGGATATTAGAGACAATAACACAGGGATAATGTACACCCACTGCTTTACTGGGAGTAATATCATCCTCTCCCTTCGTGGATATTAGGAACAATATCACACTGTGCGTGTACGTCTGTCGCGACATTCAATGGAATGTCATCCTGTGCCTCCCTGGATATGACGAACAATATCACGGGGGATGTACAACTTCTGAGATATTGGGAGTGATATCATCTTCTCCCGTCTGGAAGTTAGGGACAACATCACAGGGGTAGTGTACAGCCTCTGGGATGTTGGGACTCATATCATCTTCCCGCCCCCTGGATATTAAAAACCATATCACAAGGGGCGTGTACACACACTTCGATATTGGTATTAATACCATCCTCTCCCTCTTTGGATATTCGGTGCGATATTTCAGGTGGGGTAAGCCACCTGCAATATTGGAAGTAATATTATTTTCTCCCCCTGGATATTAGAAACAATATCACAGGGGTTTGTGAACAACCCCTGCGATATTTGGAGTAATATCATCGTCTCCCCTCAAGAATATTGAGAACAATATCATAGGGTCGGGGTGTGTACACCCCCTTTGATATTTGATATCATCCTCTTCCCCCGTGGATATTAGGAACAATACGAGGAAGGGATGTACAGACTCTGTGACATATGCTGTCATATAATTTTCTCTCCCCTACATATTAGGAAAAATGAAACTGGGGATGTGAACAGCCCTGCGATATTGAGAGTAGTATCATCCTGTCCCCCCTTGCATATTGGGAACAACATCACAGGTGGGGTGTACTGCCTCTGCGATATTGGGAGTGAAATTTTCCTCTCTTCCCCTGGACATTAGGAAGGGTATCAGAGGGGGAGGGTGTACATTCCCTGCGATATTCAATGTCACCTTATCCTCTCCCTCCCAGGGTATTCAGGACAATAGTACAGGAGGGGTGTACACCCCCTGCGATATTGCGAGTCGTATCATCCTCTTTCACTCTGGATATTAGGAACAATATCACAGGGTTGCATAAACCCCCTGTGATATTGGAAGTAATATCATCCTCTTTCCCTGTGGATATTAGGAAGAGTATCACAGGGCTGTGTAAACCCCCTGCGGTACTGGGAGTAATATCATCCTCTCTCCCTCTGGATATTAGGGAGATTTTCACAAGGGTGTGTACTCCCCCTGCGATATTGGGAGTAAGATCATCCTCTCCACCCAGGAAATGACTAACAAGGTCACGGGGGGTGAACTCCCCCTGCGATATTGGGAGTAATGTCGTTCTCCCCAAACCTGGATGTTAGCAACAAATCACAGAGGGGGTGTACACACCCTGCGATATTGGAAGCAGTATGAACCTCTCCCCTCCTGGATACTGGGAAAGATATCATAGCGCAGGTGTACATTTCCTACGCTGTTGGGAGTAGTATCATTCTTTTCCTTTCTGGATATAAGGAAGAATATCACAGGGGTGCTGTAGAATTACTTCGATATTGGGAGTAATATCATCCTCTATTTTCCTGGATATTGGGCACAATAACACAAAAAGGTGTACAACCCCTGCCATATTGGGAGTAATATCATACTCTCCTTCCCTGGATGTTAGAAAACAATATCAGCAGGGCTGAACACCCCCTGCGATAATGGGAGTAATATTTACTCTTTCACAGGCCATTTGGAGCAATATCACAGGGGGTGTTTACAAACAGGGGTGGTATACACCCCCTGTGATATTGGAAGTAACATCATTCTCTCCACTTCCGGATATTAAGAACAATATCCCGGCGGGAGGTGGTACAACCCCAGTGATATTGGGAATAATATCATCCTCTCCTTCCCTGTATATTAGGAACAATATCACAGAGGGGTGTACACCTTCTGTGATATTGGAACCAATATCATCCTCTCCCCCAATGGATATTAGAAAAAATATCACTCATGGTGTACACCCACAGTGAAATTAGGAAGAATATTACAGGGTGTACACCCACTTTGACTTTAGGAGAAATAGCTCCCTAAAAGGTCACAAATAATATCACAGGGTATAGAGTAATATCTCCCTAGGATATTACAAATACTATCACAGGGTGTACACCCACTGTGATAACAGGAGTAATACGTCCCAAGTATACTACCAATAATATCACAAGGCTGTACACCCACTATGACATAAGGAGTGATATCTCCCTAGGATATTATAAATAACATCACAGAATGTACACCCATGCTGTGCACCCATGGTGATATTAGGAGTAATATCAACCCAGGATGTAACCAATAACACCACAGGGAGTACAGACATGATGTACACCCACGGTGATATTATAACTATCTCCTTAGGATAATACGAATAACATCACAGAGTGTACACACATGGTACACACCCACTGTGGCACTAGGACTAGTAACTTTCTAAGATATTATGAATAGCATCACAGAATAGAAACACATGGTGTACACCCACTGTAACATTAGGCGTAATTTCTCCCTAGGATATTACGAGTAACATCTCAGTGTGTATACACCTGGTGTACACGCACTGTGACATTAAGGGTAATATCCACCTAGGATATTATGAATAACATCACAGGGTGTCCACCCATGGTGTACATGCACTGTGATGTTCGGAATAATATCTCCCTAGGATATTACAAATAACACCACAGGGTGTACAGAAACTGTGATATTAGAGGTAATATCTCTCTAGGATATTATGAATCATATCACAGGGTGTACACCCACTGTCATACTGGGAGCAATATCTCTCTAGGATAGTACGAATAATATCACAGAGTGTACACCCACTGTGATATGAGGAGAAATATCTCTCTGGGATATTACGAATTAGATCACAGAGTGTACACACATGGTGTACGTCCACTTTGATATTAGGAATAATATGTTCCTAGGACATTACAAATAACATCACAGAGTGTGCACCCACTGTAATATTAGGGATCGTATTTCCCTGGGTGATTACAAATAATATCACAGGGTGTACGACCACTCTGATGTCAGGAGCAATATCTTGAGGTATTCTCCTGCTTCAGTCTCCCGAGTAGCCAGGGTTACCTGCCACCACGCCCCGCTAATGTTTTTTTATTTTCACTAGAGATGGGGTTCCACCACGTTGGCCAGGCTGGTCTGGAACTCCTGACATCAGGTGATCCATCAGCCTCGGCTGCCCAAAGTGCTGGGATTACAGGTGTCAGCCATCGCGCTCGGCCAAGAGTTCTATATTCAATTAATTTGGAAAGACAGCTCCCATATTTGAGTGTGCATGTACTTTTATGAAGAAACGATGTCAGAAAACCTCAGGATGATAATAAATGTGAAAAGTAACTGGCATGGGAAAAGGTCTTCCGATTAAGAACTCTAAGGTTCCATTTCGTTTTTAGAGAATGCGGTCCTAGCTCTTGTATCATCCTTTGAGATATTCTACATCAAAGGAATTGGTAGCACGGTATCAGAATAAAATAGAGTGTATTTCCCTGCTTCTTAATTTCTTTCAATTAGTCTGAGATCTTTTTCTTAAAGAGAGAAGAACATTTGTGTTGCATTTTGTTTTTTCTGAAAAGAGTAGGCCGTATTTTACTGAGATCAGGGATTTCTTATGTATTACCTTTTGGTCTTCTAACATTCTTCAGTGGATTTTCTCTAAAGTAGTATGTACAGAAAGAGTTGAAGAGGAAAAAAGTAAATCATGTCATAATTCTGAGATTTTGGGGTTTGTCACAACTGAGAAATATTGCTGACGGTGTATGGTCCTCAAGTGTGAAAATATTCCTTGTGAATTGCTGGCATCCAAAATGTGCACACAGCATTAAGGCTGGTTTTTATCTTTTCATTTTTCCAATCCTCTTTTCTTCTCAAGGTGTCCAAGTCACACAGAGCCACGGAATCTCACAGGTGTCTAAAAACTCCTCCTGGGACTCTCTCTGAGAGGATCAAGAACTGCAGCCCGTCCTCGCTGGGCTGTTCCTGTCCATGTATCTGGTCACGGTGCTGAGGAACGTGCTCATCATCCTGGCTGTCAGCTCTGACTCCCACCTCCACACCCCCATGTACTTCTTCCTCTCCAGCCTGTGCTGGGCTGACATCGGTTTCACCTCGGCCACGGTTCCCAAGATGACTGTGGACATGCAGTCACATAGCAGAGTCATCTCTTATGCGGGCTGCCTGACACAGATGTCTTTCTTGGTCCTTTTTGCATGTATAGAAGACATGCTCCTGTGATGGCCTATGACAGAGTTGTGGCCATCTGTCACCCCCTGCACTATCCGGTCATCATGAATCCTCACCTTCCTGTCTTCTTAGTTTTGCTGTCCTTTTTCCTTAGCCTGTTGGATTCCCAGCTGCACAGTTGGATTGTGTTACAATTCACCTTATTCAAGAATGTCGAAAACTCTACTTTTGTCTGTGACCCCTCTCAACTTCTCAACCTTGCCTGTTCTGACAGCGTCATCAATAGCATATTCATATATTTCGATAGTACTATGTTTGGTTTTCTTCCCATTTCAGGGATCCTTTTATCTTACTATAAAATTGTCCCCTCCATTCTAAGGATGTCATCATCAGATGGGAAGTATAAAGCCTTCTCCACCTATGGCTCTCAACTGGCAGCTCTTTGCTGATTTTATGGAACAGGCATTGGCATGTACCTGACTTCAGCTGTGGCACTACCCCCCAGGAATTGTGTCGTGGCATCAGTGATGTAGGCTGTGGTCACCCCCATGCTGAACTTTTTCATCTACAGCCTGAGAAACAGGGACATACAAAGTGCCCTGCGGAGGCTGCGCAGCAGAACAGTCGAATCTCATGATCTGTTCCATCCTTTTTCTTGTGTGGGTGAGAAAGGGCAACCACATTAAATCTCTACATCTGCAAATCCTGCCCCTTAGTCACATTATTTTTGTGGCTTGATGGCTTTTATTCCTTTCCACATTTCCTATGCAAATATTGCTTTCTTGTTATGTCTTTAACTGCAATGGGTGAGGATTCTGGGATCCTTTGTTGAGCAGAAACCTCATGACTGAATCCTCTATATCTAGGCAGCCTCCTTTAGTTTCTGCGCAATAACACTGTCATCCAGGTGGAATCACAACCATCTTTTTATACACACGAAGTCCTCACTTCATTTTGGAATTCCCTGAAAATTGACTTTATGGAGACAATGTGCAGCAGGTCCTCCGACACCATTGGTGTGTTCAAAGTTGTTTGGTTATAATATTGGTGAGGAATCCGTGGTTTCACTATACAGAATTTTGCCTAAAGTTGAGGTTTCCAAGAGACTTGCAAAGATGTTAAGTGAGGATATACTGTACATGAAATTCATATCCTCTTCCAGAGTTTATGTGGAATTTCTTTGTAAACTGCTTCTAGAGAATCTATTTAGGCAGTTTGTGTGTAGAGATCGATGTCACTGGTCCTCAATCTTGGTTTTGAGTCATATGAACTGGGGAGCTTACAAATGATGAGGCCTGGGTCTCAATACCTGAGATTCTGATTTACTTGCACCTGTGTGAGTATGTGGTTTTTTTTTTTTTTTTTTTTAAGCACCAGAGGTTGTTCCAATGAAGAAGTTTTTAGAGGCATGAAGCTCCAATGAGTAAGAACAGAAGTTAATTGTAATCTGATTTCTTCAACTATGATCTTCAAATGCATTGTCCATCAACACCATACAAATGTTTATTATGCTGTTTTTTCTGACCATTTAGCATTTTCTATTTCTTTTCTTTTTCTTTTTTTTTGTTGAGGCAGAGTTTCACTCTTGTTGCCCAGGCTGGAGTGCAATGGCATGATCTCGGCTCACTGCAGACTCCGCCTCCCATATTCAAGCAATTCTCCTGTCTCAGCCTTCCAAGTAGCTGGGATTACAGGCATGCGCTACCATGCCTTGCTAATTTTTTATTTATTTTATTTATGTTTGTATTTTTAGTGGAGACAGTGTTTCTCCATATTGGTGATGCTGGTCTTCAACTCCCGACTTCAGGTGATCCACCCGCTTCAGCCTCCCAAAGTGCTGGGATTACAGGCGTGAGTGACCACGCCCAGCCACCACTTTGCATTTTCATTTTACATTTCTTGAAGTTGGAGATTTATACACACATTGATTGCTGCTTTGTTATACACTCACATATACATAAGATGGGAAATAGAAAAGAATAAAATGGGCACAATATCCCTGAAGTTTCACATTCCGAGACATGTTAAAAATATTTCCTTTTTAGGAATTTGTTTCAATTTAGAAACTGTGGTATACACACACAATGAAGTATTATTCAGCCTAAAAAGGAATGAAATCCTCTCCACTGCAGACAAAATGGATGAGATTGCAGGTCTGTATATGAAGTGAAATAAGCCAGGCAGAGAATGACAAATATTTCATGTCCTCACTTATATGTAGGAACAAAAAAGAAAATCTTGGCCAGGTGTGGTGGCTGAGGCCTGGAATCCCAGCATCTTGGAAGACAGAGATGGGCGGATCACCTGAGGTCAGGAATTCAAGACCAGCCTGACCATCTTGGTGAAACCCTGTCTCTACAGAAAATGCAAAAAATTAGACGAGCATGGTGGCCTGTGCCTATAGTCCCAGCTACTCAGGAGGCTGAGGCACAAGAATCGCTTGAACCCGGGAGGCGGAGGTTGCAGTGAGCCCAGATTGTGCCACTGCACTCCAGCCTGTGTGACAGAGTGAGACTCCATGTAAACACAAAACAAAACAAAACCAAGAAAGAAAGAAAGAAAGAGAGAGAGAGACGAAAGAAAGAAAGAAAGAAAGAAAGAAAGAAAGAAAGAAAGAAAGAAAGAAAGAAAGAAAGAAAGAAACCAAAAAAAACCAGACAGGAAGTTCTGACACAGGCCGCAACGTGGATGAACCTTGAAGACATTATCGTCAGTGAAATAAATAAACCCCAAAGGGATAAACACGACCAGGCTCAGTGGCTCGCACCTGTAACCCCAGCACTTTGGGGCGCTGAGGCAGGCGGATCACTTAAGGTCAGGAGTTCGAGACCAGCCTGGCCAATAAGGTGAAAGCTCGTCTCTATTAAAAATAGAAAAATTAGCTGGGCGTGGTGGCGCACACCTGTAATCCCAGCTACTCGGGAGACTGAGACACAAGAATTGCTTGAACCCACGATGTGGAGGTTGCAGTCAGCCGAGACCATGCCACCGCACTCCAGCCTGGGCTACAGAGAAAGACTCTGTCTCCAAAACAAACAAATAAAAAAATTAAACACGGTAGGATTCCACCTATATCAAGGGTCAAGAGTAGTTAAACTCATAGAGCTGCAAAATAGAATGGTGGCCCCCAGGGGTGGGCGAGAGAGAGGAATGGAGAGTTTGGTTAATGGGTGCAATTTCCATTTTGAAAGATAAAACTGTTCTGGAGATGATGGCGGTGATGTTTGCTAAACACTGTGAATGTACCTAATGTGATTAAACTGTAAACTGAAAAATAGTGGAAATTGTCAATGTTGATACTGGCCATTCTATATGAAATAATATATATTTATAATTTTTAAGATGTATACGTGGTATATTTTCCCATCATAACAGTTGAAAACAAAAGCACTTCGATCTTGCAAAAGGAAAGAAAGAAGCGAATAATCCACACAAGCTTCCTCCTGATTAGAGGAAAAGCCCCAGAGTTTCTGTGGACACTCACTTTTCTCTTCTTTCATAATTACAAGGAAATCTTTAGAGGTTGGGGAACTTGGGCGACTTTGGCTAATGAGGAGTTCTGTGCCTTGAGCCTCCCAGGCCACAGAATAGTAAATAGTCAGTCTGTGCCTCCAGCCCTGCATGTGAGGTTCCAGTCCTGTGGGCTCCACACCCGTCACCTGTATCAGGAGGCTGATGTCTCACCCTGTCTTCTTGCCAGCCTTGAGGACGGAGTCTGAGCCTCCAATGTGCACCACGCAGGGAGGACAGTGGACCTGTTCTCCGTGGTCATGGCCCAGCAGAGGGGAAGGGCGGTTCCGTGAGTGCTGAGGGACAGTCGGGAGCCTTGTTTGGTTTCCTCCTCCTCAGGACAAACAGGAGAGTGCCGTGAGCAGATGGGAGGAGACCAATGTGCAAACTCTCAGCTCAGCAGACTGTGGAGTTTCTGTTCTCGGTTGTGGTGGGGAGGTCTCTCTCAGAAATCTCATTCAAAATGTTGCTTTCCTCCCCCACTCGTTATCCTTTTCATAGACATCTCACCCATGATAGCAGGGAATGAGTCCCTCTAAACTATTCCATCAGAACAACAAGAAGAGGATGAAGGTGATGATGAGGATAAAGAGGATGACGACAGACACTATGGCATCATGAACCCTTACTGAGGGCTTCCTGAAGGCCAGGCTCTGAGCTCTGTGCTCTATGCAGCTTGTTTCATTTCATCTGTGTAGTCTCCCAGTTATGAGTGCACATTTCATGATGATTTTACAGACTAGAAAAGGAGCAACGCATTTTCATAGAACTTGTACCAGATCATGAAGTCAAAAAGGGTGAAGTCCAATTTCAACCAGGCAGTCTAAGTCCAGACACATGGCATTTGGCCAGTCCTCTCCCTGCATCCAACCTGCCCTCTCAAGTCCTTGTCACTCAGGCCGATGCCCCTGCTCCCTGTGCCCTTCCCTTTGGGGGTCCCTTGTAGAACACAGCTAGAGCAGTGGGTGCCACAATCACTGTGTCAATTATGGAAAGGGCAGCTGAGATCACATTAAAGATTCCAGAAAGAATGGGCACAGGATCATTCGGGATGCCTCTCTCCCTTGCCTCTGTTCCTGGCTTTCCTTACAGCTCTGGGCTTCCTCAAAGGGGTCATCAATTCAGAGTTTGGCTTCCATTCCTATTGAGGAAGCTGGAAACCATTTCAAAAATGCTCCTCCGATGTGCCTGTGATTAAGACCTCTGAGTTCTGCTTAAAACTTTTTGAAGCTGGGCGCGGTGGGTCATGCCTGTAATCCCAGCACTTTGGGAGACTGAGGCAGGTGAATAACAAGGTCAGGTGTTCAGCTGAGGCAAGAGAACAGCTTGAACCTGGGATGCGGAGGTTGCAGTGAGCAGAGATCTGTCCGTTGCACTCCTGCCTGGGCAACAGAGTGAGACTCCATCTCAAAGAAACAAAAACAAAACCCCCCCAAAAAAACCCACAACTTTTTGAGAGTTGGGAGACTATCAAGTATAGTACCTGGGACTTAGAGTCTGCCCATTAATTTTCAGTACCACCCTTTCTACTTATCTGTATGGCAAGGGGTGAGATGTCCATCCTCTGGGACTCAGCACTCTCATCTGAGTTGATTTCTAGTTGATCCAATAGAAGTGAGCGATGATTAAACCGATCGTGGGTGCCCTTCGTTAATATTTTAAGCTTAAGCTCCATACAGTTCAACAGAAATATCCCCTGACCTGAAGCTCTGGTTTCCCTGCCTTCCAGGCAGGACATTTTTTTTTTTGTCCTTCTCTCAGTAAGTACTGAGTACTGTGAGAGGAACAAGTGAGTCTCTTTTGTTTCTGATTCCCCAGAGCCGATATCTTGCTTGGGATATAGGAGACAGCAAAAGTAAAAATCTATGTGAATTATTGAAATGACACTTCCTTGGTTCACAAAAATTGGCTGTCATCAGTGTGACATCAGTGTGACAGAGTGCGTGTTTTTTATTTTTTGTTTTTTGAGATGGAATTTTGCTCTTGTTGCCCCGGCTGGAGTGTAGTGGTGTGATCTCGGCTCACTGTAGCCTCTGCCTCCCAGGTTCAAGCCATTCTCCTGCCTCAGCCTCCCGAGTAGCTGGGACTACAGGCGCGCGCTGCCATACCGGGCAAAGTTTTTGTATTTTTAGTAGAGGCGGGGTTTCACCACGTTGGCCAGGATGGTCTTGATCTCCTGACCTCATGATCCGCCCTCCTCGGCCTCCCAAACTGCTGGCATTACAGGCGTCAGCCACCGCGTCCGGCCAAATGTTCTGATGAAAACTCTAAGTCCACCGAAGCTAAGGACAGGAGTTAGAGCTTCCATGAATTTTAAAACAAGACCCACCGATTTGAGGAAGCAATTACTCTCTGGAAGGAGAAAAGTCAGAAAACATAATGACAAAATCACTAGGACCTATCTGGCCTGTGGAACTATTTTCTGCTTATGAACTATCAACTTTCATTTCATTTCCAGATGGCATCGTCTCAGCTGTTATACAGTGCTTATAAATCTTCTACATCAAGGGAATTTGTATCAGTGTATTCGAATCAAAGAAAATGAGTTCTTAATTTCCTTTAATTAGAATAACCTTTTTCTTAAAGTGAGGAAAATGGTTTCATTACAGAGTTTTCTTCGGAAAAGATAGGCTGTATTTTCTAGTAATTGTGAATTTGTTCTATATGATGATCTGGTTCTTGGAACATTCTTGAATCTAGTGTCTCTAAGACAGGTGTGTACAGCAAGAAGTGAATAACACAAAAATCAATGATGAAAGCATTAGAAGACAATTGAGTTTGTCAGAACCGCAAAATATTGCTGAGTGTGGATTGCTCTGAAATCTGAAAACATTACTTGTGAATTGCTTCTATCCAAAATGCAGACACGATGCTGGGTGTTGGTTTACTTGTTTCCGATTTTTGAACCCTCTTTCCTAGGCAAAAGGTGTCCAATCTCTACATACCCGCAGAATTTAACAGATGTTGCTTTATTCCTCCTCCTAGAAGTTCAGAGGATCCAGAACGGCAGCCTGTCCTTGCTGGGCTGTTCCTGTCCATGTGCCTGGTCACAGTGCTGGGGAACCTGCTCATCATCCTGGCCGTCAGCCCTGACTCCCACCTCCACACCCCCATGTACCTCTTCCTCTCCAACCTGTCCTTGCCTGACATCGGTTTCACCTCCAGCATGGTCCCCAAGATGATTGTGGACATCCAGTCTCACAGCAGACTCATCTCCTAGGCAGGCTGCCTGACTCCGATGTCCCTCTTTGCCATTTTTGGAGGCATGGAAGAGAGACATGCTCCTGAGTGTGATGGCCTATTACCCGTTTGTGGCCATCTGTCACCCTATATATCATTCAACCATCATGAACCCGTGTTTCTGTGGCTTTCTAGTTTTGTTGTCTTTTTTTTTTTCTCAGTCTTTTAGACGCCCAGCTGCACAACTTGATTGCCTTACAAATGACCTGCTTCAAGGATGTGGAAATTCCTAATTTCTTCTGGGAACCTTCTCAACTCCCCCATCTTGCATGTTGCGACACCCTCACCAATAACATAATCATGTATTTCCCTGCTGCCATATTTGGTTTTCTTCCCATCTCGGGGACCCTTTTCTCTTACTATAAGATTGTTTCCTCCATTCTGAGGGTTTCATCATCAGGTGGGAAGCATAAGGCCTGCTCCACCTGTGGGTCTCACCTGTCAGTTGTTTGCTGATTTTATGGAAGATGCGTTGGAGGGTACCTCAGTTCAGATGTGTCATCTTCCCCGAGAAAGGCTGCAGTGGCCTCAGTGATGTACACGGTGGTCACCCCCATGCCGAACTCCTTCATCTACAGCCTGAGAAACAGGGACATTAAAAGTGTCCTGCGGCAGCCGCACGGCAGAACAGTCTAATGTCAATATCTCCTTATCTGTTCCATTCCTTTTGCAGTGTGGGTTAAAAAAGGCAGCAAGGTGAAATAAGAATGATATCACAGGGTGAACACCCACTGTGATATTAGGAGTAATACCTCCCTAGGATATAGAATATACTGTCATAGAGTATACACACATGGGGTACACTCACTGTGATATTAGAAGCAATATCTCCCTAAAGTATGATGAAAAATATCACAGAGTGTGCACTCTGTGTGATATGAGGAGTAATATTTACCCTGGATATTATGACTAATATCAAGGGTGTACACACACGAGGTACACGCACTGTGATATCAGGAGTTGTATCTCCCTAGGATATTATGAATACTATCACAGGGTATACACTGTGTGTGTACATCCACTGTGACATTTGAAGTAATATCTCTCTATGAGATTATAAATAACATCAAACTGTGTATGCCCCTGTGACATATTAGGAGTAACATCCTTCTAGGGTATTACAGATAACGTCACAATGTGTACACCTCCTATGACGTTTTGTACACTCTTTGTGACATTAAAAGAAACATCCCCCTAGGATATTGTGAATAATGACACAGGAGGGGTACACACATGGTGTACACCGCCTGTGTCATCAGGAGTAACATTGCCTAGGATATTACAAATAATATCACAGCAGGTGTACACACATGGTGTACACCCCATGTGACATTCAGAAGAGCATGCCCCTAGCTTATTAGGAATAGTGTCACAGGCGTGGAATACGCATTTTTAATGCGTAATGTCACCCCCGGTGACATTAAAATTAACATCCCCCTTGTATATTATGAATAATATGACAGGGATTACACCCCGTGTGACATTAGGAGTAACATCCCCCGAGGATATAACTAATAATATCAGAGGGTGTACATGCATTGTGACCTTAGTAGTAACATCTCTTTAGGATATTACAAATAATATCACAGGCTGTACAGGCATTGTGACATCAGTAGTAACATCCCTCTGGGATATGACGAGTCATATCACAGGGTGTACAATCCTGTTACAATAGTAGCAGCATTCCCATAGAATATTATGAATAATATCACAGCAGGTACAGACCCTGTGATTTACGAGTAACATGTCTATAGACTATTACAACTCATATCACTGTGTGACTCTGTGTACACCCCGTGTGACTTTAGGAGTAAAACCCTACAAAATTAAGAGGAAAAATATCACAGGGTAAACACCCTCTGTGACCTGAGGAATAACGTAGTTTTAGGATATTGTGAATGAAGTGACGAGGTGTACACACCCTGTGACGTTAGGAGCAATATCCTTCTAGGATGTTAGGAAGAATATCACACGGAACACACCCCTTGTGACGTCAGGATATGACAAATAACATCACAAGGTGGACACGCATCGTGGCATTAGTGCTAATATCCCTCTGGTACAATATGAATAATATCACAGGGTGTACATCTCTGTGACATTTGGAGTAACATCCCCCAAGAATAGTAAGAATAATAACACGGGGTGTACACCACCTGTGACATGAGGAGTATCATCTCGCTAGAATGTTAACGAATAATGTCACAGGGTGTTATCGACTGTGCCAATAGGAGTATAGACCCCCGGGAAATTATGAATAATATCACAGGGTGTACAGCCCTCTGACATTAGGAGTAACATCTTTCTAGATTACCACAAATAAAATCACAATGTGTACACCCCCTGTGTCATTAAAAGTAATATTGCCCCAGGATATTACGAAATAGAACACAGAGAGCACACCCCGTGTGACATTAGAAGTAACATCCCCTGAGGATATAACTAATAAAATCAGAGAACGTACCTGCATTGGGACATCAGTAGTAACATCTCTTCAGGACATTACGAATAATATCAAAGGGTGTACACGCATTGTGAAACTAGTAGTGAACTCTCGCTAGGATATTACAAATATTATGACAGGGTCTACAGGCCCTGTGACATTAAAAGTAACATTTTCCTAGAAGATTACGAAGAATATTAAAGGGTGTACAGGACCTGTGAATTACGAGTAACATTTCCATAGCATATTGCACGAAACATCACTGTGTGTACACACCGTGTGACATTAGAGGTAACATCCCACAAAATTATAACGAATAATTTCACAAGGGGCGCACCCTCTGTGACATTAAAAGTAACATGTCCCTAGAATATGACGACAAGATCACAGAGTGTACACCCTCTGTGATATGAGCAGTGACATCTTATGAGGATAATACGGGTAATTTGACAAGGTGTACAAACCCTGTGACATAAGAAGTGACATCCCTCTAGGATGTTATGAATACTATCAAAGGGAACATACCCTATGTGACAATAAAAGTAACCTCCGCTTAGGAGAACAAGAGTAACATCACAAAGTGTACACACAATGTGACATTATTATTAATGACCCGCTAGGATATTGGGAATAACATCACAGTGTAAAGAGTCCTGTGATATCAGGTTTAACAATCCCCAACAAAATTACGAAAAATATTGAAGGGTGTATACCCCCTGCGACTTTAGCAGCCGCATCTTGCTAGAATGTGGAAGATAATGGGCCAGGGCGTGAAACGAGGGTGGCAGTACAGAAAGAATCCAAAGAAAAATCGGGGAGCAATATCACTCCCCACTACCCCCCTTAGATATGACGAACCACATCGCAGGGGGGCGAGGAGCACCCCACGATGCGGGGAGTCATATCACCACACTCACGCCTACTGGATATGACGATACACATCGCAGGGGGGCGAGGCGCCCCCCGCGACGCGGGGAGCCATATCACCCCGCTCTCGACTTCTGGATATGACGATCCACATGGCAGGGGTGCAAGGCGCCCCCGCGATGCGGGGAGCCATATCACCCCGCTCTCGCCTCCTGGATATGACGATCCACATGGCAGGGGGGCGAGGCGCCCCCGCGATGCGGGGAGTAAGAGCCAGCCCCTCTTGCCCCCCTGGCTCTCTTAGGACCCCCGTCGCAGGGGGGCGAGGCGCCCCCCGCGATGCGGGGAGTAAGAGCCAGCCCCTCTTGCCCCCCTGGCTCTCTTAGGACCCCCGTCGCAGGGGGGCGAGGCGCCCCCCGCGATGCGGGGAGTAAGAGCCAGCCCCTCTTGCCCCCCTGGCTCTCTTAGGACCCCCGTCGCAGGGGGGCGAGGCGCCCCCGGCGATGCGGGGAGTTAGAGCCAGCCCCTCTTGCCCCCCTGGCTCTTTTAGGACCCCCGTCGCAGGGGGGGAGGCGCCCCCCGCGACGCGGGGAGTAAGAGCCAGCCCCTCTTGCCCCCCTGGCTCTTAGGATTCGCGGTGGTCTCTCAGCCTGTTTATCATATTGTGAGTAATATCATCTCCCCTTCTGCAGATTATGAACTGTTTCACAGACCTGTGTACACCCTGGATGTACAGAAGTTGTACACTCCTCTGTATTGGGAGTCATATCATCCTCTTCCTCCCTGAATATTAGGTACAGTATCTCAGGGCTGTTTCTACTCCCTGGGATATCGGGTGTCATGTCCTCTTGTGCCACGTTGCAATTAGAAACAATATCATTGGGGGCATGTCCACCTTTTGTGATATTGAAAGTAATATTATTCTCTTCCCTCCAGGATCATGCCTACAATATCCTTGGGGGTGTCCACTTTCTGCCGTATATGTCGTCATATCACCCCCTCCGCCTTGGAATATTTTTAAGGACCATCTCACTCGGGGGTGTACACTTTCTGCTATTTTGGGAGTAATAGCATTCTCTTCTTCAGTGAATATTAGGAGCAAAATCAACGGGTTGATGCACACCCAGTGATATATTGGGAATAACGTCATACTCCACCCCCTGGAGATTATATTCGGAACAATATCACCGGCTGTGTGTACACCTACTTCGATATTGAACTTAATATCATACTCTCTCCCTCACTGGACTTTAGGAGCAATATCGCAGGTGGGTGTACACCCACTCAGGTATTAGGGTGTAATATGAGCATGAATTATACCTCATTTATTATTAACATCAATATGAATGACCAATATTAATATTAATATTAAGAAATAATTGCTAATATAGTTTTCAGATTACTAATATTAACACGAATTATTAGGAGCTATTATTAATGTTTTCTAATGGATAAAATCAAGTTATTAATATCAGGCCTCATTAGTCATTAATGGTAACCGTGTATTATTATCGTTAGCATAAATATTTAATATTAATTATCATTATCAGTATTGATTTTAAAAATTATATTATGGGTTATTAATATTGATAAATATTAGTGTGAATTAATAATTGAGATTATTAATTGCGGTAGGTCGCATTGCGCCATTGCACCCCTCCCTCGGCAGCTCGTTTATGACCCTAAACGGGGACACAAATTCCCCTGAGAGAGCAGCGGTAGACTGGGATAGATGAGGATGGTCACGTGGTGGAGAGGCGTGTTTTTGGGTACCAGCCCTTCACCTGCGTCGACCTTCTCAACTGGAAAAACAATACACCGCCCTATACCGAAAAGCCACAATCCCTAATTGATTTGCTCCGAGCTGTTATCCAGACCCAAAACCACACCTGGGCTGATTGGCACCAGTGGCTGATGTTCCTCTTTAACAGCTAAGAAAGGCGGAGAGTCCTCCAAGCAGCAACTAAGTGGCTAGAGGAACATGCACCAGCTGATTATCAAAACCCCCAAGAGTATGGAAGGACCCAGTTGCCAGGAACCGACCCCCAGTTGGACCCACATGGAAGAGAGGATATGCCAAGGCTAAACCGAGACAGGGAAGCTCTCTTGGAAGGATTAATGAGGGGAGCTCAGAAGGCCACAAATGTTAACAAGGTCTCTGAGGTCATTCAGGGAGAAGAAGAAAGTCCAGCACAATTCTACGAGAGAGAATTGTTGGAGGCCTATCGTATGTATACTCCCTTTGATCCCGATAGCCCTGAAAATCAGCGCATGATTCACATGGCTTTAGTCCATCAAAGCGCAGAAGACATGAGAAGAAAACTGCAGAAACAGGCTGGGCTTGCAGGGATGAATCCATCCCAATTACTAGAAATAGCTAGCCAGGTGTTTGTAAACAGGGATGCAGTAAGCCGTAAGGAAAACAACAAAGAGAATGGAAGTCAGGCCCGGCGACACGCCGACCTGTGTGTCAGCTGCATCAATCAGAGGGCTCCCCCTCAAAGAGGCAAGGGAAGGAGGGCCCTGGGAAAGAAACTCAGCTTGGCTGTGAGAGTTTGCAGCGTAACCAGTGTGCTGATTTTAAAGAAATAGGACAGTGGAAGAACAAATGCCCTGAGCTGAAAAGAAAACAAGGTGACTCAGAGCAGGACGCCCCGGACAAGGAAGAGGGGGCCCTGCTAAACCTGGCAGAAGGGTTCTTGGACTGAGGGAGACCGGGCTCAAGCGTCCCCAAAGAGCCTCCGGTCAGAATGACAGTCGGGGGTGGAGACATTGACTTTCTTATAGATAGCGGTGCTGAACATTCGATAGTAACCGCCCCGGTCACCCCTTTATCCAAAAAGACTATTGACGTCATTGGAGCCAAGGGGGTTTCAGCAAAGCAAGCTTTCTGCTTGCCTCGGACTTGTACTGTAGGAGGACATAAAGTCATTCATCAGTTTTGGTACACGCCTGACTGTCCCTTGACCTTTTCGTTAAGGGACTTGCTCAGCAAGCTGAGAACCACTATCTGTTTGACAGCGCACGCCTCTTCGCTGCTAAGGTTACCCAGAACGGGAGTCATTATGACCCTTACGGTCCCCCGAAAGGTGGAATGGAGACTTTTCTGAACTGAGCTGGGCCAAGAGAGAAGACCAGCTCTGGCCAAGAGTACGGGCAGAAGACAACCCTCCGGGATTGGCCAGTTAAGACTGGGGCCCTGCCAGTGAGGCAAAAACAGGAGCCGGTCCCCAGAGAAGCCCTTCAAGGTATCCAGGTCCATCTCAAGGCACCTAAGAACTTTTGGAACGATTGTTCCTTGTCAGTCTCCATGGAACACTCCCCTCCTGCCTGTTCCCAAGCCACGGACCAAGGACTACCGGCTGGTACAGGATTTGCGCTTGCTTCATTAAGCTACACTGACTTTACATCCAACAGTACCTAACCCGTCCACATTGTTGGGGTTGCCGCCAGGTGAGGACAGCTGGTTCACCTGCTTGGACCTGAAAGACGCTTTCTTTCCTATCACATTAGCCCCTGAGAGGCAGAAGCTGTTTGCCTTTCAGTGGGAAGTTCCGGAGTCAGGTGTCACTACTCAGTACACTTGGACCGAGCTTCCCCAAGGGTTCAAGAACTCCCCCACCATCTTTGGGGAGGCATGGGCTCGAGACCTCCAGTAGTTTCCCAGCAGAGACCTAGGCTGCGTGTTGCTCCAGTAGGTTGATGACCTTCTGCTGGGACACCCCATGGCAGTCGGGTGTGCCAAGGGAACAGATGCCCTACACCGGCACCTGGAGGACTGTGGGTAGAAGGTGTCCAAGAAGAAAGCTCAGAACTGCTGATAGCAGGTACGTTACTTGAGATTTACTATCCGACAGGGGTCGGAACGCAGCCTGGGATCAGAAAGAAAGCAGGTCATTTGCCATCTAGCAAAGCCTAAGAGCAGAAGGCAGGTGAGAGAATTCTTAGGAGCTGTGGGGTTTTGTAGACTGTGGGTCCCAAACTTTGCACTATTAGCCAAGTCTTTGTATGAGGTCACAAAGGGGGTGGGGACAGGGAACCTTTGGAATGTGGATCCCAACAACAGCAAGTCTTTCATGAGTTAAAGGAAAAACTTCTGGCAGCGCCAGCCCTGAGGCTACCCGATCTGACAAAGCCTTTTCTATTGTATGCATCAGAGAGAGAAAAGATGGCAGCTGGAATTTCAACCCAAACTGTGGGGCCCTTGCCGAGGCCGGTGGCCTACCTCTCTCAACAACTAGATGGGGTTTCTAAACGATGGCCCCCCTGTTTGAGGGCCTTGGCACCAACTGCCCTGCCAGTATAAGAAGCAAATAAGCTGACTCTTGGGCAAAATCTGAACATAAAGGCCTCCCGTGCTGTGGTGACTTTAATGAGTACTAAAGGACATCATTGGCTAATGAATGCCAGACTCACCAAGTACCAAACTGCTCTGCGAAAATGCCCGTATAACCATTGAAGTTTGTAACACCCTACACCCCGCCACCTTGCTCCCGGTATCAGAGAGCCCTGTCAAGCCTGATTGTGTAGAAGTGTTGGACTCAATTGACTCTAGCAGACCTGACCTCCGGGACCAGCCTTGGGCATCAGTAGACTGGGAACTATATGTGGATGGGAGCAGCTTCTTCAACCCCCAAGGAGAGAGAGGTACAGGGTATGCAGTGATAACCCTGGACACTGTTGTTGAAGCCAGATCATTGCCCCAGGCCACTTCAGCCCAGAAAGCTGAACTCATTGCTTTCATTCGGGCCTTAGAACCCACTGAGGGTGAGACTGTCAACATTTACACTGATTCTCGGTATGTCTTTTTAACCCTTCAAGTGCATGGAGCGTGATAGAAAGAAAAGGGCCTACTGAACTCTGGGGGAAAAGACAGAAAATATCAAGAAGAAATCTTGTAATGATTAGGAGCAGTATGGAAACCCCACAAGGTGGCAGTTGTGCATTGCAGAGGACACCAGCGAGCTTCCACCTTGCTGGGTTTGGGGAATTCCCGCGCTGACTCAGAGGCTCGAAAAGCAGCATCTGCCCCCTTCTGGGCATCAGTGCTTCCTCAAGCACCTGATTTTGGACATACTTCTTCTAAAGAAGAAAAGGACTTTCTCCAGGTAGTGGGAAGGACAAGTGATGGAGGAAGGATGGATTCGGTTACCAGATGGGAGAGTAGCTGTGCCACAGCTGCTAGGAGCTGCAGTTGTACTGGCTGTGCAAGAAACCACCCATCGAGGTCAGGAGTCACTGGAAAAGTTGTTAGGCCGGTATTTCTACATCTCGCCTTTCTCAGCCCTTGCCAAAACGGTGAGGCAGCGCTGTGTTACCTGCGACAGCATGAGGCGAGGCAAGGTCCAGCCGTTCCGCCCGCCATACGAGCTTATGGAGCAGCCCCCTTTGAAGGTCTCCAGGTGGACTTCACAGAGATGCCAAAGTGTGGCGGTAACAAGTATGTACTAGTTCCTGGGCATACCTACTCTGGGTGGGTGGAGGCCTATCCAACACGAACTGAGAAAGCTCGTGAAGTAACCCCTGTGCTTCTTTGAGATGTGATTCCTAGATTTTGACCGCCCTTACGGATCGGCTCAGAAAATGGGCCTGCGTTTTTGGCTGCCTTGGTACAGAAGACGGCAAGGGTATTGGGGATCACACGGAAACTGCATGCCGCCTCCTGGCCTCAGAGTTCTGGAAAGGTGGAGCGGATGAATCGGACTATCAAAAATAGTACTATTGCCTTCCCCTCTGGATATTTAAAACAACACCACAAGGGGCGTCAAACCACCTGCTAAATTTGAGGGAATATTATCCTCTCCCCCCCTCCCCTGGCCCTGGATATTAGAGACAATAACGCAGGAATGATGTACACCCACTGCTTTATTGGGAGTAATATCATCCTCTCCCTTCATGGATATTAGGAACAATATCACACTGTGCGTGTAGGCCTGTCGCGAAATTCAATGGAATGTCATCCTGCGCCTCCCTGGATATGACGAACAATGTCACGGGGGATGTAGAACTTCTGAGATATTGGGAGTGATATCATCCTCTCCCCTCTGCAAGTTAGGGTCAATATCACAGGGGTAGTGCACACCCTCTGGGATGTTGGGACTAATATCATCCTCCCGCCCACTGGATATTAAAAACCATATCACAAGGGGCGTGTACACACACTTCGATACTGGTGTGAATACCATCCTCTCCCTCTTCGGATATTCGGTGCCATATTTCACGTGGGGTATACACCACCTGCAATATTGGAAGTAATATGCTTTTCTCCCCCTCTGGATATGAGAAACAATATCACAGGGGGTTGTGAACAACCCCTGCGATATTTGGAGTAATATCATCGTCTCCCCTCACGATTATTAAGAACAATATCGTAGGGGTGGGGAATGTACACCCCCTTTCGTATTTGATATTATCCTCTTCCCCCCTGGATATTAGGAACAATATCAGGAAGGGATGTACAGACCCTGCGACCTTTGCTGTCATAGAATTGTCTCTCCCCTAGATATTAGGAATAAATGTCACTGGGGATGTGAACAGCCCTGCGATATTGAGAGTAGTATCATCCTGTCCCCCCTTGCATATTGGGAACAACATCACAGGTGGGGTGTACTGCCTCTGTGATATTGGGAGTGAAATTTTCCTCTCTTCCCCTGGACATTAGGAAGGGTATCAGAGGGGGAGGGTGTACATTCCCTGCGATATTCAACGTAACCTTGTCCTCTCCCTCCCAGGGTATTCAGAACAATATTACAGGAGGGGTGTACACCCTCTGCGATATTGAGAGTCATACCATCCTCTTTCGCTCTGGATGTTAGGAACAATATCACAGGGTTGTGTACACCCCCTGCGATATTGGGAGTCATATCATCCTCTCTCCCTGTGGATATTAGGAAAAGTATCACAGGGCTGTGGAAACCCCCTGTGGTAATGGGAGTAATATCATCCTCTCTCCCTCTGAATATAGGAAGATTTTCACAGGGATGTGTACACCCCCTGCGATATTGGGAGTAAGATCATCCTCTCCACCCAGGAAATGACTAACAAGGTCACGGGGGTTGTACTACCCCTGCGATATTGGGAGTAATGTCGTCCTCCCCAACCCTGGATGTTAGCAACGAGATCACAGAGGGGCTGTACACACCCTGCGACATTGGAAGTAATATGATCCTCTCCCCACCTGGATACTGGGAAAGATACGACAGCGCGGGTATACGTTTCCTACGCTGGTGGGAGTAATATGATTATTTTCCTTTCTGGATATTAGGAAGAATATCACAGGGGTGCTGTACAATTACTTCGATATTGGGAGCAATATCATCCTCTATTTTCCCGGATATTGGGCACAAAAACGCAAAAGGGTGTACAACCCCTGCGATATTGGAAGTAATAGCATACTCTCCTTCCCTGGATGTTAGAAAACAATATCATCAGGGCTGAACACCCCCCGCTATAATGGGAGTCATGTGTACTCTTTCATAGGCCATTTGGAACAATATCACAAGGGGTGTTTACAAACAGGGGTGGTGTACACCCCCTGTGATATTGGGAGTAACATCATTCTCTCCACCTCCGGATATTAAGAACAATATCCCGGTGGGAGGTGGTACACCCCCAGTGATATTGCGAATAATGTAATCCTCTCCTTCCCTGTATATTAAGAACAATATCACTGGGGGGTGTACACCTTCTGTGATATTGGAAGCAATATCATCCTCTTCCCCGCTGGATATTAGAAAAAAATATCATTCAGAGTGTACACCCACTGTGATATGAGGAGTAATATCTTCCTAGGGTATTACGAATAATTTCACAGTCTGTACACACATGGTGTACACTCCCTGTGATATTAGGAGTAATATCTACCTAGTAGATACAAATAGCATCGCAGGGTGTACACCCACTTTGATATTAGCTGTAATATTTTTCTAAGTTGTTACAAATAAGATCACAGGGTGCACAAACATGGTGTACACTCACTGTGATATCAGGAGTCATATCTCTGTAATATATTATGAATAATATCACAGGGTGTACACCCACTGTATTATTAGGAGTAATATCTCTGTAGGATATTACAATTAATATCACAGGGTGTAGAGACACCGTGATATTAGGAGCAATATCTTTCTAGGATATTACAAATAATATCAGGGTGTACACCCACTCTGCTGTCATAGCTAGGGTTACCCGCCACCACGCCCGGCTAATTTTTTTTTATTTTCACTGGAGACGGGGTTTCACCCTATTGGCCAGGCTGGTCTGGAACTCCTGACCTCAGGTGATCCATGAGCCTCGGCTGCCCAAAGTGCTGGGATTACAGGTGTGGGCCATGGTGCTGGGCCAAGAGTTATAGATTCAATTCATTTGGAAACAGCTCCCATTTTTGAGTGTGCGTGTACTTTTATGAAGAAATGATGTCAGAAAACCGAAGGATGTTAATAAATATGAAAAGTAACAGGCTTGTGAAAAGGTCTTCCGATTGAGAACTATAAGTTTCGATTTCGTTTTCAGATAATGGGGTCCTTGCTCTTGTGTCGTCCTTTTACATATTCTACATCAGTGGAAGTTGTAGCACGGTGTCAGAATAAAGTGGAGTGTATTTCACGTCTTCTTAATTTCTTTCAATTAGACTGAGATCTTTTTCTAAAAGAGAGAAGGACATTTTCATTGCATTATACTTTTTCTGAAAAGAGTAGGCTGTATTTTATTGAGATCATGGATTTGTTATATATAACGTTTTGGTCTTCTAATATTCTTCGGTGGATTTTCTCTAAAGTAGTATGTACAGAAAGCCTTGTATAGCAAAAAAGCAAATCACGTAATAATTCTGAGATTTTTGGAATTGTCACAACTGAGAAACATTGCTGGCGGTGTATGATCCGCAAGTGTGAAGATGTTCCTTGTGAATTGCTTGCATCCAGCATTAAGGGCTCGTTTTTATCTTTTATTTTTCCAATCCTCTTTCCTTCTCAAGGTGTCCAAGACACACAGAGCCACGGAATCTCACAGGGGTCTGAGAATTCCTCCTCCTGGGACTCTCAGAGGATCCAGAACTGCAGCCGGTCCTCGCTTTGCTGTCCCTGTCCCTGTCCCTGAATCTGGTCACGGTGCTGAGGAACCTGCTCAGCATCCTGGCTGTCAGCTCTGACTCCCCCCTCCACACCCCCATGTACTTCTTCCTCTCCAACCTGTGCTGGGCTGACATCGGTTTCACCTTGGCCAAGGTTCCCAAGGTGATTGTGTACATGCCGGCGCATAGGAGAGTCATCTCTCATGTGGGCTGCCTGACACAGATGTCTTTCTTGCTCCTTTTTGCATGTATAGAAGGCATGCTCCTGACTGTGATGGCCTATGGCTGCTTTGTAGCCATCTGTCGCCCTCTGCACTCCCCAGTCATAGTGAATCCCCACCTCTGTGTCTTCTTCGTTTTGGTGTCCTTTTTCCTTAACCTGTTGGATTCCCAGCTGCACAGTTGGATTGTGTTACAATTCACCATCATCGAGAATGTGGAAATCTCTAATTTTTTCTGTGACCCCTCTCAACTTCTCAACCTTGCCTGTTCTGACAGCGTCATCAATAGCATATTCATATATTTCGATAGTACTATGTTTGGTTTTCTTCCCATTTCAGGGATCCTTTTGTCTTACTATAAAATTGTCCCCTCCATTCTAAGGATGTCATCGTCAGATGGGAAGTATAAAGCCTTCTCCACCTATGGCTCTCACCTAGCAATTGTTTGCTGGTTTTATGGAACAGTCATTGGCATGTACCTGGCTTCAGCCGTCTCACCACCCCCCAGGAATGGTGTGGTGGCATCAGTGATGTACGCTGTGGTCACCCCCATGCTGAACCTTTTCATCTACAGCCTGAGAAACAGGGACATACAAAGTGCCCTGCGGAGGCTGCGCAGCAGAACAGTCGAATCTCATGATCTGTTCCATCCTTTTTCTTGTGTGGGTGAGAAAGGGCAACCACATTAAATCTCTACATCTGCAAATCCTGTCCCTTAGTCACATTATTTTTGTGGCCTTGATGCCTTTTATTCCTTTCCGCATTTCCTTTGTGAATATTGCTTTCTTCGTTATGCCTTTAACTGGAATGGGTGAGGATTCTGAGATCCTTGGTTTAGCAGAAACCTCATGACAGAATCCTCTATAACTAGGCGGCCTCTTTTAGTTTCTGAGGAATAACCCTGTCATCCAGGTGGAATCACAACCATCTTTTTATATACACGAAGTCCTCACTTCCTTTTGGAATTCCCTGAAAACTGACTTTATGGAAACAATGTACAGGGGGTCCTCCAACAGCATTGGTTGTTCAAAGTTGTGTAGTTATACTGTTGAAGAAAAATAAGTGGCTTCACTATACATAATTTTGCTTCAGGGTGAAGTTTCCAAGAGACTTTCAAAGATGTTAAGTGAGGACATACTGTACATCAAATTCATATCCTCTTCCACAGTTCATGTGGAATTTCTTTATAAACTGCTTCTAGAGAATCTATATAGGCAGGTTCTGTGTAGAGATCCATGTCGCCGTTCCTCAATCTTGGCTTTGAGTTAAATCACCTGGGGAGCTTACAAATGATGAGGCCTGGGTCTCAATACGCGAGATTCTGATTTCCTTGCACCTGTGTGAGTGTGTGGATTTTTTTTTTTTCTTTTAAAGCACCAGAGGTGGTTCCAATGACGAAGTTTTTAGAGGCATCAAGCTCCAATGAGTAAGAACAGAAATTAATTGTAATATGATTTCTTCAAATATTATCTTCAAATGCATTGTCCATCAACACCATAGAAATGTTTATTATGCTGTTTTTTCTTACCATTTCACATTTTCTATTTCTTTCTTTTCCTTTTTTTTTTTTGATTCAGAGTTTCACTCTTGTTGCCCAGGCTGGAGTTCAATGGCACGGTCTCGGCTCACTGCAACCTCTGCCTCCCGTATTCAAGCATTCTCCTGTCTCAGCCTTCCAAGTCGCTGGGATTACAGGCATGAGCGACCGCGCCCAGCCACCACTTAGCATTTACATTTTACATTTGTTGAAGTTATAGATTTATACACACATTGATTGCTGCTTTGTTATACACTTGCGTATACATAAGATGGGAAACAGAACAGAATAAAATAGGCACAGTATCCCTGAAGTTTCACATTCCGAGACATTTTAAAAATATTTGCTCTTCAGAAATTAGTTTCAATGAAGAAACTGTGGTACACACACCCAATGAAGTATTAGTCAGCCTAAAAAGGAAGAAACTTCTCTCCGCTGCAGACAAAATGGATGAGATTCCAGGTCTTTATATTAAATGAAATAAGCCAGGCATAGAATGACAAATATTTCACGTCCTCACTTCTATGTAGGAAGAAAAAAGGAAACCTTGGCCAGGTGTGGTGGCTCAGGCCTGTAATCCCAGCTGTCTGGGAGGCCGAGTCGCACGGATCACTTGAGTCCAGGAGTTCGAGACCAACCTGGCCAACATGGTGAAACTCCGTCTCTACAGAAAACACAAACAATGAGCCAGGCATGGTGACGCGTGCCTCTAGTCTCAGCTACTCGGAGGGCTGAGGCCCAAGAAGCGCTTGAACTCGGGAGGCGGAGATTGCAGTGAGCCCCTATTGTGCCTGTATACTCCAACCTGGGCAACAAAAAGAGACTCCATCCCACACACACCTACACACAAAAGGAATCTCAGGAAGGTGGAGAGTATAAAGGTGGTTAGCAGACGCTAGGAAGAAAAGGGGTGGGTAGGGAATGAAGACAAGTGGATAATTGGGTCCCAAAATACAGAAAGATGGAATAAGTGAGTGCTAGTGTTTGATAGTACAGTATGAAAATTTTAGTTCACAAGAATTGCTTGCATATTTCCAGATGCTTTGGTAAGAAGCTTCCTAACTTTCTCATTATGATGGTTTTTAAGCTCTTCTCTTTCTGCTCTTGAAATCATCCGCCCGCTTCGGCCTCCCAAAGTGCTGGGATTACAAGCCTGAGCGACCGCGCCCGACCCACGCTGTATCCTTATCTGTTGTCTGTTGTTTGTTTGCTTTGGAGCCCAGAAATAACTTCTCACCTATATGTTCAAATGATTTTTCACATGAGTGCTAAGAAAGCTCATTGGTGGAAAAGCAGCCTTTTCAAGAAATGGTGTTGGAGAAACTTGACTTCCACATGGAGAAGAATGAAGGTGGACCCTATGTCACACCAGGTGCAAAAATTAACACAAACTGGATCAAAGACCTCACCCCAAGCACTAAACGTATCATACGCCTAAAAGAAAACATTGGCCACGCTTTCATGACATCAGATTGGGCAATGTTCTTTGGAATTTGACACCAAAAGCATAGGCAACAAAAGAAAATTAGATTCCTTGGATTACATCTAAATGACAGACACTTTTGCACAGGAAAAAACACTGCGATCTGAGTGAAAAGTTAACCCATGGATTAGGAAAAATATTTGCTAAGCATATATCTGAAAAGAGGCTGATAGCCATCGTATATAAAGAACAGCTAGAACTAAACAACAAGAAACCCAAAGCATCCCATCAACAATGGTCAGAAGACTTGAGAAGACGTGTCCCTAAAGAAGATATCGCAATGGCCAATAAGCATCTAAAATGATGTTCAAAATCACTCATCATAGGGAAGCGCAAATCAAACCAAGAATGTGACACCACACATTAGGATGGATATGATAAACAAACAGGCATTGGTGAGACTAGAGGGAAATAGGAATGCTCGCATATGATCGGAGGGAAAGTGAAACCGTGAAGGAACGGGGAAAATAGTATGGCGTCTACTGGAAAAATTAGAAAGAGTATGATCAGATGTTCCCGCAGTTGCATTTGTGGGTACCTACCAAAAAGAATTAGAAGACAGGAGTGGAAGACAGATTTGTGTACACCCATATTCATAGCAGCATTATTCACAACAGCCAAAATGTGGAAGCAACCCAAGGGTTCGTGGACAGATGAATGAAAAAAGCACACTGCAGTTCCTTCATACAATGGAAGACTATTCAGCCTTCAAAAGGCAGGCCCTTCTGGCCGGTGCAGTGGCTCACGCCTGTAATCGCAGCGTCTTGGAAGACCGAGGTGGGCAGATCAACTGAGGTCAGGAATTCAAGACCAGCCTGGCCATCTTGGTGAAACCCTGTCTCTACTGAAAATGCAAAAACTTAGGTGAGCATGGTGGCCTGTGCCTATAGTCCCGGCTACTCGGGAGGCTGAGGCACAAGAATCGCTGGAACCCGGGAAGCGGAGGTTGCAGTGAGCCCAGATTGTGCCACTGCACTCCAGCCTGTGAGACAGAGTGAGACTCCATGGAAACACAAAACAAAACAAAGTCAAATGAACAAACAAAAAACAACAACAACAAAAAACAGACAGGCACTTCTGACGCATGCCGCAACATGGATGAACCTTGAAGACATTATCGTCAGTGAAATAAATAAATCCCAAAAGGATAAACAGGCCCATGCTCAGTGGCTCACACCTGTAACCCCAGCACTTAGGGAGGCTGAGCCAGGCGGATCACTTCAGGTCAGGAGTTCGAGACCAGCCTGGCCAATATTGTGAAAGCTCGTCTCTATTAAAAATACAAAAATTAGCAGGGCGTGGTGGCGCACGCCTGTAATCCCAGCTTCTCAGGAGACTGAGACACAAGAATCGCTTGAACCCACGATGTGGAGGTTGTAGTCAGCCCAGACCACGCCACTGCACTCCAGCCTGGGCGACAGAGAAAGACTATGTATGCAAAACAAAAAAATTAAACACGGTATGATTCCACTTATCTATCAAGTGTCTAGAGTAGTTAAACTCATAGATTTGCAAACTAGAAAGGTGGCCTCCAGGGGCGGACAAGAGAGAGGAATGGAGAGCTTGGTGAATGGGTGGAATTTCCATTTTGAAAGATAAAACTGTTCCGGAGACGATGGCGGTGATGGTTGCTAAACAATGTGAACGTACTTAATGTGGTTAAACTGTTAACTGAAAAAGAGTGGAAATTGTAAATGTTTATAGTGGCCATTCTATATGAACTAATATGTATATATAATTTTTAATATTTATACGTGGTATATTTTCCCATAATAGAAGACAAAAATTGAAGCAGTTGGATGTTTAAAAAGAAATGAAAGAAGCGAAGAATACCCACCAGCTTTCTCCTGATTAGAGGAAGAGCCCCAAAGCTTCTATAGGCACTCACTTTTCTCTTCTTCTTCTTGCAATATTATGAGGAAATCCTTAGAGGTTGGGGAACTTGGGCGACTTTGGCTAATGAGGAGCTCTGTGCCTTGAGCCTCCCAGGCCACAGGATAGTAAATAGTCTGTCCCTCCAGCCCTGCAGTGTGAGGTTGCCGTCCTGTGGGCTCCACTCCTGTCACCTGTATGAGGGGGCTGATGTCTCACCCTGTCTTCTTGCCAGCCTTGAGGATGGAGTCTGAGCCTCCATGGTGCACCACGCAGGGAGAACAGTGGACCTGTTCTCCGTGGTCATGGCCCAGCAGAGGGGAAGGGCAGTTCAGTGAATGTAGGCAAAAGAAAGTGAGATCAGACACTTACTGTGTCTATGTAGAAAGGAAAGACATAAGAGACTCCATTTTGAGAAAGACCTGTACTTTCAACAATTGCTTTGCTGAGATGTTGTTAATCTGTAGCTTTGCCCCAGTCACTTTTAACCAACCACTTTGACCCAACCTGAAGCTGACAAAATCATGTGTTGTATGAAATCAAGGTTTAAGGGATCTAGGGCTGGGCAGGACGTGCCTTGTTAACAAGATGTTTCCAAGCAGTATACTTGGTAAAAGTCATCGCCATTCTGTAGTCTCAATAAACCAGGGGCAAGATACACTGTGGAAAGTCGCAGGGACCTCTGCCCTTGAAAGAGGCTTATTGTCCAAGGTTTCTCCCCATGTGATAGTCTGATAAGTGGCCTCATGGGAGGAGAAAGAAATGACCGTCCCCCAGCCTGACCTCCGTAAATGGTCTGTGCTGAGGTGGATTAGTCAAAGAGGAAAGACTCTTGCAGTTGAGAGAGAGGAAGGCCGCTGTCTCCTGCCTGCCGCTGGGAACTGAATGTCTCGATATAAAACCTGATTGTACATTTGTTCAGTTCTGAGATGGGAGAAAAACCGCCCTATGGTGAGAGGCGAGACGTGTTTGCAGCAATGCTGCCTTTTTATTCTTTACTCCACTGAGATGTTTAGGTGGAGAGAAACATAAATCTGGCTTACGTACACGTTCAGTCATAGTACCATCCCGTGAACTTCATGATGACATAGATTCTATTGCTCTCATGCTCGTTGCTGACCTTCTCCTTATTATCACCCTGCCCTCCTACTACATTCCTTTTGCTAAAATAATAAAAATAATAATCAATAAAAATGAGGGAACTCAGAGGCAAGTGCCAGTGCAGGTCCTTGGTATGCTGAGCGCCAGGCCCCTGGGCCCACTGTTGTTTCTCTGTACTTTGTCTCTGTGTCTTATTTCTTTTCTCAGTCTCTCATCCCACCCGACTAGAAATACCCATAGGTGTGGAGGGGCAGGTCACCCCTTCAAGTGAACACTGAGGGATGGTCTGGAGTCTTGTTTGTTTCCTCATCCTCAGGACAAACAGGACAGTGTGATGGGCGGATGGGATGAGACCAATATGCAACTCTCTGCTCAGCAGACTGTGCAGTTTCTGTTCTTGGTTGTGGTGGGGGTCTCAGAAATCTTATTCAAAATTTTGCTTTCCTCCCCCACTAGTTGTCCTTTTCATAGACATCTCACCCATGATAGCAGGGGATCAGTCCCTCTAAACTATTCCCTAAGAACAACAAAGAGATTATGAAGGTGATGATGAGGATAAAGAGGATGACGACAGACACCATGGCATCATGAACCCTTACTGAGGGCTTCCTAAAGGCCAGAGTCTGAGCTCTGTGCTCTATGCAGCTTGTTTCATTTCATCTGCATAGTCTCCACGTTATTAGTGCACATTTCAGGATGATTTTACGGACTAGAAAAGGCGCAACGGATTTTCATGTAGCTTGTACCAGATCACGAAGTCAAAAAGGGCAAAGTCCAATTTGAACCAGGCAGTCTAAGTCCAGACACGTGGCATTTGGCCAGTCCTGTCCCTGCATCCAACCTGCCCTCTCAAATCCTTGTCACTCAGGCTGATGGCCCTGCTCCCTGAGCCCTTCCCTTTGGGGGTCCCTTGGAGACCACAGCTAGACCAGTGGGTGCCACAATCACTGTGTCATGTATAGAAAGGGCAGCTGAGATCACATCAAGGATTCCAGAAAGAATTGGCACAGGATCATTCGGGACGCATCTCTCCCTTGCCCCTGTTCCTGGCTTTCCTTACAGCTCTCGACTTCCTCAAAGGAGTCATCAATTCGGAGTTTGGCTTCCATTCCTATTGAGGAAGCTGGAAAGTGTTTCAAAAATGCTCCTCCGATGTGCCTGTGGTTAAGACCTCTGAGCTTTGCTTAAAACTTTTTGAAGCTGGGCGTGGTGGCTCACGCGTGTAATCCCAGCCCTTTGGGAGGCTGAAGCAGGCGAATCACAAGGTCAGGAGTTCAAGACCAGCCTGGCCAACATGGTGAAACCCTGTTTCTACTAAAAATAGAAAAAAAAAAATTAGCCAGGCATGGTGGCGTATGCCTGTAATCCCAGCTACTGGGGAGGCTGAGACAGGAGACTCCTTTGAAGCCGGGAGACAGAGGTTGCAGTGAACCGAGATCACACCACTTCACTCTAGCCTGGGCAACAGAGCAAGAATCTCTCTCAAAAAAATAAATATATAAAAATTACGAAAAAATGTGATTGGATGGGCTTGGCAAACTTTAGCCATTAGCTCACGTACCACTTTGGAAGGGCATACCTTCAGTCACTTCACCCTTTAATCTCTTTGCTCAAGACTAAAGTTCTGAGAGGAAGTCTAATCGGCTGAGTTGTGTCCATGTGGGCAGTGCAGGAAGGGATGCAGCGGGAGGCGCCTCCAGGGACGTCTTTGGCTTCCATCATGGGGGATCAGGCGCCTGGATTATCCACCCTAACAAATGTGGACAAAGGAAAACGAGGTTTTCTGAGGAAGGAGACATAGAGCCCAAGGAGCTAACCAAGAGACAAATAGTCATCCTGTCTTGTCACTTTTTTTACACATGTGTGTACATTATCTTACACTTATCACTTTGTTTTCTTTCTCTCCTTTAATTGCACCCTACTGCAAAAGTTAAAATGAAATGAAAGTATTGAGATAGCTCAGTAACTGACTTTTAGTCAATTGCCTTTTCCTATAGTGAACAGCTGCCCAAACGATTGTGTCTGTCACTGTGCAAATTTGCAAGCATTTGCATGATCACTACCAATCCGCCAACACAGAGCTGTGTTACAGCACAATTTAGTTCAGTGTTTTGCTCTCTGCAACAGGGAGGTTCTCATCCATTACAGGTTGCAGTAAAAACAGGGGTACCATAAGCAACCACCTCTTTCCTCAACAGTGGGATGAAAGCAAAAGCCAAGTAGCTCCATGTATCCAACTTAAAAATATAAAAATTACGCCCATGGGCTGCAGTTGGACCTATGGCAGCGGCAGCTGTCACTGGGCCTAGCCCGGGGTGTGGACCTGGGGACTTCCCAGAAGGGCCCGAGTGGGAGGCTCACGGAGTGTCGGCGGAAGGTGCACAGGATGCTAAAGCTTTACAACGGCTTCTTGGAAGGGGAGGCGGTGGGACTCCCCGCGAGTCCAGACCCCCTGGACCCCACTGATCGGAACGGGGCGCAGTTCGACCCAGAAGTTTACCTAGACAAGCTGCCTAGAGAGTGCCCTCTGGCCCAGCTGAAGGACAGTGAGACGGACATGGTGCAGCAGATCCGGGCTCTAGACAGCGACATGCAAACCCTGGTCTATGAGAACTACGATAAGTTCATACCAGCCACAGAAATTAACAAACAGCATAAAACTGTATGAGGATTTGCAGGAAACCCAGAATTTCCCAGATAACCTTGTAAAGGAAGAACAAAGCTGGAAGACTCACAAAGAAAAATACATATATATATATATATATAAATATACATATATATATGTATATATGTGTATATACATATATATATGTATATATGTGTATATACATAAAGTTGTATTTTCGGTCTGTTGTAAATGTTTAGTAATTTCTATTGTGATTTTTCATTTAACTGATGAAAGGATATTTTTAATTTTCCAAATGTGTGCTTGTGTTTAGCTATCTTCTTGCTGTTGACTTCTCATTTTGTTGCATTATGGTCAGGAAAATGTGGTCTGGACAATGTCAATCGTATAGTGGATTTTGTTGAGACTTCTTTATGGCCTAATATGTGGCCAGTTTTTTTTTTTTTGCAAATTTTCCACATGTGGTTAAAAGGAATGTGGATTATTTGTTTTTTTTAGGAGAGTTTTTATTTTTAAATAGATAAGGTTCTCAGTGTAATTGAAATCTAGCTTCAGTTAACAATATGCTAGATCTCTCAAACCTTAGGATGTTAGTCAGTGTAACAATAGACTGCTGCTGAGACGAATAAACCCTGAACTCTCAGTGGTTTGGCACCCATAGTATAGTCTGGTGCAGGGCAGGGGTTCTCCTTGGGGGCCCTTGTCCAACAGTGATTCAGAGATTCTGCAGGTTTCCATCTTTTAATTCTGCCATCTCAGAGTTTTTCAATTGCAGCCATATGGATAGGGAGAGAGGGAACATAGCTCACACTTGCCTTTGATAACCTTGGCCCAGAAGTGATTTCTTACATTCCTACTGGTGGAAATGCAGTCACGTGGTTCGAAACTAACTGCAAGTGAGGCTGGGAAATGTAGTCTTTCTGCATGTAGAGGAAAAGGAATGGTGTGAACACAGCATTGTCTTTGACACACTAAGCATGTGCTGAAGAGTTCTTACTCTCATAGGAGGTTTGTCTGTCCTGTGTAACTTTCTCAGTTTTTGCTTAGATAGTTTCAGGCAATGTTGTTTGGTGCATTCAGCTTGATGATTATTATGTCCTTTTGGCAAAGTAGTCAAGATTCCCATCAGTTTGAATGAAAGTGTTTTACAGATAGGTCAGGAAATGTTAATACTTTGAAAGACCCTTCTATTCCTCCACTCTACAGATAAGAACAACAGAGTCCTAGAGAGAGGAGGTCATGGGTCTCAGTCATGAGTGGCAGAATTGAAACCCACATGGCAGTAACTTTGCTTTCCCCCATCATGTTGTTCTCCCTCTATCTTCACTCTGCTGATTTCTTCACTTGCTCCATACAGACCTCCCAGTTCCAAGTGTATAAGTGTGTCCAGAATTGGTGGGTTCTTGGTCTCACTGACTTCAAGAATGAAGCCGCGGACCCTCCTGGTGAGTGTTACAGTTCTTAAAGGTGGCGTGTCTGGAGTTTGTTCCTTCTGATGTTCAGATGTGTTCGCAGTTACTTCCTTCTGGTGGGGTTCGTGGTCTCGCTGGCTCAGGAGTGAAGCTGCAGACCTTCACGGTGAGTGTTACAGCTCTTAAGGCTGCACGTCTGGAGTTGTTCTTTTCTCTTGGTGGGTTCATGGTCTCACTGGCTTCAGGAGTGAAGCTGCAGACCTTCTCGGTGAGTGTTACAGCTCATAAAGGCAGTGTGTACCCAAAGAGTGAGCAGCAACAAGATTTATTGCAAAGAGCAAAAGAACAAAGCTTCCACAGTGTGGAAGGGGACCTCAGCGGGTTGCCACTGCTGGCTTGGGCAGCCTGTTTTTATTCTCTTACCTGGCCCCACCCACATCCTGCTGATTGGTCCATTTTACAGAGAGCCTGAGTGGTATGTTTCAACAGGGTGCGTTTACACCCTGGTGTGTTTACAATCCCTGAGCTAGACACAAAGGCTCCCCACGTCCCCACTAGATTAGCTAGATACAGAGTGTCCACGCAAAGGTTCTCCAAGTCCCCACCCTAGTAGCTAGATACAGAGTGTTGATTGGTGCATTCACAAACCCTGAGCTAGACACAGGGTGCTGATTGGTGTGTTTACAAACCTTGAGCTTGATACAGAGTGCCGATTGGTGTATTTACAATCCCTTAGCTAGACATAAAGGTTCTACAAGTCTCCATCAGACTCAGGAGCACAGCTGGCTTCACCCAGTGGATCCCGCACAGGAGCCGCAGGTGGAGCTGCCTGCCAGTCCCTCTCTGTGCGCCCACACTCCTCAGCCTTTGGGTGGTCGATGGGACTGGGCACCGTGGAGCAGGGGAAGGTGCTCGTCGGGGAGGCTCGGGCTGCACAGGAGCCCGCAGAGGGGGGAAGCTAAGGAATGGCGGGCTGCAGGTCCCGAGCCCTGCCCCATGGGGAGGCAGCTAAGGCCCGGCGAGAAGTCGAGCACAGCAGCGGCTGGCCCAGGTGCTAAGCCCCTCACTGCCCGGGCAGGCTAGGCCGGCCAGCAGCTCCTAGTGCAGGGCCGCCAAGCCCATGCCCACCTGGAACTTCAGCTGGCAGGCAAGCAGCATGTGTAGCCCCGGTTCTGGCTCACGCCTCTCCCTCCACGCCTCCCTGCAAGCTGAGGGAGCCAGCTCCAACCTTGGCCAGCCCAGACAGGGGCTCCCACCATGCAGCCATGGGCTGAAGGGCTCCTCAAGTTCCGCCAAAATGGGAGCACAGGCAGAGGAGGCACTGAGAGCGAATGAGGGCTGTGAGGGCTGCCAGCATGCTGTCACCTTTCATAAGGAGTGATTAATCTGAGCTTCTCCAGAAAGTCCTTTCCTGGTAGGCACTGGGAATAAGAAATCTCAGAGTATAAAAAAACATCAAGTGGTAACACTTTTGTGAATGGCTCCCCAATTAGATCCTTTACCTTTTTTTTTCCATGAAGCACAGTTGCCCAAAACACACTTAGCCTGAGATGAAGCACATATTAGAGAAAGGTTCTCTCTATAGCATTATGTATTACTCGAATGAGCATTAAAAAGAGGAGATGGGACATGCTCTCTCTAGATATTATTACCTCCACTATAGAGTTGACATACACAAGCTCATTATTGCAATATGTTTTTTTTCAAGAAAATAACTTTAATGTTGAAGCTTAAATTGAATTCGCCAAAACATCTTTGTCTCCAGCCTAATGTGCCTCAGGTGTCTCCGCCTTCCACATAATTAAAGGAACATTTCCTCATCAGAGCTGTTCCATCAGAGACCCAAAGGCTATCGTTGTACAAATCACCCACTTAGGAAAACCTTTATTCCCATTAGCCTATAAAAATCTGGTTATGTAAACAGATTTGCTTATTCAGTAACATTAATGGCTTCTCATAGTTAAAAAGTCATCAATGTGATTGACCTATAATCTGTTTCCTCTGTGACCAAGTGTCACTTTTATTTTGACAGTTAGGAGCCTTTTGACTCTTTCACAGCTGGCATGAAGGCACAGGGAGGGAAATCTCAAAAACAAACAACCTGTGTATTCCCAGCCTATTAATCAATAGAAAATCACTTCAATTGGATTAGGGTCTTGTACCTGGCAGAAAGGCTCTTAAGGACATTGGAATTGGATTTTTACACTTGATATGACACCTCCTTGAGTCAGATCAGATTCGTGTTTGATAGACTCTTGCCGAAACATTGCTCCAGGGTCTGTGCGGTAGCTAAAGCCTTTTTGTTGTTGTTGTTGTTTTAAAAGCAGAATTAAATGTTTTCATGAAGACCTTCCCACCAGTGATTTTATTGGGAATATGGTCTTTAGCTCTGGTCCTGAATAACTCACACTGAGGAAACCTCTAACAAGTGTTTTATTGGAAGATGTCTGATGGATGGTTGGTTTTAATAACAAATCTCTTCCCTTTTTCTGTCCCCTGTGTTCTATTCTCCTTTCTCTACACATTATTCTGGGAGGATTCACCTATTCCCAAAGTCCTTTCCTCTTTATTTCCATTCCAGAGCTCTCTGTATAACTCCAGGCTGATGAATCCAACGGCCCAGTTGTTATCTCCACTTGGCTGTCTGTCTTGCATTGACCTCATCTTACCTTGCCTCTCCTGATTTCCTCTTCTGCCTGGGCTCACCACGTCAGATTCACATCACCATCCAGCCAGCTTCCAAAACACCTGGGCCTCCTCCTTCATTCCTCCCTCTTTCTCAGTCAAGTTAGTCTACTCTCTCCTCTCCATCCTCACTGCCACAGCCTTGGTCCAGCCAACCATCTTGTCTCACTTGGTGTATTGCAGCCTCCTACCTGGTCTACTCACCTCCCACTCTCCTCCAGCCAGGCTGCTCTTTTTATAGCACAAAGTGGATCACTACTCCCCTGCCTAAAAACATCTACTGTCTCCCTTTGTCTACAGGATAGACACGACAAAGAGCCTTTAAGATTTGGCTCCAACTTACCTCTATATTAGTCACTTTTTACAATTATATGAACATCTCTCAGCTCCTCACCCTCTCACGTCTCGATTTTTGCACCTGTTCTTCCCTCTGCTGGGAATGACCTTCCACACCTCTCCTATCGACCTGGCTAGTTCCTACCATTTTCTAGTCTTCAACTAAGGAGTCCTGTGGTGGAGAAGGATTTCTCACAACCTCATATAGATTGCACGCCCACCCACCTCCGGGCTTTTTCTTTTTTCTTTCTTTTTTTTTTTTTTTGAAGGAGTCTCTCTCTGACCATGCAGGCTGGAGTGCAGTGGCATGATCTTGGCTCACTGCAATCTCCACCTCCCGGGTTCAAGCAATTCTCCCACCTCAGCCTTCTGAGTATCTGGAATTACAGGTGCCCGCCACCACATCTGGCTATTTTTTTTGGTATTTTTAGTAAAGACAGGATTTCACCATGTTGGCCAGGCTGTTTTCGAACTCCTGGCCTCAAGTGATCCACCCACCTTGGCCTCCCGAAGTGCTGGGATTACAGGCATGAACAACTGTACCTGGCCGATTGGGTGCCCCTTCTATGTGCTCCCATTGCCCTAGGCATACTGTCACCATAACTCTTACCATTCTGAGTTGAAAATGATTTTTTTATTTTTGCTTTTCATTTATCTCATTAAATGCAAAGCTCATTGAAAAGAGGACAGTGGTTGTTCACTGTTTTACTCCTAACCTTTGACTCAGTGTCCTGAGGTTGGCTCTAGAGCTGTGCACACATGTTCAGACATTGGAGCACATCTTGTCTAGCACCTCTTTTGAGGTGGCTTACAGAAAAGTCAGTAGGTACTTCCCCAAGGATGAAACAGAAGCTTCACCTAAACCAGTTCTTCAACTTCAGCCTGCATTAGAATCCTCTGAGAGCCCGTGAAAAATACAGTCTCCTAGAGCCCACTCTTCAAGAGTCGGTGAGTTGCTTCATCATCAAAATATATACAGAATTCAGCCAGTCTTCAACCCCAGCCTGGTCTGAGTCACTGTGGACTCCCACCTGCAGAATGTCCCTGCTGGTCTCCTTGCTTCTGCTCTTACCTTCTTATTACCCATTCAAGTAGCCGGGGTGATCCTTTTTAAAAATTTTTTAAAATTTTTTTGAGATGAAGTCTCACTCTGTTGCCCAGGCTGGAGTGCAGTGGTGCTATCTCAGCTCGCTGCAGCTCTACCTCCTGGGCTCAAGCCATCCGCCCACCTCAGCCTCCTGGGTAACTGGGACCACAGATATACACCACAAAACCCGGCTAATTTTTGTATTTTTTGTAAAAACACTGTCTTGCTGTGTTGCCCAGGCTAGTCTTGAACTTCTGTGTGCACCCACCTCAGCCTCCTGCATTTTTAGGAGGCCCCTCTTGTAGGGATTTTGATCCAGAGGCCTGGGTGCCTCATGTCTCCTCCCATCTCTCTCTGTCTTTCTGTCTCTGTCTCTCTCTCTTTTTCTCTTTGACTTATAGCTGCCCTGGGGTCTAGACTCTGCCTTAGGCATCCCTCTGGCTCTTGTTTGCTTTTACACTGAGGCTGCTTTAAGTTGCACCTTGATCTGAAGCCTTGGGCTTCTGCTCCTATTCCTTGCTTTTGTTGGAAGGGCCGTGCAGCTTCTTGACAAATTGCAAAGGTGCCCACGAGTTTGCAAGTCCCCTAGAACCAAACCAGATGACAAACAAGGATGCAGCCCACAGCTGGGGAGACAGATTTCATGTCCACACAGAGACTCCAAGATGCTGAACTGAAATCCACCCTGAAACCTGTTTTCTCTCTCATTTAAGTTCATCGTCACCTGGGGGCTTGCAGGGCAGGGCTGGTGACCATTCTCAGGGCAAAGATGCTTTGAAATGTCAACTGAGAATGGTGTGGTGGTTGACAGATGGCACGTCAGAGCATAGATTAACATGGAAAGAGAAACTCAGCCCTTGGGGGGAGTGTGTGAGGCTGGCAGCCACACAGAGGGCTTTTCCTGTGAGCTCTTGCATAGATGCAAACAGCCAGGAGGTTTTGCTTTCTGATCCTGAGTGGAAGCATGTTCCTCCCTGCACATTGCCGCTCTGCAGCAAATGTTTATTCCTGTTGCATTGATTAAAAGTGCTTACCAGGCCGGGCGCGGTGGCTCAAGCCTGTAATCCCAGCACTTTGGGAGGCCGAGGCAGGCAGATCACAAGGTCAGGAGATTGAGACCATCCTGGCTAACACGGTGAAACCCCATCTCTACTAAAAATACAAAAAATTAGCCGGGCATGGTGGCGAGCGCCTGTAGTCCCAGCTACTTGGGAGGCTGAGGCAGGAGAATGGCATGAACCCAGGAGGCGGGGCTTGCAGTGATCCGAGATTGTGCCACTGCACTCCAGCCTGGATGACAGAGCAAGACTCCGTCTCAAAAAAACAAAACGCTTACCGAAGAGGTTTGAGGGCAGTGGTGACAGTGTGAGTTATGGCTCTGCCGGCTGCCAGTGGAGCCAGCCACTCTGCACAGCCATGAAAGGGCGTTTTGAAAAGTGGCTCAGCCGGCCAGGAGTGACTGGCTGTAAATATTGCTGCCACAACATCTTGTAGCCTGATTGGGGCGGTGTTTGCAGAACCCCTAAATCATTACACTTGTTCAGGCTTAAAAATAAGCTTACTGGCCGGGCGCGGTGGCTCACGCCTGTAATCCCAGCACTTTGGGAGGCCGAGGCGGGCGGATCACGAGGTCAGGAGATCGAGACCATCCTGGCTAACACAGTGAAACCCCGTCTCTATTAAAAATACAAAAAATTAGCCGGGCGTGGTAGCGGGCGCCTGTAGTCCCAGCTACTCGGGAGGCTGAGGCAGGAGAATGGCGTGAACCCGGGAGGCGGAGCTTGCAGTGAGCCGAGATCGCGCCACTGCACTCCAGCCTGGGCGACAGAGCGAGACTCCGTCTCAAAAAAAAAAAAAAAAAAGCTTACTTTTTTTTGTTTGTTTTGTTTTGTTTTATGAGATGGAGTCCAGTTCTGTCACCGGGTTGGAATGCAGTGGCATGATCTCGGCCCACTGCAACCTCTGCCTCCTGCGTTCAAATGATACTCCTTCCTCAGGCTCCCGAGTAGCTGGGACTACAGGCGGGTGCCATCATGGCCAGCTAATTTTTGAATTTTTTGTACAGACGGGGCTTCACCATGTTGGCCAGGATGGTGCGATCTCTTGACCTCGTGATCTGCCCGCCTTGGCTTCCCAAAGTGCTAGGATTACAGGCGTGAGCCACCGTGCCTGGTCAAACATAAACTTACTTTCTTACCTCTTCTGCTGAACTCTATTTGCTTCTTTTCGCAACTTCTGCTGAACTCTATTTTGCTTCTTTTTCCTGGATAAACCTCTTCTTTATCCAGAAGAGCTTTTAGCAACAAAGTTACCCAACGCCCTTCCCTAGTCTTTCCTTGCAACTGGCTCTCAGTGGTGGGTGGGGTGGGTAGGAGGAAATCCTTGACAGAACCAATTTACATGACTGCTTGGAGGACTCTCACTAGCCCCAGGAGGTGTTTGCATTTTTAAATTGGTTAGTAGTGTCAGAATGTTTCATGAGTAAGAGCACAGCCTATAAGTTGGATGCCCTGAATTTAAATCTCAACATGGTCACTTTGTATATAACCAGAGGATGGATTTGGGGACCCAATGGATCTCCCATGACATGAACTTGCACCAACATTCACGTGATCTCCAAAATGCCTATTCTGACTGGTAGACCCTAGTCTCATTCTAGTGCCAGTTCAGAGCCTGTGTCCAGTGATCCTGCACAGGTCTCATTAGTTCCTTTTCTCCTATTCATTCATCCCGGTAAAAGGCTGTGTATTCCCTTGGGGGCAGGCTGGGAGAAAGATTGACAGTATAAATTTTTGACAGTGGAGCAGAGTTCTTTCTGGAGGGGACCTGGCTTCCCATTCAGACAAGGGACTCCGGGTCTGTGAACTGGCTTATGTCTGGAAATTGACGGGGGACTGTGACTCTGGTTTTGTGATTCAGATTAGACTTCTGCCCACCTGACCTAGAACTCTTCTGCAAACAAAGATCCAGTAAAAATGTGGCAGGCTTCTTATCTATTTCACTTCTAGGAAAGCCACGATCAGCTGGCACCATAGGTCTCTGCGAGTCAGGCTATTCTGGTTGCAGCTTTGACTCTGCTGTCTTTTATGGTAACTGCATCCACCTTGCCTTTGGGGATTGAGTGCTCTGATCACTTGGCCCCAGCCACTGTAGTGAGCCTATGTCACTTACCCTCTTTATAACTCAGTCTCCTCCTCTATAAAATGGGCATTTTTATAGAAGCCAACCCCAGGGCTGCTGTGAGGTATAGATGGATTAGCATATGGAAAGTAATAGAAGATGGTCTCAAAGCCCATGTGTCATTATCAGAATTATTTCGTGACAGGGGAGAGCTGGAGGAGAGAGGAAAGTGCTGAGAAGACCCATGTGCTCTCCCACCAGTGATTCCTGAGCACCTACTATGTGCTGCCCACTGTGAGAGCTGTTAGGGTTGAAATAGAGAGCACAGCAGGGTAGGGGCTGCCATCAGGAGCTTAGTGGGGAGACCATTGTGCAACATGGTTCCAGCACTTGTGGTGGGGAAGCTCAGGGAGTACGGAGGCCCAGGATCCAGGGCAGAATCATGGAAAGGACACAGCCTCCCCAGCCTCTCCTGCCTCCACTGCCTGCCTGGCCTCCTCTGCTTCCCGGGCCTCTCCTGCCTTCCTGGCTTCCCCTTCTGCCCTGGCCTCCCCAGTCTCCCCTGTCTCTCCTGCTTTTGAGGTGGGCCAGGAGCTGCTGGTGTTCACTTAGCCTGTCCTGGACTCTGGGTGTAGCACTTCGATGTCCAGAAAATACCCCTGGGTTCAGCTCATCACACAGTCAAGGAAGGAGCCCCACACTGACACTAAGGCTGCATCCTGAGCTCATTCATCAGTGCATGCCTCCAAAATATTACTCCACATCTCCTGCCTTTGCCCACCTGCATTGTCTCTGTGCCTGAGCCCCGGCTGGTGGCCTGCAAGGATCCCCTATCTCCTCTGCCCCTGCACGGCTGGGTCCCAGGCAATCTGTCCACCCACCACAACTCTCTCCCCTTGCCCACCACACTCCAGCCCCACAGTCCTCTTTCTGCTTCTTTCCCAGCCTCTGGGCTTTTACACACGCTGTTCTCTCTGCATGAACACCCTCCAATGGGCTGAGAACAACTCTCTGAGACCTCTCTCAGCTGTTGCTTCCTTTGGAACAGCCGCTGCTACTGTCCCTCTCCCAGCTCCAAGACCTGCTGAGCCTCCTGTCTTTTTCAGTTCCCATGCCCCCAGCACTTCTCCTTGGCCTCCTTTGGCCCAATTGACAATGTCCATTCTCAATGCCTTCTCACCCAGCGCTGAGCCCCACTGGGTGAAGGCAATGCCTGTCATGTTCACCACAATATCCCCTCCCCCATCACCATGACTGGTCCACAGTGATGCTCAAAAAAGATCTGTTGTTAGGCAATGGGAAGGTGCATTCATGTCATCCTGCAGGAGGAATTCTCCACGAGTTTTGAGCAGCCTCGGTTTTCCCACCACCTCCAAATCATGCAAGACACAGGGTAAGAGCAAAGACAAGGTGGCTGTGGCCGATGTCCACCCTCGCGGGGCGTCCCTTCTCTTCTCTCCTCCTTGGGCAGGGAGACCATCGGGGTGCAACCTGGCTGGGGAGGGGAGGAGATGCAGGGCCTGGCCAGCGCTGGCCTGGCCACGGGCAAGGGACAGCGACCTCCTGGGCCAAGACAGGTGAGCGCAGCGCAGGCCCGGGCCCAGCGTGTCCGCCGTGCGCAGGAGTGGCCAGCAGAGGGCACCAGAGAGCCAGGAGCCGCCCGCGGAGGAGCCGGCGCCGGCCCCAATGCCCAGCTCCGCGCCGCGCGGACCCACCGAGCCCGCGCTCAGACGCCCCAACTCCGCCGAGAGGCCGCTCGCGCCGGGTCCTTCCTCTTCCCCAAGTGCAGGCAGAGCCACCGGAGCCATGGCCAGCCCTTCTGGCAGCTCCGAAGCCACTGGCAAGCCCCGAGGCAGGGATCACCGGCCCAGGAGGGAGGAGGACGACATCCCTCCCGAAGAGAAGAGGCTGCGGCTGTTGCTGGAGGGGAGAAGCGCACAGCCCGAGGACTGCGAGGACGGGGAGGACGCGCCGCGGCCGGGCAGGGAGGAGACCGGCACCCAGACAGGTGGCGACGGCAGAGGAGTAAGTGACGCGGGCGCGGGGGTCCGGAGGTGCAGGGGGGGCTGTGGTGCCGGGGACGCGGGGTAGGGACAGCGGGAGGCTCTGTGGCCGGCCCCGGGTTGAAGTTGGGAGGGCGGCTTTCATTCTGAACCCATTTAGGCAGCACGGTCAGCCCTCCTCGCCGTGGGTGGCATCAGAGCCTCCTCTGCCCAGTCTTGGGGTTGCTCCTGGATGCTGTCTGGGAGCCTTGCTCATGGTGGCATCCTCATCTCCCCGTGCACGTTACCACATTCAGAGCTAGGGTCACCTGGACACTGAGCTCAGGCGAATTTTCTCTGACATCCTGGGAGAAGGAGGACAGTTCTTTGGAAGGTTTTCCAGGGCCGATGACGGAAACGATGAGAAGGCAGAGGTCCTGGTCGGGGACACAATTACGATGGCAGTGTAACGCTGGGAAACTTTATTGCATGAAGTCCCTCTCACTCCTTCTACCTCCATCTTTTACGTGGACTCTGCCAAAGACCAGGATACCAGAATGCAGTGGAGTGACCAAGTGTAGTGGGACCTTGGGAACGTGATTCTGGAGCCAGGCGGCTGGGGTTCGCATCCTGGTTCTGCCCCTCCTTAGCTGGCTGACATGGCACAAGCCACTTACCCTCTCTGAGCCTTACTGTCTTCAGTGGCAAATGGATCTGTCAACAGGCCCCATTGCCTGGGGTTGTTACTGCTGACATTAAGGGAAGCTCGTCCATAGAAGCACTTAGCCTTGTGCCTGGCACATAGTGTATGGTGGATAAATGGGACTTAGGACTAAAACTCATGCCTTCGTGTGTTTTTGCAGTGATGTTTTGTTCTGGGGTGCATCACAAGAGACAAGGTTCTTGACTGGGCATGGTGGCTCAAGCCAATAGTCCCAGCAGTTTGAGAGGCCGAAGGGGGAAGATCTCTTGAGCCCAGGAGTTTAAGACCAACCTGGGAAACAAGGTGAAGCCTCATATCTACCAAAAAAAAAAAAAAAAAAAAAAAAAAAAAAGCCAAGTATGCTGATGTGTGCCTCTAGTCCCAAGTACTTGGGAGGCTGAGGTGGGAGGATTGCTAGAGCCTGGAAGGTCGGGCTGCAGTGAGCTGTGATCATGCCACTGCACTCCAGCCTGGGTGACAAGGTGAGACAGTTTCAAGGAAAAGAGAGAGAGAGAGACAGACAGACCCACAAGAGTCTTAAGCCAGAATCTCCATGTTAAAATGCTTTCTGGAGGCTAAAAGGATCATATGTTGATAATTAAATGTTTAAAAGGCAGAAACCCCACTGAATTATTTGGTCCACAGAGGGAAATGGGAATCGCATGAACTGAAGGATGATGGAGGAACTAAACAGAAACCATCCTTGTTTCCTGAATCTGAACATGGCACCCTCTTTTCACGGTCTCTGTATCTGCTCAGTCTGGCGGCCCCTCGAAAAGAGGGAATCTTGATTTTCAAACTTAAAATTTGGCCCAAAGCCCACTGCTGCCTACAATGCCCACCAGACCCATTCCTATTCCCTTTTAGTTTCTATGGGAATACTCTCTTTGAAGAACCCATGAAGCAGTGTCAGGCTGGTGTGAGGATCAGCAGTGATTTCTTTGAGGAGGAGAGCCCGTTTCTTCACTCACAGGCCATGTCTGAGTGGATCAGGAAGAACAGAGCGCCCTTTTATGAGATTTTGTCTGCGTAGACCATTAGCTTGGTAAAAATGTCAAAACCATCCTCTTTCTTTAATAGCAGATTATTTTGGACATTTCTCTGCAAGAAGCAGCATGGGCATTCAGATGCTTTTAAGGATAAAATGTTCTTTCTCATCACCAGGCCTGGTGCTCTGGATGGCTGAGGTTTTAATGTGATTGGATGTCCCTTGGAGTGGCTCCCAGGCTGTGATCTCGTGGTTGGGTGGCAAGTGGTTGCTTTATTCGGTGGTGGCTAGAGGATGTTTTAGCAGATAAATCAGGATCCCAGGAGCCCCTGAGTGTCAAGTCCTGCTGCAGGACATGTGTTTATGGTGGCGATGTGGGTGGGTGGAGGGTGGGGAGCATTGATTTCCTGCCAATATCAGAAGTTTCACAGGCTTCTTGTGTATCCACAAACACCCAACCCATTGAGAAGGCCTAGAAAACCTGCCCCTCCCCAAGCCTTTATTGACAGCTTGTGAATAATCCCAGGGTGTGTCTGACCCACAGCTCTTCCTGGAGGGAGAGAAAAGTCTCTCCTAGGTATTTGATTGTCAACCTCAACCACTTGCTGAGCCTTCCCCAAGACCAGGCACCTTGGCAGAGATATCTGGATTGTCAGGCAGAACCGAGCATTCAAGGGTAATAACTCACTGGAGTCCCTGAAATCCCTGATGGGCGCACCAGATAAAAGCATCCAGGGTTGAAACCAGATCAGGAAGGTTATTGTCAGCCTGGGGCTCCTGTAGAGGTGCATCCACGTTGCAGGGATTTTCCTTCTTGCTGAGGAGAAACCTGGGTTTCTCAGCTTTGGCACAGTCACAACATTTGGGGTCAGACCATTCGTGGTGGTGGTGCGGGGGCTGTCCTGTGTATTGTAGGATGGTTAGCAGCATCTGTGGTCTCCATCCTCTAGGTACCATTCTATCCTCCCAGCTATGGCTACCACAGATGTCTCCAGATGGTTTCAAGTGCTGTGGGGCAAGGGAGTGGTATGTGAACAAAACCACCCCAGTTGAGAGCCATTGGTCTACACTTGTGGAAATGTTTGAGGGTGACAGTGTCGAGCTTGGGTCCCTGCTGTACCCTTTATGAGCAATGCGGTCTTGGAAAATTAATACTACCCCAGGGGCCTCAGTTTTCTCTTCTATAAAATGGAAATAAATGAGATACACTTTCATAAGAAGGTTATATGGGATTTTCTGAGATAATAAGACAGTACATGGAAAATACTGGGCATAGCATTTATTTATTTTAATTTCTTTTTAAGACAGAGTCTTACTCTGTTGCCCAGGCAGGAGTGCAGCGGCATGATCTCCGCTCACTGCAACCTCCACCTCCTGGGCTCAAGTGATTCTCCTGCCTCAGGCTCCCGAGTAACTGGGACTACAGGCGTGCGCCATCATGCCCAGCTAATTTTTGAATTTTTAGGAGAGACGGGGCTTCACCATGTTGGGCAGGATAGTGCCATCTCTTAACCTCGTTATCTGCCCTCCTCGGCCTTCCCATGTTCTGTGATTACAGGCGTGAGCCACCGTGCCTGGCCAAACATAAACTTACTTTCTTACCTCTTCTGCTGAACTCTATTTGCTTCTTATCCCAAATGTCTTTATCCAGAAGAGCTTTTAGCAACAAAGTTACCCAATGCCCTTCCGTAGTCTCTCCATGCAACTGGCTCTCAGCAGGCGGGGGAGGAAATCCTTGACAGAACCAATTTACATGACTGTTTGGAGGACTCTGGCTAGCCCCAGGAGGTGTTTACATTTTTAAATTGGTTACTAGTGTCAGAATGTTTCATGAGTAAGAGCCCAGCCTCTATGTTGGATGCCCTGAATTTGAATCTCAGCATTGCCGCTTTGTATATAACCAGAGGATGGATTTGGGGACCCAATGGATCTACCATGACATGAACTTGCACCAACATTCACCTGATCTCCAAAATGCCTATTCTGACTGGTAGACCCTAGTCTCAGCCAAGTGCCAGTTCAGAGCCTGTCTCCAGTGATCCTGAAGAGGTCTCATTAGTTCCTTTTCTCCTGTTCAGTCATCCTGGTAATAGGCTGTGTATTCCCTTGGGGGCAGGCTGGGAGAAAGATTGACAGTATAAATTTTTGGCAGTGGAGCAGAGTCCTTTCTGGAGGGGACCTGGCTTCCCATTCAGACAAGGGACTCCGGGTCTGTGAACTGGCTTATGTCTGGAAATTGACGGGGGACTGTGACTGTTTTTATGATTCAGATTAGACTTCTGCTCACCTCACCTAGAACTCTTCTGCAAACACAGATCCAGTAAAAATGTGGCAGGCTTCTTATCTATTTCACCTCTAGGAATGCCACGATCAGCTGGCACCATAGGTCTCTGTGAGTTAGGCTATTCTGGTTGCAGCTTTGACTCTGCTGTCTTTTATGGTAACTGCATCCACCTTGCCTTTGGGGATTGAGTGCTCTGATCACTTGGCCCCAGCCACTGTAGTGTGCCTATGTCACTTACCCTCTTTATAACTCAGTCTCTTCCTCTGTAAAATGGGCATCCTCATTGCACCAACCCCCAGGGCTGCTGTGAGCTATAGATGGATTAGCATATGGCAAGTAATAGAAGAGGGTCTCAAAGTCCATGTGTCTTTATCAGAATTATTTCATGATGGGGAGAGCTGGAGGAGAGAAGAAGGTGCTAAGCAGACCCATGTGCTCTCCCACCAGTGTTTCCTGAGCACCTACTATGTGCTGCCCACTGTGAGAGCTGTTAGGGTTGAAATAGGGAGCACAGCAGGGTAGGGGCTGCCATCAGGAGCTTAGTGGGGAGACCATTGTGCAACATGGTTCCAGCACTTGGGGTGGGGAAGCTCAGGGAGTACAGGGGCCTAGGATCCTGGGCAGAATCATGGAAAGGACACAGCCTCCCCAGCCTCTCCTGCCTCCACTGCCTCCCTGGCCTCCTCTGCTTCTGTGGCCTCTCCTGCCTTCCTGGCTTCCCCTCCCACCCCAGCCTCCTTAGTCTCCCCTGTCTCTCCTTCTTTTGAGGTGGGCCAGGAGCTGTTGGTGCTCACTTAGCCTGTCCTGGACTCTGGCTGTAGCACCTCAATGTCCAGAAAATGCCCCCAAGTTCAGTTCCTCACACAGCCAAGGAAGGAGCTCCACACTGACACTAAGGGTTCATCCTGGGCTCATTCATCAGGGCATGCCTCCAAAATATTACTCCACGTCTCCTCCCTTTGCCCACCTGCATTGTCTCTGTGCCTCAGCTCTGGCTGGGGGCCTGCAAGGATCCCCTATCTCCTCTGCCCCTGCACGGCTGGGTCCCAGGCAATCTGTCTCCCCACCACACCTTTCTCCTCTTGCCCACCACACTCCAGCCCCACAGTCCTCTTTCTGCTTCTTTCCCAGCCTCTGGGCTTTTGCACACGCTGTTCCCTCTGCATGAACACCCTCCACTGGGCTGAGAACAACTCTCTGAGACCTCTCTCAGCTGTTGCTTCCTTTGGAACAGCCGCTGCTACTGTCCCTCTCCCAGCTCCAAGACCTGCTGAGCCTCCTGTCTTTTTCAGTTCCCATGCCCCCAGCACTTCTCCTTGGCCTCCTTTGGCCCAATTGACAATGTCCATTCTCAATGCCTTCTCACTCAGCGCTGAGTCCCACTGGGTGAAGGGAATGTTTGTCATGTTCACCACAATATCCCCTCCCCCATCACTACGCCTGGTCCACAGTGATGCTCAAGAAAGATCTGTTGGTAGGCAATGCGAAGGTGCATTCATGTCATCCTGCAGGCAGAATTCTCCACGAGTTTTGAGCAGCCTCAGTTTTCCCACCACCTCCAAATCATGGAAGACACAGGGTAAGAGCAAAGACAAGGTGGCTGTGGCCGATGTCCACCCTCTCGGGGTGTCCATTCTCTTCTCTCCTCCTTGGGCAGGGAGACCATCGGGGTGCAACCTGGTTGGGGCGGTGAGGAGGTTCAGGGTCTGGCCAGAGTGGACATGGCCACAGGCATGGGACAGCAACTGCTTGGGCCTGGGCAGGTGAGCGCAGCGCAGGCCCGAGCCCGGCGTGTCCGCGGTGCGCGCGAGCCGCCAGCAGAGGGCGCCAGAGAGCCACGAGCGGCCCGCGGACGAGCCCGCGCCGGCCCCGATGCCCAGCTCCGTGCGGCGCGGACCCACCGAGCCCGCGCTCAGACGCCCCACCTCCGCCGACAGGCCACTCGCGCCGGGTCCTTCCTCTTCCCCAGGTGCAGGCAGAGCCCCCGGAGCCATGGCCAGCCCTTCCGGCAGATCTGAAGCCACTGGCAAGCCCCGAGGCAGGGATGGCCGGCCCAGGAGGGAGGAGGACGACGTCCCTCCCGAAGAGAAGAGGCTGCGGCTGTTGCTGGAGGGGGAAGCGCACAGCCCGAGGACTGCGAGGACGGGGAGGACGCGTCGCGGCCGGGCAGGGAGGAGACCGGGACCCAGACAGGTGGCGACGGCAGAGTAAGTGACGCGGGCGCGGACGTCCGGAGGTGCCAGGGGCGCGGGGTAGGGGCGGCGGGAGGCTCCGTGGCCGGCCCCCGGTTGAAGTTGGTAATTGAGCGGCAACTCCGGCGGGCGCGGAGTGACAGCTCGTGATGGCCTCCGAGACGCCAGCTGCCCCTTCTCGGCTGTGTGGCTTCGACTTCCTGATTCTCCCACGACATCCTTGGCCGGGAGACCCGCTGGACTCTGCGGCTGGCCAAAAGGGGAAGGGGAACCCCGCGTCCTGGGGCCCCCTAGCAGGGGAAGGGGCAGGGGTTGCGCTGGGCATCCTGTCTGGGGCATCTGTCTGGGACTATGTTGGTGCCTCTCACCTGGAGAGGGGCCTGTGGTGGGGGTAGGGGGGAAGTCCCTGGCGCCATGCTTGGCCAAGCCCTGCTCTGCTGGGCTGGGGGCTGGCGGCGCTCACCCAGCTCCTCACCTGTCCCGCATCTTCCTTTTTCTTCCCTTTCTGGTTGGGCAGCGAGAGCTGAGAGGAGGCAGATGGCTTCCATCCCAGAAATCGCTCTCCTCTTTCCATCCCTACAGAGAGGGACAGAGGGGCAAAGTTCCTTCCATCCCCCGGGGCGCTGTCCCTGTGAGCTCCCGGTGTCCTGCACACGTGAGCCCCTGAGTCAACGGGCCTGTGTGTGTGTGGGATGGGGCTCCGTGGCCTACCTGGCCTCCTGGGGTTCACTTTCTGCTTTCCTACGCCAACTCTTCCTGTGTGGCTTTGCTGGCCTTCCACTGAGGAGGCACATGGGTTTGGAGGGCAGATGAGGGCCCACTGGAGAGCTGTACCCCTCAGTGAGGGCCGCCACCTTGATGGTTTTTGATGGATAATGGGGTTGACCTCTTTGTTCCTTCCACATGTTTTTATGTTTGACCATTTGCTCAGCTGAGCTTGTCTTAATAATTGGATTCGTGGTTAATGAGCGCCATATGGGCGAGAGGGCGGCCTTCATTCTGAACCCATTTAGGCAGCACGGGCCGCCCTCCTCGCCGTGGCCGGCATCAGAGCCCTCCTGCCCAGTCTTGGGGTTGTTCCTGGATGCTGTCTGGGAGGCTTGCTCATGGTGACATCCTCATCTCCCCGTGCACGTTACCGCATTCAGAGCTTGGGTCACCTGGACACTGAGCTCAGGCGAATTTTCTCTGACATCCCGGGGAAGGACAGTTCTTTGGAAGGTTGTCCAGGGCCCATGACGGAAAGGATGAGAAGGGAGAGGTCCTGGTTGGGGACACAATTACGGTGACAGTGTAACGCCGGGAAACTTTATTGCATGAAGTCCCTCTCACTCCCTCTACCTCCTTCTTTTACGTGGACTCTGCCAAAGACCAGGATACCAGAATGCAGTGGAGTGACCAAGTGTAGTGGGACCTTGGGAATGCGAGTCTGGAGCCAGGCGGCTGGGGTTCGCATCCTGGTTCTGCCCCTCCTTAGCTGGCTGACATGGCACAAGCCACTTTCTCTCTCTGAGCCTTACTGTCTTCAGTGGCAAATGGATCTGTCAACAGGCCCCATAGCCTGGGGTTGTTACTGCTGAGATTAAGGGAAGCTCGTCCATAGAAGCACTTAGCGTTGTGCCTGGCACATAGTGTATGGTGGATAAATGGGACTTAGGACTAAAACTCATGCCTTCGTGTGTTTTTGCAGTGATGTTTTGTTCTGGGGTGCATCACAAGAGACAAGGTTCTTGACTGGGCATGGTGGCTCAAGCCAATAATCCCAGCACTTGGAGAGGCCGAAAGGAGGAGGATCTCTTGAGCCCAGGAGTTTAAGAACAGCTGGGTAACATGGTGAAGGCTCATATCTACCAAAAATAAAAATAAAAAATAAAGCCAGTTATGGTGGTGTGTACCTGTAGTCCCAAGTACTTTGGAGGCTGAGGTGGGCGGATTGCTAGAGCCTGGAAGGTCGGGCTGCAGTGAGCTGTGATCATGCCACTGCACTCCAGCCTGGGTGACAAAGTGAGACCGTTTCAAGGAAAAGAGAGAGAGACAGACAGACCCACAAGAGTCTTAAGCCAGAATCTCCATGTTAAAATGCTTTCTGGAGGCTAAAAGGATGATATTTTGATAATGAAATATTTAAAAGGCAGACACCCCACTGAATTGTTTGGTCCACAGAGGGAAATGGGAATCGCATGACCTGAAGGATGATGGAGGAACTGAAAAGAAACCATCCTTGTTTCCTGAATCTGAATATGGCACCCTCTTTTCACGGTGCCTGTATCTGCTCAGTCCGGCGGCCCCTCGAAAAGAGGAAATCCTGATTTTCAAACTTAAAATTTGGCCCAAAGCCCACTGCTGCCCACAATGCCCGCCAGACCCATTCATCTTCCGTTTTAGTTTCTATGGGAATACTCTCTTTGAAGAACCCATGAAGCAGTGTCAGGCTGGTGTGAGGATCAGCAGTGATTTCTTTGAGGAGGAGAGCCCGTTTCTTCACTCACAGGCCATGTCTGAGTGGATCAAGAAGAACAGAGTGCCGTTTTATGAGATTTTGTCTGTGTAGACCATTAGCTTGGTAAAAATGTCAAAGCCATCCTCGTTCTTTAATAGCAGATTATTTTGGACATTTCTCTGCAAGAAGCAGCATGGGCATTCAGATGCTTTTAAGGATAAAATGTTCTTTCTCATCACCAGGCCTGGTGCTCTGGATGGCTGAGGTTTTAATGTGACTGGATGTCCCTTGGAGTGGCTCCCAGGCTGTGATCTCGTGGTTGGGTGGCAAGGGGTTGCTTTATTCGGTGGTGGCTAGAGGATGTTTTAGCAGGTAATTCGGGACCCCAGGAGCCCCTGAGTGCCAAGTCCTGCTGCAGGGCATGTGTTTTTGATGGGGAGGCGGGGGGTGGAGGGTGGGGGACATTGATTTCCTGCCAATATCAGAAGTTTCACAGGCTTCTTGTGTATCCACAAACATTCATCCCATTGAGAAGGCCTAGAAAACCTGGCCCTCCCCAAGCCTTTATTGACCGCTTGTGAATGATCCCAGTGTGTGTCTGACCAACAGCTCTTCCTGGAGGGAGAGAAGTCTCTCCTAGGTATTTGGTTATCAACCTCAACCATTTGCTGAGCCTTCCCCAAGACCAGGCACCTCGGCAGGGATTTCTGGGTTGTCAGGCAGAACTGAGCATTCAAGGGTGATAACTCACTGGCGTCCCTGGAATCCCTGATGGACGGACCAGGTAAAAGCATCCAGGGTTGAAACCAGATAAGGAAGGTTATTGTCAACCTGGGGCTCCTGTAGAGGTGCATCCACGTTGCAGGGATTTTCCTTCTTGCTGAGGAGAAGCCTGGCTTTCTCAGGTTTGGCACAGTCACAACACTTGGGGTGAGACCATTCGTGGTAGTGGGGGGGGGCATCCTGTGTATTGTAGGGTGGTTAGCAGCATCTGTGGTCTCCATCCTCTAGGTGCCATTCTACCCTCCCAGCTGTGGCTACCCCAGATGCCTCCAGACGGTTTCAAATGCCATGGAGCAAGGGAGTGGTACGTGAGCAAAACCACCCCAGTTGAGAGCCATTGGTCTACACTTGTGGAAATGTTTGAGGGTGAGAGTGTCGAGCTTGGGTCCCTGCTGTACTCTTTATGAGCAATGCGGTCTTGGAAAATTAATAGTATTCCAGGGGCCTCAGTTTTGTCATCTCTAAAATGGAGATAAATGAGATACACTTTCATAGGAAGGTTATATGGGATTTACTGAGATAATAAGACAGTACATGAAAAATGCTGGGCATAGCATTTATTTATTTTTTATGTTTTTTAAAGATGGAATCTTACTCTGTTGCCCAGGCTGGAGTGCAGTGGTATGATCTCTGCTCACTGCAACCTCCACCTCCTGGGCTCAAGTGATTCTCCTGCCTCAGCCTCCTGAGTAGGTGGGATTACAGGTGCCCACCACCACATCTGGCTAATTTTTGTATTTTTAGTAGAGATGGGGTTTCACCATGTTGGCCAGGCTGGTCTCAAACTCCTGACCTAAGGTGATCCACCTGCCTTGGCCTCCCAAGGTGCTGAGATCACAGGTGTGAGCCACCACGCTGGGCTGGGCATAGCATTGTAACACACACAAAGCACAAAATACTTGGGCAATATCTTGTTACATTTGGCTTGTCTAGACTCCATCCTCCATCCCCTCATGCACTGGTGTGGTGCAGACCAGAATATCACCCACCTAGACTGCAGAGTGGATTTGGTTGGCATCTTGGCTTTCTGCACAAGACTTGCCTGTTGCCCACCGCATCCCCCTGGTTCTCAGGGTCCAGGATTCCAGGAGGCAGGGATGTGGGCAGGCAGGGTTGGTGGCCCACCCAGTTCACTCCCACGCTGGGGACCTGCAGAGCTGGCTGTCCGAGACAGGATGTTTGGACCAACATCTGGGTTTCTGGATTTCCATTTGAGCACAGCTGGACTACACAGGCTGAAGCTTTCTCTGCCGAGATATAGATATTTCCCTGGTGATGATCTTTCAAGCTGACATAAAGACATGGCCACCCACTGGAACGTCGTGTGTCTGCCGTGGCGCTCTTGTAATTTGTGAGGCAGGCTCCTGAGGAATGCAGTGCATAAGTGGGAAATGGTAGGAAGTTCTCGCATCACCCCCTGGCCAAAAGTGCTGCCTGCGCAGGTTGGTGGATGGTCCTTTGAGCAGGAAGAAGACACGGAGCACATTCCTGTTAGCTACGACAGAGAGGGGCAGGGTACACACTGGACATTTCAAGCCCCTCCAGAGAAGCAAGTCTTACTATGCTGGGAGTACTTGTGGAGTGGGGGCTGTGTTGCCCTGGGCTTTAATTATTTCAGGAACATTTAACCACAAGGTTGGCAGGCTGGATCTTGATATGTGTTTCTCAGTTGGAAAGACTTTGGACCATACGGCAATGTCTTCTCAATTCTTTTAATTTCATTAAGGTTGTCATTTTTCTTACTGTGGCCTCTGGAATGTGACACAGAACTCAAGGGACAGGAAGGAGATGAGTTGGAGGCTGGGACAGGGGTCCCTGCCAGGGATGCTGGTGCCTCACATGATGGTGTTGATGTGTGGAGTCCGGTGCCTGGTTTGGGGAATGTTCGTGGGATATGTTCCAAACGACTGACGGACCTATCAGGTACTGGAGGTGAATGGTCAAGTCTGTTCTCAGGGCTGGCAGTGTCAGGCAAGGACAGGAAGTTGACGTTGGACTCATTGGCTGAGGTTGCTTGGGACCCAGGGGGCAACGTGTGCCAGGACAGATGGGTCTGGGCCTAGGAAGGCAGGTTTGGGCTGGAGACCCGGGCTTGGGAGGCATCCCACGTAGACAGTGGTTGAGGCTGTGGAAATGACTGTGATTGCCTGAGATGAGAGTGGAGACAGACAAGATGGGGGTTTTGCTCTAAGCCTGGGGAGCCCACCTCCCAGGTTCAAACAATTCTCCTGCCTCAGCCTCCCAAGTAGCTGGGAATGCAGGTGTGCGCCACCATGCCTGACTAACTTTTCTATTTTTAGTGGAGATGAGGTTTGGCCAGGCTGCTTTCAAACTCCTGACCTCAAATGATCGGCCTACCTTGGCCTCCCAAAGTGCTGGGATTACGGGCATGAGCCACTATGCCTGACCATTTTTAAATATTAATTTTTATGAAATATTTTCAAACACATTTTATTGTACATTGGAAAAGTCAATCATGATTTGAAAACTTTATCAAAATCCAATCAAATGTCAATTAACCATTTAATTGTGGATGAGTAAGGAAACTATTCTGACCAAAACATGTTAGAACAATTACCACTTATAGAAATAATCTATGTTTTAATGTTTTAGTTGAATTAAACAATCTTTTACATTCTGTCCAGGAGCAGTGGTTCACACCTCTAATCCCAGCACTTTGGCTGGTCGAGGCTGGCGGATCACCTAAGGTCAGGAATTCGAGACCAGCATGGTCAACATGGTGGAACTGTCTCTACTAAAAATACAGAAATTAGCCAGGTGTGATGGCACACACCTGTAATCCCAGCTGCTTGGGAGGCTGAGGCAGGAGAATCATTTGAACCTGGGAGACAGAGGTTGCAGTCAGCCGAGATCACCCCACTGTACTTCAGCCAGCCTGGGTGACAGAGCGTGACTCTTCCAAAAATAAATAAATAAATAAAATAGAATTCTGAATTTTATTTTTAATAATTATTTTGTAAAAAGAATGTCTTGTTTTTTGGAGTTGTTGAATTTATTGAAACGACAAAAATTATGTACAAGAGGGAACAACATGATGTGATTGAAGTACGTATACATTACAAAATGGCTAAATCAAGCTAAATAACATATCACCTCCCAGACTTATTTTTTTATGGTGAGAACACTTAAAAAATCTACTCTCTTAGTGATTTCCAAGTGTATGATATGTTATTATTAACTATAGGTACCATGTTGTCCCATAGATATCCTGAACTTATTCTTCCTCTCTAAAAATGACATTCTGTGTCCTTTGGCATCTGCCCACTTCCCCACCCTGGCAACCATCATTCTACTCTGCTTCTGTGAATTCAACTTTTTTCTTTTCTTTTTCTTTCTTTCTTTCTTTTTTTTTTTTTTTTTGAGACAATCTCACTCTATTGCCCAGGCTGTAGTGCAGGGGTGTGATCTTGGCTCACTGCAGCCTTGACCTCCCAAGCTCAATCAATCCTCCCACCTCGGCCTCCTGAGTATCTGGGAGTACGGGCATACACCACCACGCTCCACTAATTTTTGTATTTTTTTGTAGAGATGGGGTCTTGCTATGTTATGCAGGCTGGTCTCGAACTCCTGGGCTCAAGCAATCTGCCGGCCTCAGCCTCCCAAAGTGCTGGGATTACAGGCATGAGCCACCATGCCTGGCCGAGTTCAACTTTTTTAGATTTCACATATAAGTGAGATCATGTGGTATTTGTCGTTTTGTGCCTGGCTTATTTCACTTAACATAATATCCTCCAGGCTCATCCATGTTTTCTCAAATGGCAGGATTTCCTTCTTTTTGAAGGCTGAATAGTATTCCATTGTGTATGCACACTACATTGTTTCTGGAAGTGTAATGGAGGCCAGTTGGGGGAGGAGGGGGAAAAGATTCACTCTAAGTCTAGGTGCTCCAGCACCCACCCACGATGTGTGCAAGGAAGTGCAGGATGCTCCTGGTCTTGCAAACTGTGGTTTGTGGGACTCCAAAGCCCCTATCCTTCCACAATGCTTTCTGTCCTGTTATCACATTTCCTTGGAGGAGAAGCCAGCCTTGGTGGAGAGCCCTGCTCTGGCTTTGTCCCTCGGCATGAGATGGCAAAGGATGGTGCCGCTGGGAGACCCTCACATCTGCACACTGGGGGCTGTTTGCTTTCTCCATTCCTCCTTCAAGTATCTGAGCAGCTCCTGTGTGCCAGCTGCTGGTCTACAAGATGGATGGGTCCTTGGAGATCACCCTGTAGCTGAGGAGGCAGGCTATTGCCCACAGGCCAGAACCAGCCCCCTGCCTGTTCACACAAATAAAGTTTTATTGGAACACGGTCACACCCATTTCAGTGCATATTGTCTGTGGCTGCTTTCCTGCTACAATGGAGAGTTGAATAGTTGGGACAGAGACCTATGGCCTGCAAAGCTGAACTATTTACCATCTAGCCCTCGAGATAAAGGAAAAAAACGCTGATCCTTGTACCCTGACAGTCTTAGGTTAAGAGGACTTTGTACCACTCTGACGTCCCAGGCGGCCATGAGTCCAGCCACCCTTGAAATGTACAGAAGTCTGGGCTGGGGTTGCAGCAGGCGAGGCCCAATTTTGCGGGTCTTTGGTATCAGGGGCACAACCCAGGATTTTGTGTGGGGTTTCTTCCCCACTCTGGCTGGGCACTGGGCAAGGGTGCTTTCTGATTTTTGTATGTGGAAGAGAAAGGAGGGAGGAAATGGCAACTTGTTGCCCTGTTCTAACGTTTTCCTAAGATGGGTCTCCAGGCAAGGGCTTGGGATCTCACTTTGCACAGCTTACAAAACCCTGTGTGGCCAGCTCTCTTGGCGCTGCCACTCTGACGGATGGAGCCCCCAAATTACTAGAAATGGAGATAAAAGAATGGTTTCTGCAAGCACAAGAAGTGGCGTTATTGAAATTAACATTTCCCCCAAGTTTTACAATGTCTAGGCATGCATATTTAACTGTCTGCCTCAAAAGCTCATGCTAATAACGAGATGGTGCATTTCGTTTCCTTTTTTTGTTCTCTGAGCAACATGCAGCTTCCTGCACAGCCCTCCTTGCAGGCAACTGCGCTGAGGTGACAGTCCTCCTGACTGGCAGCACAGATCCCCAGGGCCTCTGAGGGCCCTGTATTCTGGGCTCAGCCTTTCACCTTCTATTCGGCCCCAGCTGGAAGGGGGCAGGTTACCCACAGCCCAGCACAGGTCTCCCGCCTTAGCTTCTCTAAGGAGTCTGGCTCCCTCTGACCCTCTAGACCTCACCAGCTGAGGATCAGAGCCCCGGGGCAGGAGCCAGGGCCAGGGGGCATTGGGAGGTGGTTTGAGAGTGCAGCTCTGGAGCGGGGCAGGGCGGGCCCAGGAAAAGCTGCTCGGGGGAGACTGCAAAGAGATGGCAGAGTTAGGACAAGAGGGTCGGGCATGGTGGCTCACATCTGTAATCCCTGCACTTTGGAAGGCCGAGGTGGGCGGATCACCTGAGGCCAGGAGTTTGAGACCAGACTGGCCAACATGGTGAAAACCTGTCTCTCCTAAAAATACAATAATTAGCCGCACATGGTGACACCTATAATCCCAGCTACTCGGGAAGCTGAGCCACGAGAATTGCTTGAACCCGGAAGGTGGAGGTTGCAGTGAGCTGAGATTGTGCCACTGTACTCCAGCCTGGGCAACAGAGCAAGATTCCATCTCAAAAAAAAAAAAAAAAAATAGGACAGGAGGAGGAGGGAAGAGAAGGGAGCTGTGGGGCAGCAGCCAGGACCTTAAAGGCACAGAAGAGGAAGCTTGGATTTCCAATTCCAAAGGACATGAAGAAAATTCACACACCTTTATTTAACCTGCTCCTGGTGAGGCTGGGCTTTGTGTATTTTCCTCGTTTTCCTTTTCCTTGTGTTCAGACAGTTGTAGAAACAGGTACACAGGGGCTCTGTGTGGCGCCCTGTTCTAGTTGCCTTCAGGAAGCATGGAGTGCCCTGGTTTCCTTGGCTTCGTGTCCCCCTTTCCTCCTGCCACCCCTGAATGTGCCCCCCCACCTTATCCCTCAGAACATCTTCCTGGAAGGGCCTGGCCAGGGCCTGTGTCCTTGCTAGTCTCTGGGGAGGAAGACTCTGTGGCTTGAAAGGCTGTCGGCTTAAGTTGCAAGGTGTAGGTGCCTGGGAGGGCATGTGCACGGCCCTCTTGACTGATCCATTCATGTTTTTCTTTTTTGAATCTGTTCTATGTTGTCCTGATGGAGGGGTAAGCCCCTGCCTTCTGCCTTTCCTGCCTTGGACTCTTGCAATTGGGCCAGATGAGAGGGTCCATGTGGTCTGAGAATTCAAGCAATGCAGGCCAGGCGTGGTGGCTCACACCTGTAATCCCAGGACTTCTGGAGGCTAAGGCGGGTGGGCCAGGAGTTTGAGACCAGGTGGCCAAAATAGTGAAACCCTGTCTCTGCAAAAATTACAAAAGTTATTCGGGCTTGGTGGTGCATGCCTGTAATCCTAGTTATTTGGGAGGCTGAGGCAAGAGAATCACTTGAACCCAGAAGCAGCAGGTTGCAGTGAGGAGGAGGTCGCAGTGAGGAGGAGGTTGCAGTGAGGAGGAGGTTGCGGTGAGGAGGAGGTTGCAGTGAGGAGGAGGTTGCAGTGAGGAGGAGGTTGTGGTGAGGAGGAGGTTGCAGTGAGGAGGAGGTTGTAGTGAGCCGAGATTGTGTCCCTGGACTCCGGCCTGGGCAATAGAGCAAGACTATGTCTCCAAAAAAAAAAAAAAAAAAAAAAAATTATATAGAAAACAAAAAGCAAAACTACCTCTTGATTTGCTTTTCTTGATCTTGTGTCTCAGAGGTAACACCGGGAAGGGTTGGGGTATACCTCTCCACACCTTTTTCTTTGATTTCTTTTTATTTTTTATTCTACATTCTGAGATACATGTGCAGAATGTGCAGGTTTGTTACATAGATATACATGTGTCATGGTGGTTTGCTGCACCTATCAACCCGTCATCTAGGTTTTAAGCCCCGCATGCATTAGGTATTTGACCTAACGCTCTCCCTCCCCTTGTCCCCCACCCCCGATGGGCCCCGGTGTGTGATGTTCCCCTCCCTGTGTCCATGTGTTCTCATTGTTCAACTTCCACTTATGAGTGAGAACACACCGTGTTTGGTTTTCTGTTTCTGTCCACACCTTTTTCCTCTGTGCACGCAAGCACATGTATTTGTACATAAGTGTTTATTGTAATCTTTTTAAAAAAGTAAAAATGGAATAATGCTATATTTATTCTTTGGAAAGTCTGCTTTTCAGGCAGCATGTCTTTGACATTGTCTCACGTTGGAACCTGGGTACCACCTTCTTCTCCCAGCAGTTATTCTGACGTGTGGATGCACCTTGCTTCGTTTAACCAGCCCTGCACCGATACGTCTTTGGATGGTTTCCGCCTTTTCCCAGTCACAGATGGTGTTCTGATGAATTTCCTTGCACACATCACTTGGTGCTCTGTGCCTGCATTTCTGTGAGATGTTCCTGGAGGTGGGCTGTCTAGGTCAGAGGGGGATCTGTGCTCAGCTTGCATCCTGTGCAAAATTCCATCCGGTCATCCAGCTCTCCAAGGGCTCACATGGTACTGTCCTCTGTAGACATCATCTTCTGCAGATGATGGCATGACAGCCCCTCTTTCTCTTACACCAGTTTGCACCCTGGTGTCCTGGGGGTTCCAGCCCCTACCCACGTGTCTGCCCGCACCCCACAGTGCCCCCAGCCCCTGCTAACAGGGACTCTGGCTTCTGAGCTCTGGCAGACTGCCTCACTCTGGAGAAGTTTGCTTTCTCAAACATTCCTGTCAATGTTACTGCAAATCTCGAGGCCTGCATCTGCCTTCTTCAGGCCTCAGTTTCCTCAAAACTAAAATGGGGATAATGTGATGCTACTGTCTGCATCCTAGAGCTGCCATGAGGGTTCAGTGAGATCACTGTTGAGAGCACGTTCACAGCACCGGCCTTGTGCGCAGTCAGCACGTGTGGGGCAGGGCTGTTGCCGATACGTGGTTGACTGTCATTGCTAGACTGTGGCTTTACCAGGGTCAATGTCTTTAGTGCCGAGCCCAGAGCCACCCCTAGTACCTGCTGTGTTTATAGAGTGATTGAGTGTCAGGGTCAGAGACAGGGGCAATGGCAGCAGAAACAGAGGAAAGAAGTGGGGCTTCTAATAGTTCCTGCACCAGTGGCCCTTGAGATGAAGGCTTCTTGCCAAGGTCTGGGGCTGTGCTGTGTGTTCTAGGCCCGAGACTGGAAGCTAGGCCTGGCTATAGTCCTAGCTGAGCTGGGGAAGTGCAGGTCAGCATCCTGCTTCATTAGGACACCTCCAAGCCCAGCTTAGACATGGATTCCAGGTGACCCCCTGTTTACTCTGAGCCCAGACAGAGGACAGGGAAGTGTGCAAGTGTGGGGACCCTCATCACAGCCATTGACTCTGTAAGGCATATGGGTTTGTGCACGTGTGTGAGCACGGCCGTGTCTTCTCTGTGAGTTTCAAGCTCGAGGTTGTTTTTATGCAGGGTTAGGCTTGCCAGGTAAAATATAGGAGGTCCAATTAAACCTGAATTTCTCATTAACCTTTTTTTTTTTTTGTGCCAATATATACCATGCAATATTTGGGACCTACTTACCCTAAAAAATGATTTGTTGTTTATCTGAAATTCAAGTTAAACTGGCATCCTGTCTTTCCACTTGCTACGTATGACAGTTCCGTGTGGGGGTTATCAGTGTGCATTTGTGAGTTCCCGTGTGAAGGACTCTCTCCAAGTTTCTGTAGGTGCCAGGATGGAGATGGACAGAGAAGGTCCTCTCGGGCTGCTTTGGTGGCACCTAGAGGCTGTGTGGCGTTGGACACTTCAGCCCCAGGGACCTGGGCAGCACTGTCCAGCACCTGCCTGCTCCTGTCTTCTCCACGGGGGCTGACTTCCCTGCCATCTCTCTCCAAATACGGTGGCAAGAGCTATCCCATCCGCCCCCATCTGGAGCTCGGCGTCCCAGCCAGACAAGATGGCAAACAGTGTGCAGATGGTTGCAAAGCTTTCCCCAGCTCCTTCTGCAAGGGGCCTGCAGATGAAAGGGAAGCCCTCATCCTCACCGCCTCCCCCTTCCAGAAAACCCAGGCAACAGCCACCTCTGAATGCTGCTTTAGAAGCTTCTCCCTCCTGGGTGATTAAACCACCCCAAACAATAAAGCACTGCATTTCCACCATAGGCTTGTTCACATGCACGCAGCCAGTTGTCTTGGATCCGCCCGTGTGCCTGATTCATCAGGGTGAGGGGTTCTCCTCTGAGGTGCTTGCAAAGAGCTGCTTAATTTTCATGTGAAAGACTCTCTGTAGAAACCAGGCCCAGCTTTGGAAGAAAGCCCTTTCTCCCCCTTTAGCAAATACGGTGTCATTTTTGTTTTCTTTTTTGACACGGAGTTTCACTTTTGTTGCCCAGGCTGGAGTGCAATGGTGCAATCTCAGTTCACCGCAGTCTCTGCCTCTTGGGTACAAGCGATTCTCCTGCCTCAGCCTCCTGAGTAGCTGGGACTACAGGCACCCACAACCACACCCAGCTAAATTTTTTTTTGTATTTTTAGTAGAGAGGGAGTTTCACCATGTTGGCCAGGTTGGTCTTGAACTCCTGACCTCAGGTGATCCACCTCGGCCTCCCAAAGTGCTGGGATTACAGGCATGAGCCACCATGCCTGGCTGGAATTCTGTGTCATTCTGGATACTTATCATGACTTCAAGCATCCAGGACTCTGTCCTGGGTATCCTGAGCCTGAGGGTGTATGTGTGTCCAGGTGGCTTGGAGGTTGTCTACAGGCAGGTTGAACTTGGCCTCTGAGTGCATGGCAGACCCATGTGGGAAATACAACCAAGGAGCCTCATGGTGTGCTTTTAGGAGATAGTTTCTATTTAGTCGTTGCTGAATCTCTTACAGACAGGGTCTCGATTTCTTGCAAGTCCTGTATGAGGTCGGTGCTGTGATTATCCACATTTTCACTTGCTCTCTCTGGCCTCTTTCAGGCCCTTGCACTTCCTTTGTTCTTTTCCTGCCACAGGGTCTTTGCACATCCTGCTCTTTCTGCCTGGAAAAATTTTCCCTCTCCCTGCTTCTTCACCTGGTCACGGTCTCATCTGACACTGGAGTCACTACATCCTCAGGGACGTCTGGCCACACTGACTCAGTCACAGCAACCCCCTGTTATCTGCTTTCATGACACCAGGTGCCTCTCTGTGGTAGACACTAGCTCAGCTACGGCTTCCTATGTCTGTGCGTGTCATCCTTCCCCTTCAAGACTGTGGTCACCATAAGGGCCAGGGACATG